>NW_022106463.1:12485424-12486501 GCF_000313985.2 Echinops telfairi | reverse complement strand
CATTCCCCCTCATTCACAATGATATGATTTTTTTGTTCTTTGATGCCTGATACCTAATCTTATCAACACCTCATGATCACACAGGCTGGTGTGCTTCCTCCATGTGGGCTTTGTTGCTTCTGAGCTGGATGGCCACTTGTTTACCTTCAAGCCTTTAAGACCCCAAACACTAATATCTTTTGATAGCCGGGCACCATCAGCTTTCTTCACATTTGCTTATGCACCCATTTGTCTTCAGCGATTGTATTGGGGAGGTAAGTGCACAATGATATGATTTTTGTTCCTTGATGCCTGATAACTGATCCCTTGGGCACCTCGCGATCACACAGGCTGGTGTGCTTCGTCCAGGTGGGCTTTTTCGCTTCTGTTCTAGGCGGCCGCTTGTTTACCTTCCAGCCTTTAACCCTATAACGCTGAGGACGTTTTCATAACATTTAATTAAAATGTACCTGGTACCGAAATTATGAAGCTTTTGGAGCCGATGATGATGTTGATGAAATCATTGCACTTTACTAGTACAGATGCATACCGCTAGTCATGAATTTTAGTGGCAAAATGCTTGAATAGTGGCACATGTTTTGGATGATTGTGCATTTGAGGTAAGTGGTCATTAGCGTTCAGTGCATTTTACGATACTTTTCAATCTAGTGAAGTTTTAGTGTTGATATTTTTTGTTTATGTTCATAAAACTGTAGGTTTTATGTCAAAGGTGTAATACTTATAAAAAATCTTATTTATTATATATTTCCACTTTTTCAAAACGTAACGAATTTGTTATGTTCATCTTTTGAATCGACGGTGACAAAAATTACCACAGCATGGATTGTGATTTGTTTTATGGAAAACGGCGCTTATGACCTAGATGGAAGTGATACAGACTCAGACAAGGAACAGATGCTAATATGGATGAAATTGGTAAACAAAATGTGTATTATATTTTAAAAATTTGATTTTACAATATAAAATGTTAATTATATTGCTATTCAAACTATTTCACCATTACCCTGAGGTCACAGAGAAAGATGCAAAAATGTAAATTGCAAGAGTGCACCAGTATTTTTCTGCAGCAAATTCAAA
>NW_022106463.1:12482572-12483891 GCF_000313985.2 Echinops telfairi | reverse complement strand
CATTAGGAAGGTTGAGAACCACTGCTCTAGAAAAATGTAGGTGTGGTGAGATTGGGTGGCCTTGTCTTATTTCTGAATGTAAGTGGAAGACTTCTGATGTTTAACAATTAAGTTTAGTGTTACTCAGAGGTCCTCTATCGGACCTCAATATTGATTTACTAAACAAATAAATGATTGCTTAAGCGCTTAACAAACTTGTTAAGCGCTTAAGCCTCTATCGAGGCTACAACGAGCAGCGGCTCCCAGCTCCCTTCTCGACGCGAGGGGCTGGGGTACCCCGCTCCTTGGCCTCACAAAGCAACGACGAATGGGGGCTCCCAGCTCCCGTCTTGACGCACGGGCTGGGGTACCCCGCTCGTTGGCCTCACGAGGAGATGATGAGAAGGGGCTCGCAGCTCTCATCTCTACGCGAGGTGCTGGGGTACCCTGCTCCTCGACCTCACGAGGGGACGACGAGTGGGAGCTCGGAGCTCCCGGCTCAAAGCGGGGAGCTGGAGTACCCCGCTCCTGGGCCTCACGAGGCGACAACGAGCTGGTGCTCGCAGCTCCCGTCACATTGCGGGGGGCTGGGGTACCCCACTCCTGGGCCTCACGAGGCCACGATGAGCTGGGGCTTCCAGCTCCCATCTCGACGCGGGGGCTAGGGTACCCCGCTCCTCGGCCTTCCGAGGCGACGATGAGCGGGGTCTCGCAGCTTCTGTCTCCACAAGGGGGCCTGGGGTACCCCGCTCAAGGCATCACGAGGCGACGACAAGCCGGGGCTCCCAGTTCCCGTCTCGACATGGGGGGCTGGGGTACCACGCTCCTCGGCCTCACGAGGGGATGACGAGTGGGAGATCGGACCTCCCGTCTCAAAGCGGGGGTTGGGATACCCCGATTCTCAGCCTCATGAGACAAGCGGGGTCTCGGGCCTCCCATCTTGAAGCGGGGGCTTGGGGTACCCAATTCTCGGTCTCACGAGGCGACGACGAGAGGAGGCTTGCAGCTCCCGTCTCAACACGGGGGGCTGGGGTACCACGCTCCTCGGCCTCACGAGTCAATGATGAGTGGGTTTCCCAGCTCCCGTCTTGACTCGGGGGGCTGGGGTACCCCATTCCTCGGGCTAACGAGGCGACGATGAGCGGGGGTTCCCAGCTCCTATCTCGACGCGGGGGGGCTGGGCTACCCCGCACCCGGCTCGATGCAGGGGACTGGGGTACCCCACTCCTCGGCCTCACGAGGAGATGACGAGAGGGGCACCCCAACTCCCGTCTCAACTCGGGGGGCTGGGTATCCCCACTCCTCGGCCTCACGAGGCGACGATGAGCGGGGGCTCCCAG
>NW_022106463.1:12479601-12480848 GCF_000313985.2 Echinops telfairi | reverse complement strand
GGTATCGTCACTGGTCCTGAAGGGATCATCTCTCCTGGATTCCCGGAAAGCCATCTGAAAGGAGATTCATCTGAGAATGGTGATTTCATCTGTCTGTAAAAATAGACATACGTCTGGCTCTCGAATACTTTCAAAACTGTTTTAGGGAGTAGGGAGCTATGAGATCAGCTCTTCCATCTCAAAAATTTGCCAGAGAGACACAGAAAAGAAAGTTGTGATTGCAGAATGTCTAGTCTAGTCTAGTATTGCCACGATTAGAAAATCATTTTCGTCGTCGTCATCATCAATCACAGCTACAGGGAAGAAGAGAATGTTCTAGAATCAAATAGGATGACAATTGTCGTCCTCTTCTGAGTACAACAGGAGGGCGGTATTGATGGCATGGCATGCGGCTGAAGTGTAAGTTTAAACAGCTTAAAAATCAAGAAAAAAACAAAACACCTGATCCCTCCCAACCCCACCAAACCAACCAACCAACCAAAGTTTGTGTGAGAATTGCGTTGCATTGGGTGGAGGGGGGGTGGGGGGGGGATGAGTGGGCGGGTATGTGTTAGGCAGGATAGGGAGAACCCAGGTGGCATAGTCCTCAGTGGCTTTCCTAGGTGGCCTGCCTGCCCTAAATGGAAACCGATCATCTCTCCTCAAGGAAGGGCTAACACACACACACACACACACACACACACACACACACGTCATCTCCTGACTGCTTGGGTCAGTCAGAGGTTCCTAGAGCCAACTTGTAAGCTCTTCTTCGGATGCACCCCGTCTCTCTAGTGTTCCAATCAAGGTGGTCAGTCCCGTGCCCGCTTCTCTGGTGCCATCCGCAGCAACTGTGATATCTCAAGAGGAAACCGGCCGCCGCCGGTCAGGGTCGGTTCGGTGGCAAATCCGTCCCTTTGCTCTCTCTCCGCCGATCGATGGATTCCCACTTGATGGATTCCCACTTGAGTGGCCTAGCTAGTGACTGAGAATTCTTCAACAGACACACAGCTCCTTGGGAAGAGCTCTACCCGGTTGGTTTCCAAGAGAGTCCAAAAAGCCACACCGCAATCAGTCAAATGAGCTTTTAGTGAAAGCCAGAGGGTGAATGGGCGACCTGGAGGGCTCTGGGTCCCCAGAGCACAGCAGAACACACTCAGCTGATTAGGCATCCAATCACCAGCAGGGAAGGACGATCAATGGTTGACACACGCAGTTCCTCCAAGTGGGAATGTTTGGGGGGAATTCCCAATGTTTGCAATCCTCAG
>NW_022106463.1:12466277-12467496 GCF_000313985.2 Echinops telfairi | reverse complement strand
TCCCTGCCTTAGACCTCAGAGGCACTGCATGTGCCCCTCCATTCAACCAGGTCCACAGCGAGGTAGCCTGCTTGGGGACCTACGGGGGATGGCACCATGCTGTTGATGGACTCGTGTCCCCCCAAATATAATATTGAACACCTGGACCTTAGAGCTGTGGGTGGGGTCCCCGAGTGCCTCGAGTGATTGGTGATGTGCTGCTAATACAGAGGTGCTGCACAAGAAAGGGCTGGCTACGGGACTCTGTGAGAAGACCACATGGGGCAGTTCACTCTGCAACACAAGGGTCAGCACGATTCAGAAGGGCCTCTACAGTGAAAGTCCTTTTGTTTGTTTGGGCTTTGTGTCTGTGCATTTTGTGTCTAATCTAACGATCTTCCACAACTCAATCTACTGTGAGGTGAGTGATCGCTCAATTGAGGATCCTGAACATGACCCCTTCTGAGGGACGTCAAAGGCAGCGGCTGGGTCACAGAAGTGAGTGGCCACACACTCGGGAAGACAGGCCCAGCCCAGGAGTCATAACAAGGAAAGAGTCCCCGGAGCGGAAGCTGATCTGGATTTGTAGCTTCCAGAGTTTTGAGGAAAGCGCATTCTCTCACACACACTTCCGGCCACTCACTCAGTAGAGTTTGTGTCTCGGCAGCGGCCCCATCCCCGACCCCACCGCAGTACCCACCATGCCTCTCACACTGTGTGATCCCCAGGCCGATGTGGAAGTTTAGTAGCAACTATGAAAATAGAAATCGATTTATTTTAAAAGTGCACTGAAAAAAATGATGGGTTGCTCATTTTGGCTGATAAAATGAGGGTTTAAAAATGTACACACACACCCCAAATTGTTGTAAATTACATCTCTAAAAAACTGTTTAAAACACAAACTGTCCACTCTTACATCATTGTCAATTGCTCTGCCCTGTGGGCATTGAACTGCTACCCCCAAGGTCAGTGGTTCAAGCTTCCCAGCCCCTCCAATGGAGAAAGATGAGCCTTTTGGCTCACGTACAGATTCACATCCTTGGAATCTCTATGTAGGATCACTATGAGTCCTGAGACCACCTGTCTGTGGAAGCCAGTCATCCTCTCTCCCAGCCACTGCTGGCATTGCCCGATGGGCACAGGAACAAAGGGGCCGTGGTCGCAGGTAACGAGGCCGTCTCTTGGAATTACCATGCCATGCCCTGTGGTTAAAGTCCATGGTAAACTACAACAATACAAT
>NW_022106463.1:12463013-12464229 GCF_000313985.2 Echinops telfairi | reverse complement strand
TTCTGTCCCGAGAAGCTCTGACCTTGACCCGTCAAGCCAACCCAGTTCAGCTTCCTCGGGCAGCTTTCCCATCTGGAAATGCCGTGAACCCCAGCCGGAGGACACTGCCAACCTGCCAGCAAAGTCTTCTTTCCAGGACTGTCTCACAGACATGAGCCCTGAAGCCGGGCCACTCTTTTCTTGACCCTGATGTCCAAAGAGTTCCTGTAAATACACACTGTGGAGAGACCAAGTGAGTGCTGACTGCCCCCGCGTTCTTTGGGGATGTTGCAATCACTCGGGCAGAGCAGACCACCTCAGTCCCGTCCTCTGGACCAAACCAGCGCAGCTTCCCAGCCCTAAGCAGCTCATCTCTCCAGGGCCTGAGCCATTTACACTAGAAATGGATCCAGTTCCTCGGGGGCACCCCTCTGCACAGTGAGTCCCTGGGGACTATTGCCTGGGTCCTGAGGAGCTCCTCCCAACTGCAGTCTCCCTCTGTTCAGTCAAAAATCTCCAATGCTGCGCAGTTCAAATCTGTCCATCACAGCTGAGGGAGTGAAACTGAACAGTCAATTTTGTTCAATGTGAGTGATTGACTAGAGATAATAAGCTCCTCTGCCCCGCAGATCGCAGGGCCACATTCAGCACAGCTCCGATGTTAAACAGGTCACATGGAGTCCAGATGAAAAGTGGTCCAAGTTCATCATATTGCGGATCCACAGGTTCTGTCAACTCACCCTGGTCACGTCCTTTGTCTAGAAAATGATAATGGATATAGCGGCTATTTCTCTTAAGAATATGTTCCTTTTTCTAGGAAGCAAGTATTGGACCCTTCCATCCTGGAACATAGGAGGACAACGAAAACCAAACATTCAAGGAAGCAATTAGCCCAAAGGAATCACAGTGCCCTTGGACCACAGCCTCCTCCAACCTAAGAAGAGAATAATTAGGGATACCCACTACCCACTACCAACCCCTCTAACCAAGATCATAATCGAAGGGCCGGTTAGAATAGGTGGAAATGTAGAATAAAAGTTAAAGACCAGACTCACTGGACTGAAAGACAGTGGAGGACCCTGGAAGACTACTGCCCTGAGAGTACAGCCTCTAACCTGAAACCAAAGGCACCTGTCAGTCAACCTTGAACCAAACGCTCGTGTGCTGGGACCGTCAAACCCACCACAAACCCAGTGAAAATGTGGTCTGGGGACAGTCAACACTCCGAAACTGAAAG
>NW_022106463.1:12451646-12461009 GCF_000313985.2 Echinops telfairi | reverse complement strand
TGCTTTACCCCAACCTGGGCTGCACTACCTGTGGGCCAAGCCAACCCATGGATGGTATGGGTAGAGCTTGAGGCTCCTTCGAGACCTGCTTTGCCAGAGTGCTGCCGTGTACACGGCTTGAGCTTGAGGCTGGTGGATCCTGTGACAGTATAGGGGCCTACTTCCCTAAGCTCCCGTGCTACTGAAAATTGCTGACAAAAGCTCCCTGCTGTCTGCTGCCTTCCGGCAGACTTGGCCTGTCTTGCCTGAGGGAAGATTCCAATGTCTGCTTCATTGACCTTGGACTGGCATCCCAAGTAAGTTGAAGGATTTCCTGTATGCTAATGGTTCCATGAAAGTGAGTTAAACTGAGCCTTCTACACTGTTCCGTTGACTAATTATCTGTTATATTCCTTCTCAATGTATAAACCTATCCTTTTATATATAATCATAAGTGTCGGCTCATTCCCTGCAAGACATCCCAGAGGAAAACCCAAATGGATTTACCCTGATGTAGCCAGAGCCCTGGCAGCTGGAGAAAACATGTGGAGACCCCTGTCAGTAGAGATGCTTACAGTGCCACCGGATCCACAAGACTGCCCGCCCACTGGCCTGTGATTTTTCCTGCATTCGGCATCATTGCATGTGTTTCGTGAGTCTGAAGAGGACTTTACAGATTGTTATTAGACATATGGGCTAATATCAGACTTATGGACTTGATCTGGACTGGGCTGGAATGTTTCCTCAATATTCATTCCCTTGTATATAAAGCTCTTTCCTATTGAAAAAAAAAAAGTAAGTGCCCTGGTTTTGTTTCTCTAGTGAACCCTGCCTAACACACTCTCCAATCTCTCATATGCCATCAATCAAATCTGGAGCAAAACAGGCAAGCAACTGAATGGTCAGCAAGAGTAAACTGCCCCTGGTCTAGGGCAGGAGATGTTGTCTACTAGGGTCTGTCTTCCAAGGAGATCAGATCACTCATTGGTTCTGGAGGGGTACTGGTAGCTTTCTTCAGGGAGGGAACCCTTCACAGCAGCGGACTCACATATCTACACATAGGGCAGTAAACTTGCTGGGAGGTTGGCATTGACCACTTGACTCAAGGAAAAACAACCACTTTATTCACTGAAGAATAATTATTTTTCCTGTGAACAACTGGCTGTATTGAGGCTGGGACCACACATGGGATATGGACTCATCCTTGGTCTCTCACTCCCTGGACCTTAAAGCAGGTGGAGAGTCTGCTTGCTCTGTGCCATCAGCAGGGGCTTGAAATTTTTCTGGAACCCAATCTGTGAGCACCTCAGAAGCATACAGGTACCCGACCCACCTACCGATGAGTGCACACCCAACTCATGAAGCGCTAGCCAAGGATGCACTGAGACTGCTCTGACAATGAACCCGGTGGTGCTGTGGGTTAGGCATCATGCTGCTGACGGGGAGGCTGGTGGTTCGAAGCCACCTGCTTCTCTGCAGGTAAAAGGTTCGGCTGCGTGCTTCTGTAAAGATCCGGTCTGTGAAACCCTACATGGGGACTCTGAGTCAGGCTGAAAGTACCACAGACCTGCCGAACAGCAAACCAGGCGCCTTGGTAGCAAGACTGCCAGAGTGCTCTCAGAACCAAGGATGGTGACTCTGTCTCGCAGTCGGACGTGACATCCCCAGAGACAGACGAGTGCTGGGAAAGACACCACGCTCGGGAAGGCTGAGGGCCAGCGACAAAGAGGAAGACCTCAAGGACACGGACGGACACACTGAAGACCACATCGGACTCAAACCCAGGAAGAGCGACGACAGTACGGCGCAGGCCGTGTTCCGCTCTGTCGAACATGAAGTCGATAGGGGTCAAAACCCACTCAGCAGCACCTGACGACTGGGACGGGGGACTGACGGCAGCGTGGCTGGCTGGACGGAAAGCTGTGCACGTACACAGCGGTGAGATGGAAAGGAAGAGGAGTGCAGATCACTAACGCTCTCATGAATTTTCATTTAATGCTAGTGAACATTTTTATCATAAACACAATGAACTACAACCGGAAGTGGAAACCCCTTCTCCTACTCTACCTGGGCCATCACCAAAGGGCTTGCCGCTAGGTTTCTCAGAGAAGCAATCAAAACAGACACATGTTGAGCGTTGACAACCACAAAGAGAACTGGGGGAGGTTTGGCCTTGCGCCACAGGGCAGGTGAGAAGGTGGCTGGCAGTGGCTCCCTAGAGAAAGGTGTGAACTGATCAGATCTTGTCCAGTGTGAACTCTGGTCTGTCCGTGCCTGAGTGAAACTGAACTGCCTTTACCGTGTGACCTCAGGAACAGTCTCAAATACCAAACTAGTCCAAGATCAAACTATGTAACACAGCCGTGTGCAGGTCACCGCTGTGTTTCTCAAGGAGCTCTGGAAGCTGCTTCTTCTGTGGATCAGAAGCTGCAGCTTGTCTTCAACATCCAGACGATTCACAGGTGCTCCCCCTGAAGTGCCAGCCACCGCCCCAAGAGAAGCTTGGTCCAGATTGCTGCCGGAGAAGTCACAGAGCATCGGCGCCCCCCCAGACGGCATCACTGGAGGCTTGGCCAGCAGACCGCTGCACCTGTAACCAAGCACGGCACTCTGCCCCAGGTGTCCTCAAGAGCCCTGACTTTCCAGAACGTCCTGGCCCGGTCAGACTCCACCAGCTTCCCGCCCAGTGGCTCCCACACAGTGCACTCCCTCCTCTCCTCAAAAACCCCTCCTCCACTTCCACCTGCAAGCCCTCCCCACCACCACCTACTACTGTCCCTTTGCCCCTCAGGGGCTCTATGCACAGGGAGGAGCAGAGTCTCTCCTCTGGGCCAGGCACTGGGACTGCAGGAGCGGCCATGCAGGGCCTGGCGGAGGCCTCACCTGGCTGGAAAGCAGGGGCGGGCTCAGCGCCACAGCAGACGTGACTCCGACTCCAGGGAAGGAGGACATGGCCGGGGCCGTCTCTGGTCTGAAAAGCAGGCAGGCAGGGTGTCAGGACAGGCTCTGTGTCAAGTGTCCGGGGAGGCTGGGGAGCAGCGTCCACTGACTCAGTGAGATGGCAAAGAGTGGGCTTGGAGAGTATTTAGTTTGATTATAAACTGAAACTTACATCATTTTATTATTCCCATATGCTTCGTCCAAGTTTTCTTTTAGCAAAGAAAATTTAAATAGTAGAGGGAAGGTAGGGTGTAAAGTGGGAACTGATTACAGGGATCTACATATAACCTCGTCCCTGGGAGAAGGACAACAGAAAAGTGGGTGAAGGGAGATGTTGGAAAGTGTAAGATATGACAAAATAGATGTTGGAAAGTGTAAGCTATGACAAAATAATAATTTATAAATTATTTATACTAATTTACAAATTTATAAATAATTTATAAATTCATGAGGGAGGGGGGAACGGGGAGGGCAGGGGGAAAATGAGGAGCTGATGCCAGGGGCTTAAGTGGAGAGCAAATGTTTAGAGAATGATGAAGGCAATGAATGCACAAATGTACAAATTCCTTTACACAACTGATGTATGTATGGATTGTGATAAGAGTTGTATGAGCCCCCAATGATTTAAACAATTTTAAATAGATCTTTAGTTTTTGATTTTCACACAAAAATAAGAATGTTTAAGAAAAACTAGACTAAAACTGATGATCTTGAGTCAGAGAGAACTGAGAAAAACCGCTATACTGTGCTGCTTGGTGGTCTCACGGCCTGGACACGAGGACCACTGCCCAGGGATGACCACCGGTGCAGAATGCATGACACTGACTGACCAATGCACAAACCCCGCTTCAACGTTCTCCAAGCTCCCTCCCCAGTGACATCAAAGCCCCTCCTGTCTGCAGTCAGGAAGGCAGTTAGAAGAATCCCTCTGTGTCCTGTGCTAGTCGCTCCCATAAACTCTCTCTTCTCACCGAAGCCTGCACTGGAGCAGACATTTCGGCCTGACTTCAGCAGCAGGCAGAGACCCGACTTCTGTGGCAACACATGTGGGGGTTCGTCCAAGCCCCCTTCCTACCTGTGATGCATGCACCCTGCAGCGAGAGTGGGGCCAAGGCCAGTCCCAGCCCCAGGCAGTTTGTTCCTGTTCTAAGACCTGGACAGGTACTTCCAAGGAAGAAAAGGGGCAAGAAAAGGCTGTCCCACACTGGGGGCTGGCACACACCACAAGAGGGGCTGTCTGCCACACACCATAGGCGGGACTGTTACACACCACCCAGCTGTCTGTCACACACCACACAAGGAGCTGTCACACATCACCCGAGCTCCAAAAAGCCAAGACACCTGAGGTCCTGGGCAACCCCTGGGCCGACGCGGTGGCTGCTGCCCGCCTCTGCCTGAAGCTCGTTGCTCAAGTAGCAGCAGAGACCCTCCAGCTCACAAGCCTCAACTCTGGACCCCAACTGGACATTAGACTTGTGTGAACTTGAATACCCATCTGAAGACCTAGAGAGCCGCCGAGCGGACACTCCACGTGGACCAGAACGACAAGGCACAGTCTGCGTGCCCCACAAGGCAGACCACCTGCAGTCTGCATGCAGGACTTGTGGTCTCCACACACCGAGGGCAAATCCCATCCGGCTCTCGGTCGCTGCACCCAGTATAGAAGGGATGCGCTGCCTCCCCTGGCTCAGGGCCAGGAACAACTGGGCGGTACCCTGCTGGATCTGCGGGTCAGCCTCCGTAGAACCAAAAAGGCCACTGAAGTGTTGAAGGCACCTCTGATGGAGCTCATCCCCCCTCTGAGCAGCGGAGCAGCAGGGTGAGCACATTCCTCACACGAGTGCCCTGGGGCATCGCCAAGCCTTGGGGGCTCAAGGAATGTCACTGCTGGAAGAAGAGCCACACTGAAAAAGCCTCTGGCAGAGCTGTGTCTACAAAGGGACGTAACCAGGGACCGAGAACTTCCCTCTCCTGTGCAGAACCCAGAGCCGCGTTAGGGAGTGATTTCACCAGGGACCGAGAACTTTCCCTCCCTTAGAGTGATTTCACCAGGGACTGAGTACTTCCCCCTCCTGTGCAGAAACCCAGAGCTGACAGAGAAGCTGGCTCAAGCCCTTATGAGACAGTATTTTTACAAATGTAGCCACTGGGTCAGTTTTGACCCACAATGGTGCTGTGTCAGACAGAGCAGAAGTGCCCCAATAGGGTTTCTAAGACTGAACATATCTATGGCAGCAGACTGCCCCATCTCTCTCCTGGGGAGCAGCTGGTGGCTTTGAACCTCTGGCCAGCAGAGAAGTGCATTGTGCAGCCAGGGCCCCTCAGGACATGCCATGCGGAAGATGCACTTCAAACCCACCCTCCATCAACAGAAAAACCTCTCCCGGGCTGCCTGCAGCCCCCTGAAGCCCTTTCAAAACCAGAGTCCGAAATGCAGAACAGGATGCTGCTGCTCAGAACCCCACAGCCGGTGTAGGAAAAGGAAAACACCAGGAAGAGGCTGCTGGGAACCTGGGCAGCCTCATGGGCAAGTGAGCCCAAGCTCTACCCAGACGCAGGCCAGGGATGGTGCCCACGTAATCCCGGGTGTTTGTGGGTGCCTTTCCTGTTTACCAGAAAGCCAAACTCTTTGTAGAAGCAACCTGGGATGATTGTTGTAACTTTCACCAATGTCTAATCTGTGTGCCCTGGGGGGTGAAGAGAAGGCTGGACCCCTCTTACTGGGCCTTTGTCCCCTTTACTTTCCAGGGTCCGTGGGGGAAAGGGTATCCCCGACTGGGGGGCTGTACGGGACCACCTTTGCCGAAGGATGAACTCAGCCGCGGGGTTCCACAGAATTAACTTTGGGGAAGGATGGCCTCCCACCGTGGGGTTCTACAGGACTGTCTTTGGGTTCCGTGGCACCAGCTTTGGGGAAGGACGGACTTTGGGGAAGAATAAACTCTGAGCATGGGGTTTTTCGGGACACTCTTTTGGGAAGAACGGACTCTGACCATGGGGTTCCGTGAGACTACCTTTGGGGAAGGATGAACTCCAGAGGTGGCAATGCAGGCTGTGTCCCCAGGAAGCTCCCGGCCTGTAGCCCCACGTGTCCACCACTGGTACCTGGGCCTTCCTCCAGACACATGGTCTGGGGGTTCCCGCCGGGCGTGTCAGTGAATCCTGGGGAAAAAGGGTTCACAGATCATACAGGGAAGGAGCAGGGAACGTGAGGCAGCGGCTCCACATTGAGGCTGGCCACGCCGAGCCAGGCTCACTGCCTGCAGAAGCCTCTGAGTCGACACAGTGGTAACACCTATGTTCGAGCAACCAAACAACAGGCTAACTGTCCTCCGTGAACCTCCTGACCCAGGCCACCTGCTCAGGCTGGCTTATGAGGGCACATCTGCTTTCTCCCATTCTCTCTTCCCTGGGGACCTCTCCGGTGCAGGAAATAAGGCTTACGTGCCCATCGGACCACCTCGGTCTCAGCAACGGTAGCACAGTGTTATACTTCTCCCTCTGAGATGGAGAAGAACAAAAGGCCGTGAACCAAACCAGCAAAGGGGTGCAACAGGGGCAGGGCAAAGAGGGACGAGGTGAACCCAGGCCTGCAGCATTGGGAAGCTAACAGAGTCCACTGGATGATGTGTGGGGCACAAGGCAAGGGCAGGGTGTCAGGCACCAGGAGCCCTGAGAGAGGGGAGCATGAAGGAAATGCAGGGGGTACTGGTCAAATCACTGCCAAACAGCGGACAGAAACCCTGCCCAGTCCTGTGCCTCCCTCACAACTGGGGCTGTGTCTCAGCCCACTGCAGCGGCCAATAGGTCACTCAGTCCGTCTTGTTGATGGACTCTTCTTTTTGGATGACCCTCTTCTTTACCTTCAGCAGAAACTGGTCCTTTCTGATGTGACATTCAGAGTATATAGGCGGAATACCACCATTCCCTCTTCCAACAAGCTTCCTGGATATACTTTTTCCGCTTGTTCAAACTTCTGACAGTCCGTCCATGCAGTCGGTGTGACAAGCCAATACCACAACCCAAAGGCACCAATTCTTCTTTTTAACTCTGTCTTCACTGTCTAGCTTCATGTAAAGCAATCGAAAATACCATGAACTGGGTCAGGTGCACATCAGTCCTCAAAATAACATCTTTGTAAAGAAATTAACATCTTTGGTTGTGAAGAGGTATTTGGCAGCAGGTTTGCCCATGCAGTCCATCATCCGCTTTCTTGACTGTGGACCAGCAAACTGAAATCCTTCAGTTTCACGTTGTCTCTGTTAATCGCGTTGCTGCTGAAAGGTGTCCAGTTATGAAGAACTTTGAGATGCAGCCCATCCTGAGCAGAGGCTGCAGTCTTTACCCCCTTCAGTCAGCGCTCCATGTCCTTGTCACCTTCAACATGCAGCCGTGGCTGTGCCACCTGCACGCTGCAGGCTATCACTGAACCACCCTCTAATCCCGACGCTGCATTCTCCCTCACAGAGCCCCTCTTCTCCGATGCTCTGTTCACACGCAGATTGAATATGTGCAGGGACACCACCTTAGCGAGCATCTCCCAACCGTAAACCATGTGACTGTAAACTGTGTGACTGACTGCCTCTTGGTCTAGGTACAGTTTCCAAATGAACACAACCCTATGTTCTGGAATTCCCATTCTTGGCCATGTTATCCATAATCTATTATAACCCACAAAGATAACTAACTTTGTATAGTCAATAAAAAGCAGGTAGACATCTTTCTGATAATCTTGCCTGCAGCCAAAATCCATCTGACATCATTAATGATATCCCTTGTTTTGTGCCCTTTTATAAATCCAATTGGAATGTCAGGCAGTTCCCTTTCAGTACCACTACAACTGTTTTCTGTATTACAGTCAGCATACTGTTATTTGCATGGGCTATTAATAATGTTCTTCCATGAAACCCAGGATTGATGACCCTATAGAGACAGCAAGTAGAATTAGGGGTCCGTGGGGATGGGGATACAGTGGTGGTCATGGGTAAAAAAGATGATGTCAAGGAGTTAGTGTAGAAAGATTGTTTGGGAACTGTCTGTGGTAGCAATTCTACAATTCTACTCTCCATGATTGAAATATGGAATGATATGAAATACACATCTGTACTAAATCCCAACTAATAAAAAATAAATAAAATAGAGTAATGTTCTTCAGTAATTTGAACAGTCCACTAGAATACCCTTCTTGGAGTGGACATTTGTACAGCTCTCTTCCAGTGGTTGGCCAAATGGGTAGGTAGCTGTTTTCCAAATTTCTTGGCACAGACCAGTCAATCCTTCCAGGGTTCCATCCGCTTGTGGAAGCATCTCTGCTGGCGCTCCAACCCCCCCCCTGGAGCCTGGTTTATGCCAACACCTTCAGAGCTGCTCGGACTCCTTCCCCCAGCAATGCCCATTCTTGATCCGAGGGTTAAACATCAGCCAGTTCTTTTTGGCACAGTGACTCTGTGCTGTCCTATTGAAAGACATGATGTAGAAGAAGGAAAATCCACCAACTGAAAAAGAACTCTTGAAACTTAAAATAGAACTGTCGAGATAAAAACCTTCAATAGGACTGTTGAGCGAAAGAATTTAAGCGATATCCCCAAAGTGCACACACTATAAAAAGACCAAAAAAATCAGGAAAAAGATAGGCTACTTGGGAGCTTGTTCATAGAGTTCTGACACCCAAATAGCACGTGCTATGAAGAGAAGACAGAGAACCAGGATGGAAGAAACTGTCAAAGACGTTCATCAAAAGAATGCAACCCCCACATGCCCAGAGTTTAAAGGAGACCAAGGTACTTGACACTGAAAACCTAAAGGGTAAGATGAATTCGTAAGATCTAGGGCCACGGCCATCACTACGGAATTTCTCAATTCCAAAATAAACCCCCAAATATCAAAACCATAAAAGCTCCCAGCGAGAAAACAGGCTACACACAGAAACGTGAGCATCAGAATGAGGTCCCACTTCTCGAAAGTGACAAATGCTACACAACCACAGGGAAGCATCGGATTTCCGAGGGAAAACGGTTTCCAACTGCAGTTTCCCCCGACACACTGCCCCTCAGCACGGGGGCAGAGTGGGACACCCACCGAACACCCAAGAACTCGGAAACCTACCCTCCCAGCCCCTCTCACAACACTGATGAAAGACAGTCGCTACCTGAGGGCCTCAGGAAGGGAATGGCCAGGTGTGAAGCCCAGGGCACAGAGGCCCAAATCCCAGGGCAATGCCCCAGCTCAGTGCACGGCTCCAGCCTGGCCTCGAGAGGGCGTCTCGAAGCAGTAGTGACTGAACTGGGACGCCGCCCAAGTTGACCGTCCGAGTCAAGTGTGACAGACACAGGCAGGGTCGGGAACGAGCAAGGGCATCGAGAAAGCCGACAACAGGACGCTGGGGACAAAGATCTAAGCACGCACGGAAAGGTGGAGATCTCGATGACTGGCGACTACACGGTG
>NW_022106463.1:12444537-12451474 GCF_000313985.2 Echinops telfairi | reverse complement strand
ACCCTTGAGCCCTGCTATTCCCCTCACAGAGGGGTGGGGGACCGTACAGGGATGGTAGAGGATGTCCAGTGGGGCTTGGAGGAGGGGCCACGGCGGTTTCCTTTCAGCCTCACCGTTTGTGCATCCTCATACTTCCTGCCATTTGCGAATTTTACTTTGGAAAAAAAAGGTGCTAAAATCATCTGAACTACTTGTGTGTCGTTCTGTCCAGCTGCCCTAATCACACCGCACAGGACAGGAGAGCATGGCCCCGGCCCTGGCCACAGGGAACTGAGGCTCTGGCCCGAGCAGACTGACCTGCTAGGGCTGCGTCGGGACAGGACATGGTGAAGCCCAGCTCCTGGCTGGGGACTGGGCCCCTCATCTGGAGAGAGGCTTCTCCGGAGGACACCGTTGCCAGTGTCATCAGCCACGACCTTGGAGGATCTGGAGACGGACCCGCTGCGATGCTGCCAGCAGCCAGAGGGCAGAATCCTGGGCCAGGGTAGACAGGGACGAAGGGGACAGGGTCTTGGGCAGACCCCTCCTGGTCCATCTCACCACGTGGCAGGGACCTGCTGACACAGCAAACACTACTTCCCGTGGGCTGAGGCTCCTCGGCCAGAGTCTGGAAAGAGACTCCAGCCAGTGTGGGGATCTGGGTCCCTTGGGCACAGTACCTGGGAGCTGCTGGCTCTGCAGGTATTTCAGGAAAGCCTGAGGCAGGGGCCAGCGGTGCCCATAGTCCCCGGGAGGTCTCCATGGTCTGCGGAGACGCGGTTTCTGCAAGTCCTGTTGGCAGCACAACAGTCAGATAGGGGAGGCTCAGCAACAGCCGAGCCTGTGCCCCCTTCCCACAGGCTCTGCCTGAGGGGCCCAGCAAGTGAGAGCCAGTCTGAACTGCCTGCTCTCCCACCAGTCCCTGGAGCACAGGGCAAGCTAAGCCCAGAGACACAGAGCTGTCAGCTCATTCCCCGTCCCCACAGGCTCTGCCTGGGCACCACAACAAGGGATGCAGGAAAGGAACACAGGGTGAGCCAAGTCAGCATCAGACAGATGGGGAGGCTCAGCGGCAGCCCAAGCCTGTGCCTCCTTCCTGCAGGCTCCACCCTGACAACCCAACAGACGACGTCAAGGCCAACTGCCTGCTCTGGAGAACGGAGCACAGGGCGAGCCAAGCCCAGAGACAGAGCAGACAGACAGGGAGGCTCAGCGGCAGCCCGGGCCTGTGCCTTCTTCCTGCAACCTCTGCCCAGGCATCCCAGAAAGTGAGAGCCAAACCCAACCAGCGATACCCCGGCCGTCCCTCCTCTGAATCAATGGCGCACAGGACAAGCCACGCCAACCACGGCTGCTTACCTCCCACCCTCCGTCACAAGGGTGAGGGTTAGCCCTCCACACACTAAGGGACTGCAGCCCCCCACCCAGGCCAGGCCCAGCACCCACCACATATGACCCATGTCTAGCCTTTGCCCAGCTTCCGTCTCAGCAACCTCTTTCCCACTGAGAAATGACCTGATGCTGTGGACCCCAGGCCAGCTGAAGGGCCGATCCTGCCTGAGCAGTTGGGGGAGTGGTTACAGGAAGGGAGTCCCAGTCATGACGGAGGTCATAGGAGGTGGGATCACAGGGAAAGGGATCACAGGTAGGGTCCTGTGATCTGGAGGAGGCTCCAGGGGGTGGATCACAGAGAGGGTCCCAGTCTCCGCCCGGAGGAGAGTCCGTGAGGACTAGCAACACCCCACACCACAGGAGGCTGGGCTCTGGAGCCCCTCACCTGGCCACTGGGGCCTCACCACACCCTCAGGGTCAGCACAGGGGTCCCCTGAGGGGCCAGGGGGCTTTGGAGCACTCCCAGAGGCAGCATGCCCATCCTGGGTTGCGGTCCCTGGGTCTGGCTCCGAACGCTGCAGGAGAGCTTTCTGTCTCCGGCGGTAATTGGCAAACCAATTGTAGACCTGCTCAGCCGACAGGCTGGTCTCCAACGACAAGGTGTCCTGTGGGGACAAAAGAAGTTGTGCCCGCCTCACCCCACACGGCTCTTCCAGGGAAAGGAGCCACGGCCACCTCACCCTCTGCACCCGGGCCAGTCCTACTCTGAGCAGGAGCCCTGGGGGACAAGCGACCAAGTCCTCCCCGCCCAGCCCATAAAGGGAGACCCTCCGTCCCAGGCAGGTCCCCCCGCACCCAGCAGGAGGGAGGTGCTCAGGGCCTCTGGGTGCTATGGCGCCAGCTCCCTCATACCCGCTGGGCCTTGTCCGGGTAGGGGCTCACGGCCAAGGCGAAATCCCGCAACTTCTTGCGCACGTCCCCGGAGAAGTGCCGGCTCCTCAGGCCCTCGGGACAGAGGGACGGGGGCGGTGGGTTCCTGGGTGAGGACAAGAGGGCGAGGTCGCCTGACAGGACCCCAAACTGTCCGCTCTGTCCCAGGGCCAGGCCCCACCCCTAAGAAAGGGCCCCCAGGTTCTTCCTCAGGAGCCCTCTGTGCTCACTTCAGGGGCAACGAGGAATTGTCGACAGAAACGAGACCCAGAGAAGGTGCTCCATCAGGGACGGGAGCTGGCGGTGCCCCGTCCTGTGCCCACCCACGGCATCCCTGGGCTCCTTCTGTATGGCCTCCACAAGACCTCCCCACCTCCCCTCACCTGTGTGGCTGGACCCCGACCCCACGGGCAACCCAGAACTCTGAGTGAACGCACTTCTTCCTGCAGCGGAAGGTCTGCAGGGGGCTCAGTGTGTCCACGCCCAGCCTCCTCATGGTCATGTGGTAGTGGATGTCATTCCAGGCCTCCACCAGCTCCAAGCTGCCCCCGGGCACCCGGCAGCCCTGTGGAGGGAGAGCCTGGCTGAGCCCTGGAGGCAGGCCTGTGGGGCCACCAGCCCAGCACCCAGCCCTGGGCAGATGCTGGCGTTAGAACCGCTGGTGAGGGGTGCCCCTGGGCGGCGGGACACCAGGGTCGACAGTCCTCCTGCCCCTCCTGTCCAGCATCCATCCGCGTATGACAGTAGCAACGTGGATGGTGAGTTAGAAGCGTGGACCACACATGCGTGCTGACAATGTCCCGGGTCCACGAGCCCCAGAGAACAATGCAAGTCTGGGCGGAGGGTGGAGGTCTCACCCTGAGAAGGCTCGCTCCGCAGACAGGACCTGGTGTGACTCTCAGGCATCTCTTTATCTGCCAGGGGCTGGGCCCAGGCAGGCCGGGCACGGTCCCGGGTCACACACCCTTCCCGTCAGAGTGCTGGGCTGGGCAGGGCTGAGTGAGCAGCGGAGGGAAGAGGGTTTTCCCAAGAAGGGAACGCCAACCTCAAATCCACTGACCTCTGTACTCCTCCCGCCCATCCGCGGGCCCTCCAGCTCCAGCAGCCAGCAGGCCAAGAGAGACGGTTTTCCGAGGAGCAAACCCCTGGTCTCCAATCCACTGACTTCTGACCCTCCTGCCCACCCTGCAGGGCGCCCTACCTCCAGCAGCTTGCAGGCCGCCTGGTGCTGCTCCCGCCGGTCCAGGACGAGCACGCACACCAGGATCACAGCCTCGCTTTCTAGCAGGTACAGGCGGAGCGGGCTCCTCAGCACAGCCTCCACCAGGGGCCCTGCCTGGTCCAGGTCATCCTCCAGGTCCCGGCACAGCCTTCCGGCCAAGGCCACCAGCTCAGCCGGGGGTGGCCGGTCGGGCCTGCTCTCGCTCTCCTCCAGCAGCATCAGAAACCGCTGCATCCCGTCTCAGGCTGGGGGCCTCTGCAGTAACACTGAGGGCAGTGGGGGGCACAGACCACACACTCAGAGCACCACAGGGCCAGTCTTCAAACCAGCCTGTTGAGTCTCATGTCACCAAGAGCCAAGAACCCTCCTGAGAGGCAGGGTGTGTATGGCTTGCTGACACTTCCTTTCAGTCCCCAAAGGCTGTTGCCAGAGCCATGGACAATAGGCTAAGCCAGCCAGCCACACTGTCCCTCATTTCTCTGACACTGTGGGGACCTAGGAGTCCTGACTGTGCAGTGGTTGCACACTGGACAAAACATTCCACCTCTCTCCCGTGGGGTGGCTGGTGGCTTCGAACTGCAGACCTTGTGCACTGCAGCCCAACATGTAACCACTATGAGATCCGGGCTCCTCTCTACCACCAAGTCAACGGCTCCAAACCACTAGTCACTCCACCATTGAAAGACTAGGCAGAGCCACAATCTCTGAAACCCACAGGGTCAGTTCTACCCTGTCCTGTAGGGTCACTATGAGTCAGCCTCAACTCCATGGCAGAGTTTGGCTTCATAGTGACCTGACCACAAGGACCACCGTCAGGCCCTTGCCTGGCTCCTGACTGCCCCTGGCTCCTCATACAGCATATCCCCGTAACAGCGTCCGACTCTCCTGCACCCTCAGTGCAGGGGATGGCTCTGCCCTGGGTCTGGGGTCTCTTAGTCTCTGTCAGGTGGGCACTAGTCTCTCCTGGCCCCGCATCACATAATGACCCAGGGAAACAGTGGGTCAGTGGTCAGCTGGGACATCAGGCTTCTGGGAGCTTCCAGGTCTCATCTGACTCTGAGACACCCTCAGGACACTCCCGTGGATGTCAGGACTGTGGGTACATCTAGAACACGCCGTGCACCCTTCACAGGTTTTCATCAAGGAGCCCTGATGGCACAGGACTGAGAGCCTGGCTGTGAACCACAGAGGGGGCTGCATGACCCACCCACCCGACTGCAGCCTCAGACATGTGCTGGGGAGGTCTAGACTGCCCTGAGGGCTGCCTGGAGTTGGATCTCTCTGACAATAAGGTGGCTGAGCTTTTACCCACTGTGCCCCAGTGTCATTGACTCACAATGTGATGCACTGTGAGAGGAACATGTCAGAGAGAGACTCTGGCCAGCCCCAAGTAACAACGGGGCAGCAAGAGCCCAAGGGAAACACTGAGAGGCTGGGGGGAGAGGGTGCTGCTGTGTCACGGGGGCTGTAGTCAATGTCACAGAACAAAGTGTCTGACTGTGAACTGTTGACTGGAAAATTCACTGAATCTGCTACCTTTCTGTAATAGTCTTTAGCTGTGAACTGTGTGTCATTTGATCTCCTCCCCGGACCACGAGTTACAGGAAAAAGCCTGGGATCTCAGGATTGGCACTCCGGCACTCCATCAAGACTGACCCTCTGGTTGTGCAGTGGGAGATCTCTTTCGTCTGGCTGGCCTGCCTGTGCCCTGGATTGAGGGTGGCATTCACTGTGTACCAGGAGGAAACCCCAGCACACACCACAGCAGCAGGGCCGGCGCCCTCTGGTTTGAACTACTTTGATTTTGAAAGCAACTCTGATTTAGAAAATGAAAAACACAAACTGAAAACGTTGCCCCAACATACCTGGACACAAGAACTGAAATATGGTCCCCAAAGAGGGTCGGCCTGTCAGGTCTGCCCCTTTGGCTCAGTAAGACTTCTGTTACAGGAACAATTCAGGCTGAGGGCAGCAAGGTCGCTGCCAACATGTGACTTTGGCAGGCTGGCTCCAGTGCCCCAGTGCAGCCCCCAAGCCCACATGGCTACCTGGGCAGGGTTGTTACCATCGCCCTCCTCTGCTCCGTAGAACCCACAGCCCTGCCAGGGACTCATAGCATCCTGAGTCACCAGATGTGTATGTACTTACCTGCTTATAAAACAGGGGCAACTGAGGGCCTGTGCCAGGGCTGTACCTGACCCAGGTCACAGGAACCTACCCCTGGGCCAGCAGTACCTTCCACCCGACAGAGGTCACAGGCCGGCACCTTCCCCCTGACCAGCAGCTCCCCCCGACCCAGGTCACAGACCACCACCTTCCCCCGACCCAGGTCACAGGCGCCAGCCGTGGGACCAGCAGCTCCCGGGGCACCAGGGCACCATGTCTGCATCGACATCCAGGTGGCGCAGGCAGGCTTGAACTCATGGCTCCGATTTGTGGGATGGGCGAAAGGTGTCGGACACTCACCCCCAGGCGGGCACGGAGAAGCCGCGTCCACGGGGTACGGGTCCTTGCGCAGCTCAGCAGAGTCCCCAGCAGGGAGGGAGGAATCCACTCCAACACCCGACCCAACAGGAGCCCATGGGGGTCCCTTCCGCCGATGGGGTCCCTTTACCCTCGGGCAACTGGCGTCCGGCTCAGCGAGCAAGTGCGCCCTGGGCCTCAGACAATCTGGGGTCCCCAGGCTTCAACTTACTGCCAGCCTTCCCAGGCCTGTGCATTTTGGGGGACAGGGAACCGAAAGGGGCAGACTCCCAGTCGCGCCCCAGCTGGACTTCCCCAGGACCCTTACCTTTTGGACTTCCCCAGGACCCTTACCTTTTGGGGCGCAGCAGATCGGCTCTCAGAGCCCCGCACCCACCCCACCCAGAAGGAGGCGCCAACCCGGCGCCAGACAGCGGCTTCGATACACTGTTTGGGAGGCGGGGCTGGACCGGAAACGGCCCCAGCGCAGATCCCGCTGGGGGCGGAGCAAGGGGGGGGCCTCAGTGTCGAACCTTCCACCCAGACTGGTCCCCACCCCCACCCCATCCCGGGTCCCTTGCACCACTGCCTCAGTGGCCTCAGGGCCAGAGGAGAGCACCCCTCAAAGGGCCAGGGGTGGCCCAGCCCAGCCTGCCCAGCCAGGGGGCATCCTGATCGCCCACAGCCCTGGTGGGCGGAGGCATGACCCCTGAGGACCCCCTCCGATCCCGGCGCCCCTGGAGAGGGGAGTAAGGGTAGGGCCGCCTGTGCTCTGTCCAACCTGAGCCTGGACATATCCGGGAGACCGCATAACAGCCTCCCCTGAACCACACACATCCCATCCTGAGCACAGTCGGCTCAGTCACAGCTCAGTCAGAGCACAATCAGCTCAGAGCACAATCAGCTCAGATCACAGTCAGCTCACAGCACAATCAGCTCAGAGCACAGTCAGCTCACAGCACAATCAGCTCAGAGCACAGTCAGCTCACAGCACAGTCAGCTCAGTCACAG
>NW_022106463.1:12440103-12441837 GCF_000313985.2 Echinops telfairi | reverse complement strand
TTTCCAAAATCCACCCAGCATTCCCATCCTTTCTCGCTCATGGAAACCCTATGGGAGGGAGTCGACCTGCTCCTTTGGGGTTTCAGAGACTGGAAATCTTCACAGGAGCAGACAGGAGAAGCCAAACTGAAAAACACAAGTTAGTAGAAATTAAGCAATATACCACTGAACAACTAGAGAGTCTAAGAATGAATCAAGTGTTATAAAACAAAAACAAAAGTAGAGATCATTTAAAATGAAGACAGAGCATACCAAAATTTATTGGATGATATCAGTGAACCACTATAGGTCAAGGAAAAAAATCAAGTGTTTAAAAAGTACAAACAACATCAGCGATTAATTAAAAGAAAACAAAACTAGAGATGGATTAAATGTAGGCACACAATACCAAAAGTTAATGGATGCAGCAAAGACATTTCTCAGAGGAAATTTATAGCAATAAACATCTGTTTTTAAGTTTTCAAATAAATGGTCTAACGCTACAGCTTGAAGAATTGGGGGATAAAAGGCAAACTACAGCTATGAAAAGAAAATAGATAATAAACAGAGCAGAAATACATGAAATGAAAACAGAAAAACAAAGAGAATAAGCAAATCCAAAAGTAGATTCTTTTTAAAGATCAACAAAATTGATAAAAAACCATTATCATACTGACAAACAGAGAGAGAAGCTATAATTAACCTAGCCTCAACCCAAAGGGCGTCAGCTCAAGATTCCCGGATCAGAAACTCCCTCCTTGAATTAAGTACCCAGAGGCACCCACTCCAGTAAACCTCAGCTCCACTTCCCCAAGTCCGTGCCCAGAGGCACCTCGCTGCACAAGCCGGTCTCCCGCATAAACGCCCTCGGCTCTCCTCGCTCCTTGGGTTCACTCTGCTCCCTGCTCTGGCGTCTGCTGCTGCTTCTATCATGGCTTCTGCATCCAACATGTTCACTTTCAGGATGCACTCTCCTGCCTCTTGCTGGTAATGGCACCCCTCCTCCGGGTTCTCAGAGGGAGCCCTTTTAACACACAGCAGGAGGCCACTCCAGGTAAGCCTGTTTACAAGGATTGATTCACGAGTGAAATTTACCAGTATCTTCTTCCACCTTCTTCCCAGACACGTGCAGGGAAAGGTCATTTGGTAAGAATTAGAGATTTGATCTAGAAGAGCCACATTAAATAATTCACTGCCCCTGCGGAGCCCAGGGACAAGACAGAGCATGTAGTGGTTACTCCTTGGGCTTTGATCCACAGCCGCTCTGGCTGTCAACTCCCCAAATGTTACAGCCCCGGAAACTAACAGGGGCAGCTCTACACTGTCCTACAGGGTCACTGAATCCACATCGACTAGATGGCAGTAATTTGGTTTACTGCCCGCCTGGGATGCAAGCAGAGAGCTGATTACAACAGCCATCTGTGCTGGATATCGGGGGCTGGAGTGGGAAGGCCCTATGCCAGGGGCCCCAGCCAGGCTCTTCCAGTCCACTACTGCAGGGCACTCAGATGGTAGAGAGAGGCATCTGAGGGCACAAAAGGCTCCTGGTGAGTCATGCGAATGCACAGGGAAGGCCCATCAGGTCCACAGTGGGAGAATGAGAAGCGTTCTCAACCAGGAACAGTGAAGGGCTACATGCCCGCTCCTTCTTGGCCCGGCCTGCGGAGCAGAGAGCCTGCCTACCTGGGTACCCTCCAGGACAGGAGAGGCTCAGTGGGTGAAAACAAAGTCTCAGAACACTGTGGGTGGACAGGG
>NW_022106463.1:12434260-12435701 GCF_000313985.2 Echinops telfairi | reverse complement strand
CACTCCCCCTCATTCACATTGATACGATATTTTGTTTTGAGTCTTTGATGCCTGATACCTGATCCCATTGACACCTCGTGATCACACAGGCTCGTGTGCTCCTTCCATGTGGGCTTTGTTGCTTCTCAGGGGAGTGGGGAGCGAGCAGCGATCAATTGAGAGGAGCCCATGGGGAACTCCAACCCCACCCACCCTCCCTCCCAAGGCTCTACGTCAGCAAGTCAATGGAGAGAGGAATCTCTGGTTTACCATGTGCCCCACCTGGCTCTTACCTCAGATAAGCTTGGGACTGTTACTGGCCATTGTGAATCAGCCAACCGTATGGTTTCCTTTGTCGGCAATGGAAATTCAAGAGGAATGTCATTGCATTCATCTCTACAAGAACATGTCAACATCTATCTTGATGTACAATGCTGTCAAGGATGCCAGCTACAGGCCTACATGGAACACTAGCCAATACATCAGCTATTCAGATTAATGCACCATCCACAAAAAGCAACCAAAAATACATTGAACTTGACCAAACATGCAATCAAGATGTAGTAATCATTACTGGTGGAAACATAGAAAGGATCAGTAGTTGGAAAATATGACCTTGGTGATCAAAACAAAGATGGATATAGCACAATGAAGTTTGGCCAGACCAATGACTTAGGACATTGAAAATAAAAACCTTGTAACCACATGATGGTGCCTATACAAGTGAACTCCTCCGGTGGAATGCATAGAAATCAAATTGACTATATCTGTGGAAAGAGACCATGGAGAAACTCAATATCATCAGCTATAAAAATGACCAGGACCAATTAGGGAACAGACTGTTAACTGTTCTTATATAAATGCAAATTGAAGGTAAAGAACATTAACATGAGCCCACAAGAGCCAAAACTAGATGAATGCATCTTCCTGATTTTAGAGACCACCTCAAGAACAGATTTGATGGAATGGGCACTAATGACTGAAGACCTGATGACTTGTGGGGTAACTTCAAAAACATCAGGCATGAAGACAGCTAAAGGTCATTAAAAAGATAGAAAGGAAAGTCCAAAGTGGACGTCAGAAGAGACTCTGAAACTTGCTCTTGAACACAGAGTCAATAAAGCAACATCCCATTACAGAAGAATCACAGGGGAGAGACAATCTGGTCAGGGTGCAGTATAGCACCGATGAAACATACAACTGTCCTAGTTTTTAAATGATTCCGCCCCGCCACCCCCACCGCCACTATCGTGGCCTCAATTCTACCTTACAAATCAGACTAGACCAGAACATGCACACTGCAACAGACTAAGAGCCCACCACACGGAGAATCCAGGAACCCAGGATAGAGAAACCCCTCAGGACCAACAATGGGAATAGAGGTACCAGGAGCATAAGGGGCAGGTGGGGGAGAAAGGGGGAATCGATCACAAGGGTCAACATAAAACCACCTCACAGAGGG
>NW_022106463.1:12432016-12432946 GCF_000313985.2 Echinops telfairi | reverse complement strand
TCTTCTGCTTCTTCCAGAGGAAGAAGGGCATGGAGGTGACAGGACTGACAGCACATGACCATGACCCCCGCAGGAACCGGAAGAAGACAGACCGGGAGGCTGCCCGGCTATCACCACTATTGTCCAAACCGACCAACCAAGATCAGATCAGGGGGACGGACAGGGTCGCCGAAGGAACTGCCGCCTCTCAGACACTGCTGCCGTGGAGTGAGCCCGACGTCCATTTCGACCTGTGTATGGGCAGGAGGCAGAGGAGGGGGAGAACCAACCAACCGCCCCTGGAGGCTTCTGAGTGGGCGCCACGACACGGGTGTTCATGGGTGGTTTCCAACGGGCTGACCTCGTGATTGGCGGCGCAACTGGACCGACTGTGGTGCAGTGAGTGCACGGAGCACCCACCTCACTTGAGGGGCATCCAGTCCTGGAGTGCTCCAGGGGCACCTCCTGGCAGTGCTGGCCAGGGAGTGGGGGTGAGGGTGCTGAGGGTCCCTGTGGGAAAAGCTCTAAAATGTGGATGATGAGACCACCAGGCTTTACACTCACCCAGAAATCTGAGTGGTCTGGAAACATGAACCCACAGCCTGCCCGAGATCCTGGAGCCAGTCACGGGGGCAATCTGGCTTTACATCCCCTGTCCTATAGGGTCGCTAGGAGTCAGCATCCACATTGGATTCAATAAATTTCCCAGCAAGTAAGGGACTGAGTTCTGGCCATTTCTATTCCCAGGGGAATGCAAAGACCTCCTCTCGCCAATCATTTCCATGCATAAAAATTCCACAGCGGGTCCACCTGCTGGGGGTCTTGCATAAACCCACCCGTAGTGGTAGATGAGTTGGCGTTTAGGGGGGTATCTAGCCTTAAGCCGGCCAAAAGGAACGATGAGGAAGAATCCTGGTGTGTGTGTGTGTGTCTGTGTGTGTGAGAGAGAGA
>NW_022106463.1:12427752-12431916 GCF_000313985.2 Echinops telfairi | reverse complement strand
GGGGGGGGGGGATGTTTCAGTGAGCAGTGTGAGTGTGTGTAGTAAACAGATGTGTGGGACGGGCTTGCATGTGTGAGTGCATGTTTGCTCTGGCATCCCCACCTGAGACCATCTGTTCCTGTGGGTGTGCACATCTCCTCAGTACTTCCAGGGGTTGCCTTTCGTCTGTGGTCCTATTCCGGATATGCAGAATGCGGCACTATGGAAAATACAGACGCCTCTCAAAGCAGGAGCAAACCCTTTGTCCATGTCTCCATTTTCCTGCATGGTCTTTTCCTGGAGAGCCAGTTCCAGGAGAGCCGTGAGTTCTGATGGGCACCCTGCAGACTGCATGCCCCTTGCGTTGGCGGCATTAGTGGTCCTGCTGTGCGCCCTGGTCCTGGGCCGGCGGGAGCAGCACCAGGCGGCCTGCCGGCTGCTGGAGGTAGGGAGCCCCCCTCCTCGGCGGGGTGGGGGAGGTCAGAGATCAGCGGATCCCTGGCTGGGGTTCCATCCTTGAGAAAACCCTTCCTTCCCTGACTGCTGGAGATAGGGGGTCCTGCCAGCAGGGCGCGGAGGCCGGAGCCCAGAAGGTGCTGCGTGTACACCCTCGGTTCGAGTGCAGGACACAACCCCCATCCCCTGCACCCACCTCTACGGCGGGGCCGTGGAGGCCACCCATCCCTGCCACCCGCCGAATCTGACTTACTCAGAATTCCCAAAGACCTCTGGCGAGAGGCTTTCAAATCAGGGGTGTACCCCCACATCTATGCAGGAGACAACGCACTTGTAACTCCTGTTTCGCTCACCTTTACAGGCCTCATTCGAATCGCATTCCTGCACACAGGCCACAGTCACTCTGCCAGGGCTTTGCCCCCACTCCCCACTTGAGTTACAGCAGAAGGGGTTTTTTAAACCGCAAAGGGGGCCTTGACGCCCACCTGCCTCTCGGCTCCTCCCTGTGGCCGCCAGTCTCTTCTCCCTGTTTCCCTGCCTTCCTTCCAGCCTCCTCGGGCTCTGCCCGCGGGCGTCCTCCCGCAGGGTTTGTTGTGCCTGGTGCCTGTGGCCCTCCAGGGCTCCGCCTGCGGCACCTCTTCCCAAGGCCCTTCTCTGCCGCTGTGGGAGCCAGAGGAGCCCCCACGTCAAGACCCCTTTGGGAGTTGAACGAACGACCCTTTCCCAGGGGTCATCCCTCCCCTCTCCATTTTCATGCAGAGCGGCTGGAGGGTTTGAACTGACACTTGTTGATGAGCCTCACCCACTTTATTCTCCAGTCCGGTCCCTCCCCAGCCCCATATCTCCTGTCTGTGTATCTGTCCCTGTCCGTGGCGCTGCAGATGTCTTGGGGGAGGGAAGACCCGACACTGGCCCAGCTGTCAGCAGGGGTGAGATAGTTAGAGGAGGGGACAGCAATGTGACTGGCTATGGAATAGGTGATATTTCCACCTAGTGCTCTGGGAGGGCCAGTGAGGCCCAGCAGTCAGAAGAGGGGTGCCTGCTGTCTCCACAGCCCCTCTGTCCCTGTGGGTGGCTTCCTGGCACTGCCCACATAGCCCTGCAGCTCCTGGGTTCCATGGACAGAGGGTGGGTGCCTGCCTTGCTTCTAGGCGCCTCTCCCTACTGGCTGTTCCAGCGGGCTCTGAGCTGGGGGCCCTAGTTCCCACTGAGCTGTGGGATCTCAGATGTCAGAGCCATGAGGATGACTCGCTGCCCCTACTGGCCCCACGGGACTCCATGAGTTACCACATTCGTGGCATCAACCCTGGTGGTGCCACTGTCCAGAAAGAGCTCTGGCTTTTTGACTCGGCTGTCAGCCGACACCAGGCCACGGCTGGGATAGCACAGCAGTGGACAAGGAGAGCCTCGCTGCCTGGCGAGGTCCCAGGCCCCCTTGGAGGAGACCTGACAGCTGGGCCCTGTGAGGTGAAGGATGGAGAAACCTATTGGGAGCCGGCCCTAGCAGACATTCTCAAGGTCCTTCAAACAATGACCGGTCCTAGTGGAAAATAACTGGCAGGTGGTTATGCCTTTAAAGATATCTTAGTCACCAAAGCTTCCTTGTTCTATGAAACTGTCTGTTCCTATGGAAAGATATTGAGACAGCTTGCGGTTTGTGTTACCCCCGGTCTCCCCCCCGAAATGTTCTTTGACTATTGTGCAGCTGTAACTGTTGCGCAGCTGCATGACCTTAGTTGGTTATCCTCCCCACCCTTCACCCATTGGTTAAAAATACCGAGCACTCATTGGACTACAGACATACCATATTAGGAATACGATGGACTTAGCAATACGCCTGATGAACCTTAATTTGCATGCGGACGTCTTTGAGAACTAGTGCGCGCACTTTTAACCTGCAGCTGATTGGTTAACATTCTTATGCTTCATTATAATATACATGTTGGATTGGATGTTGTGCAGCACACCTTATTAGAATATGCACCTCCCAGTTCCTCTTTATATACCCCGAGCTTTGCCCAAATAAAGGAGCTTGATCAGCATTTGTCTTGCTCCACGTCTCCGTGTCTTTCTTCCATCCAGGATCGTCGCCCTTTCGGGTCACCACGTGAGGGTCTCGCTAGACGAGACCCCCACAGAAACCTCCCAAGCCGAGCCCAGCAATGAGCCCGACAGCTGGTGGTGTCCCTGATGAGGCTCTGATGGCCACGGGAGGCCGATGACCCTCGTGCTGTGTTTGACTCCTGGGAGGACAGCCTGTGAGGCTTTTCCAGCTGGGAAGAGAAAGCTGGCATGCTCTCCGGGTCCTGAGAGCATTGTCTTGTGCACATGGCTGGAGTTAAGTGAAGGGCCACACGAGAGAGGCCCACGCCATGGCCCTGGGACCGAAGGGCCTCGTCTGTCAGCAGGTCGGCCTGATGGTGCTGGAATAGTGCAGGGCTTCGGGCACTAAGGGCAAGATACACCTAGCACCTGGCAGCTGGTCTTGTTGCAGCATGACTGAGGCTGGATCAGGGATCTCAAGGCTGTCAGAGCCAACACCCTGAGTGACTAGTCACCCAGGGTCACACCCCGGGGCTGGCAGGGGGTTCCACTGTGGATGGAACCCCAGGGTCCACGGGTGAGCCATGAGAGTGGGACAGGAACCCGGTCCCTGCTTTTCCACAGCCTGTGCAAGGGTCCCCCAGGTCCAGGGTGGGGCCCTGGGCCCCAGACAGCTGTGGCTCAGCCAGACGTTTCTTGGCAGGACTGCAAGGTGCCAGGAGGCAGCTGGGAGCTGGTGCAGCTCTGGAATGACATCCACTACCATCTGGCCATGAGGAGGTTGGGCGTGGCCCCGCTGACCCCAGTGCAGAAGTTCCGGTGCCGGAAGAGGTATGTTTACTCACCTAGGACCTGGGAGACAGTGCACCCAGGAAGGGAGCTAGGGCCCGGGTGACAGAGAAGAAGGGAGGTGGAAGGCACTAGTCAGCCCTGGTAGTGTGAGCAAGCTCTTCGTGCACCGCTGGGATGAGGGTATGTGTGGGCCAGGGTCAGCATCCCCATCCCCACCCCCACCCAGCCACCAGGACTCGACCTCAATGGAGGTTGGTGGCAAGGTGGGTGGGGACAAACACGCAACCCTCAGACTCACAGGACCATAGTGCTATGGGAAGGGTGCGTGGTCACCACAGGCTGTCCGCCCGGAGGGGCACCAGCCACATGGGCAGGTGCTCCAAAGGCTGAGGGAGGGAGCACAGAGCATGTACCTGAGACTGGGTGTGCTCTGTGAACTCAAGCTCAGTGGCATTGCGCCAATGCCCACTCACGGTGACTCTGTACGCAGCACAGGGTAGCACTGCCCCCAGGGTTGCTGAGACGAAACTCACCGGGGCCAGGGACTGTGCAGGGAGACTTGAGGGGGGCGCTGAGAGAGTGGTTGCCAGCCTGGGGGTGCTTGGGTCATGCTGTGAGAGAGGGCCATCAGAATGTGCCCAGTTGTACTACAGGGACTCACCGACAGCCTTGGGACCCCAGGAGGGCCCGCTGTAGGAAGAACAGACACTCCCAGGCCCCCTCCATGGGAGGGGACAGGCCAGCACTGAGCTTCCTGCATCCTGGCACGTGTGTGTGTGTGTGTGTGTGTGTGTGTGTGCTTCCCGACCAAGCACAGAGGGGCTCCCCGGGAAGAGACCTAGGGGTCACTTCCTCAGAGGGGAAGAGACCTGGGTTCAGTGCTCCTGTTCTGAG
>NW_022106463.1:12425822-12427263 GCF_000313985.2 Echinops telfairi | reverse complement strand
CCCACCCCCACCACCACCCACCCCCGCACAGCTGCCCAGATGTGGGGAGGAGCAGTCTGATCTGCTTTAGGGCCACTGTCCCCAGGCTTTTCCCAGAGCAAGCACTTGGTGTGGACCTGTCTAGCCCGGACCACATCCAGTCCAGAGGGATTGGGATGGACTTGGGGCTCTTTCTGTGGAAATGACCACTGGGGCCCCCTCTGAGCCTCACAGTGTGAACGCAGCCAGGTTCTGTTGTCCACAGGAGACCCTGTCTTCAGAGACCAGCCTGTCAACACAGCAGGTCTACAACTGGTTTGCCAGTTACCGGTCGGCGCCAAAGAGTCCTCCTCCAGCAGGCAGAGCAGGCCCCTGGGAATGCCACAGGAGACCCTGGTGCCTGTGGGGAGGGGTACGGCCCCCATGCCCTCAGGGTCCCCCCAGGCTGACCCGCAGTGCATGACCAGGCCTTGGGGCTGCCCGTGGCTTCAGCAGTGCTGGTCTCTGATGTGCCCACTCACTCCCTAGTCCACTCGGGCAGGGCTGGCCCTCAACAGGGGTGCAGAGAGCAACTGAGCAGCCTGGAAGCAAGTCCATTTCTATCAGGAGTGTGGTTGCTGGGCCGAGACTGGGCACGGGCTGCGTTAGGGATTCCTTGGTGGCAGAGTGCTGGTCCCAGCCCTGGGTTGTAGCTGCCAGTGTTCACGGGGAGCATCCTACAGCTCTAGGGAAGGGGGTTGTGAATAAATTTGGAGTGTGGACCAAGCACCCAGGGTTAAGGGTGTGGCTCTGAGCAGCCTGAGAGAGGCAACCCATGGTCACTGGTCTGTTCACTGCTAGCTTCTAGTGATCGGACCACAGGCAGAGCCAGAGGTGGAGGTGGTTGGGGTTGCCTCTTACCTGCCGGGAAGGAAGCCAAGGACGCGGGTGTCACTGTGCTCTGCTGTCGGCAGGTCATGAGGAAAAGAAGCCTCCATGGTGCCCAAAGGCCACTCAAGGACCATGGGCACCACTGCCCTCCACTCCACGAGCTCATGGAGATAAGATGCCCATGAAGCCACACCTACTCCCAGGTACTGTGTTCCTGTGGGCCATGGGCCAGGCTCCCGATACTGGGACCCAGATTGGTGACAGCTGTGCCCCAGGGGCCAAGGGCAGGCACCAGCAAGGGGTCCCATCGGAGTGGAGTGGAGCAGCACCCTCGCCCCAAGTGCACTCTCTGGAGCCTGAGTTCCCCCCCTCTGGTGTCAAGAGTGGGGAGAGCAGAGGAGGACTACACTCTGAACCGGCCTCTGGAGGCAGCTCTGTGGACTTTCTAAAGGTCCCCCCTGAGGCACTCCTCCCTGTTCCCGCTCCTCCTCCTTTCCTAACCCACTGAGCTTTCTCCTTGGGTGGTGACCCTGATCCCAGCAGGCTACTTATTCTAGGGGTGGGGAACAGGAATGCTGCCTTGTATTCCTCT
>NW_022106463.1:12420868-12423030 GCF_000313985.2 Echinops telfairi | reverse complement strand
CTTTCCAGATGGGACAGCTGGTCCCCATCCAGGACCTGGGCGTCAGGATTCCTTATCCAGATGCTGCCCCGGCAGGTGGGTCTGCTCAGGACAGAGTCATCTCATTGGCTCCTGGCCACAACAGGGCACTGATTGACTGTGTTTGAGGAGCAGCAGGTGGTGAAAGCATGGTTTCCACTTGAATCTTATGCTGTGATTTGACCCAGAACCAGTGTAGCGGGAACAGAGATTGGCCACACATAGTTCAGGTTATTTTTTATTTCTTTTATTTGGCAAAATTAAATATGTGTGCATATATTTAATATATGTAAAATAAGACATGGCACAAAGGTTAGACTAAATGGAAACAGCTGTGGTCCATCCTTCCCATTTCATGCCTCACCCAACATCACCTGTTAATCTCTTTTAAAAAGGACATCTGAGCTTTCCTTCTGCCTCACTCCATGACAGGAATGTCAGTTTTGAGCTTCTGCCTTAGCTTCTAAGACATATAGACCTTTTAGATATTATTTTTGTACATCAAATAGAACAGAATTTTGTAACCTCCCAGCCCACCACCTAAATTTCATTCTATCCTCTGGTTAACTTGTTCTTTTCTCAAACTCTTTTATTTTCCCTAAGTTTCTAATGGCCTTTGGTGTTTCCTATCTGGTTTCTTTCCGCATTCTCTTAACTTCTTCTGGCACCTCAACCACCCAAGCTAACAAACGGCCTCCTGCCAGGAGCCTTCCTCCTCCTCTCAGGGAAGGGGTGCTCTGGGGCCTGGTGGAGCGCTGTACTGAGAGCTTTCGTAAAGGCTCCTGGGGGTTCAGCCACTGTTTCCCGGGTTTTCAATCTTGTCCTTTCCTTCTCAAATACCTGCTTTCTTAAGGAATGTCTTCAGTTAGGGGTCTGGGAGGTAGCTTTTCTGAGTTTCTGGGAGTTTTAAGAATATGCCGGGTTGACTAGAAAGCAAATCCAGGGACACTCATATATGTGTAAGAAATAGCTTTATATCAAGAAGTCATTACATACCAAAAAGACACCCCACCCCAGTCCAACTCAGGGCCCTAAGTCCGATACCCGTCCATAAGTCCCTCTTCAGACTCACAGCCACATGCAGTGATGCAGAATGCAGGTCAGTGGGGGCAAAGCCATGTGGAGCCAATGGCAGCGCTTCTGACAGGTCCCAGAGTGGCCCCCCAGCGGGAAGGTGAAGGCAGCAGGAGAGGCGGAGGTCCCCAGGGCCCGCCTAATGAGAAGGCCACACCCACAAAGAGTCAGGCTGTGACATGATTGACAGGCTAAACTCCACCCCTACCCTTCTCTCTATCTTCAAGTCCACATGAAAGTATGTAACTAGCACAGGTTTAATCTGCTTTACAGTGATCGATAATTTGGCAGGAATGGATGTCTATGTTGGAAATATTTCAGAGATTCCGTGTCACTGTAGCATCTGTTGAAAAGTCAGATGCCATCCTGATGCTCATGAGTTTGCTGCCTATCTTCTCTTTGGGGGAGCTTATAGGGCAGTGGTTCTCAACCTGTGGGTCGAGACCCCTTTGGGGGTCAAACGACCCTTTCACAGGGGTCGCCTGGTTCATAACAGTCGCCAAATTGCAGTTAAGAAATAGCAATGAAAATAATTTTATGGTTGGGGGATCACCACCATATGAGGAACTGTATTTAAGGGTCAGGCATGAGGAAGGTTGAGAACCGCTGCTCTAGGGGACCAGGGCGCTGGTCCTCACTGGGTATGGGTGTGAGGGCCCAGCAGGTCGGAGCAGGGATTTTGCCAGTCTCGCCCCTTTGTTCTCTGAAGATGCTTCTCTCAGTGTTTCCAGGTGGCTGCCTGGTAACTCCCACCACAATGTGTGACCTGTCCCCAGGGTTCTCCCTTCCCTGGGGCAGGCGCCCAGTGACCTAGGCTCTGCCCCCACATGACCCCCAGCTGTGCTGTCAGATGCCCTTCAGCCAGGAAGTCAGTCCAAGTCTGCAGATCTGCAGTCTCTCCTCCTTTGAACTCTCCTCTTTGTTCAAGTTTCTGGCTCTTTACTTCTCTTTCTCTCTGATGAAGAAGAGTTAACACATTTCTTTGTTATTTTTTAACAGATGTGGTCAATTCACACTGAAGTTTTATTCCCTGGACCTTGTTAGGTTTTATCAGGGTTGAGAGATAGAGA
>NW_022106463.1:12404196-12416767 GCF_000313985.2 Echinops telfairi | reverse complement strand
AAGGGAGAGTGTAGAGAGGGCAAAGAGAATGAAAAGAGCCTGAACAAAGGAATAATCGGAGATATGTCTTTGGGAGAGTAATGCTTCACGTAGACAGGAAGGTTCACGCACATTGTTCTGATTGGAAGTTTGAGTCAGAAAAGAAACACAGTCCTCACTTGAGGCATGGAATCCGGGCAAGGGTGACATAGAAGTCCTGGCATATTGGCCGGGCCGGGGACTGTGACTGTTCAATAGTGCTTCTGCCAGACTCCTTAGACCTGAGAATACCTCTAAAGGCCTTCAGGGAAGGCGGACCAGAGGATAGCAGAGGTCAATAGTCAAGGAGGTCCTTTTGCTGAAAGAAGGGCCTGGACAGAGTCCACGGCTCAGAAGGTCCTTTTGGGGGTAGCAGTGGACAGAGCCAAGCTGGCCTGTTTTCTTTGCTCTGTCTGAGGTCAGGAAAGCCTTCTACTAGTCTTACAGTGCAGTAGAAGAAATGGACCTCGATTCTCAACTCGCTTCTCTCCTGAGTTCCTGTCCACCCAGGGGTAAAAGGTATTTTGAGATTCTTTGCAGCATTTTCAGGACAGAGAAAGAGAAAACGTTGAGGCTAGGTGGTGATGCTTTGCACCTGGGTGAAATCTTATTAAAACGTTGAAACAGAGACGAGACAAGGGCCTTAATCATGTGGTGCACCAGGTGCCTGGTCTTGGCACAAGGGACTCCATTTTGAATCCGGCACCTTCTTGGTTCTCAGAACTCACCTCTCATGGGCCTCCCTCACACTGGCCTCCCCTCCCCTCGCTGAAAATCACCAGTTCTGAGAACCAGATATCCCCGAGAAAGAATGTTCTTTGAAGATGTTTACTTCACCTGCCCCGGTACCTATAGATAAGATTAACGACCACTTCCCTGCATCCCTTGAAGATGTGTCTATTCCACCCATCCCGGACCTATAGATAAAATTAATGAGCGCTTCCCTTTGAAGTCCCTGTATGCAGCTGTGCCTGCCACCAGGGAATATAAAAACGCAGCCAGAAATTCCCCTCGCGCGGTTTCATTAGCTCAATACGTGAGTTATTGAACCCATCCGCAAGCTTCTCAATAAAGCCTGCTTCTAAAACTTTACCAATTGGATCTTTAATTCCACTTTGCGCCCCAAAAACCCTTACACCAGGCAGCAAAGAGCGCTGATTGGATGGATGGCACTTTCCTCACAGGCGAGCAAGAAAGAGGTGAGCATCCAGTCCAGTCCAATCCAGATTGTGGTTGCTGTGCTTGGTCTGGAGTGCTAGCACCTTCATGACAATGCAGAATCTGGAGTCCACATCCTGGGCCTGGTTTGGGGCTCTGGGAAGAAGGACTCACACTGTTGGGAAAGGCCACTGCTATGCCTGGTGGTGTCTGGTTTTTCTCTTAGGGAGGGATGATGAGGAGTCGGCAGATGGAGAGCCTGGCTTAGGTGGCCCACAGCTGGCTGAGCACCATGTAGTGCGCCTGTTGAGCACGGGCCCTGTTCCTTCCTCTTGTGAATTGTGGGGTTGCTTTTCTACAGGATTCACTGCTTTACCCAGCACGAGCCACCAGAGAACTTACCTGGAGGGAAGACCAGGCACCAGTGGCGGAGGCATGGAGCTGCCAGCTCAGAGCTGCCTGGTCACACAGACCCCACTGCAGCCATCAGACTTCATTCTTCCTCAAAGGTAGTCCCCACGGACCCCAAGGTTTGGGTGGTGCTTTCTATGGGCTATCAGGCAGGGGCACATTCTGGCAGGCCTCGTCCAGTCCCCTCCTCACCCACTTTACACTGCACAGCCTAAGTCCTCTGTGGGTAAATGAAATTTATGGGTGTTCTTCTGTTTCAGGGATAACCACCCAGCTTTGTTAGAGGTGGCCTGTTGGGACACTATTTTCTAATAATGGAAGCCGTCCTAACAGGCCACTTCTAACAAAGCTGGTTGGTTATCTCTGAAACAGAAGAACACCCCAAAATATCAGGAGACACCTGGGCATGTTTCTGACATGTCTTAACTGAAGGAGGTCAGAGCTCACCTCCCTCTTGAGGGCAGCCGAGGCCCCAGGAGCCTCTATTGGGAGTACTCTTTCCCCAAACAAAGGGTTGGTCGAGTTTCAGCAACAGTAGCTCCTGCTTGCACATTCCAAGTTGCAGCTTTGGAACGGCCTCCAAAGTCCTCAAAGAGGAGATAAACTGCCGGGAATGGGTCAGTACTATAGACTGCTAGCCATGGAGTGAAGAGGCCCAAAGATGCACGGGAGGTGAACCAGTACAGACGTGCATTTTCTCTGTCATATGGTCGTTCTCCACCACTCACTCACCTGTCAGTTTCTCACACTGTGCTGCCTGGCATGTTGCTCTGATGCTGCTGGCTCTGGCACTCGTATTTCAAAAACCAGCAGGGTCATCTCTGGTGGGCAGGTTTCAGCAGAACTTCCAGACTAGGACAAACTAGGAAGGGGGACCCGCGATCTAATTCTGAAACAATGAGCCAGCGAAAACATTAAGTAGCAGCGGCACATTGTCTGATATAGTGCTAAAAGGTTAGCCCCCCAAGTTGGAAGGCACTCAAAATACAACTTTATTCTCAATACACAGTTGACTTACATGACGAGGCTGGAATAAAGCTTTCAGGACCTTCATTTGCTTTCATTTTCACAACTCAAAATGAGAAGAAACAAATGAACACATTGATAAATCATCTGAACACTGTCTGAATTTGTTAACACAGGGTATGATTGTATTACCCTGGGGAAAGTGGAAGTCTTCAAAAATGAAATGAAATGCATAAAGATCAATATATTAGGCATTTGTGAAGTGAAGTGCATTGGTATGGGCCATTTTTAATGAGGCAATCATCGGGCCTACTATTCTAGGGGTGACAAATTAAAGAGAATAAGATACATAGGACTCTAATTGACCACAATTGTGGATAGCCGCGATGGAAAATCTCAGTAGTATCAGTCACAGCAAGGACAGGGGCCCTCTGTGGAACAGACCATCAATTGTCTACGTGCAAAATTAAGTTGAAGTTGAAGAAAAGTAAGCAAGCGCACAAGGGTGGGCATATCACTGTAGTATTTTCTACCTGATATTAGAGACTATCTTAATAATGGATTTGAACCATTAAACACTAATGTCCAAAGACCAAATGAATTGTGGGGTGGTATCAAAGACCTCATCCATAAAGAAAGTCATTTAAAAAGACAAAAGAAAGAAAAAAACATAATGAGTATCAGCAGAGACTCTGAGACTTGCTCTTGAACATAGAGTAGCTGAAGCTAAAGGAATTCATGATGATGTAAAATAGCTGAACAGAGTCCACAGGGAAGTTTGAGATAGCAAAGTAAGACAGTGTGGTGACCTGGGCACAGACCTGCATTAGAAAACACAAAGAGAAGAGGGCAGCATGTGCAGCATCTCTGAAGCTGAAAGAAAAAAAGTCAAACTTTGAGTTTCCATATTGAAGGAGTCTATGAAACAAAAAGACGAACAGAATAGACTAGGTCACCTTATCAAAGAGAATTGGTTTATGTTAAGCCATTCCTAGAGTGTAGCATATGAGAAGTAACTGACGGTATCGAAGGGAGAACTCCGAGATACAGTGAGGAACTGCTGAAAAACAAGGCTTCGGGAATTGATGGAATAGCAATTAAGATGTTTCAGCAAACAGATGCAAACTAAGGTGATTGCTTACTCATCTCTCTATTCCCCAAAATTTGAAAGACAGCTACCTGGAAAATCGACTGACAGAGACCCATGTTTGTATCCATTCCTAAGAAAGATGATCGAATAAGATTATTGACTACATCATTAATATCACACACAAGTAAGATTTTGCTAAAGCGCAATAAAAAATGGCTGTGGCAGTCCATTGACAGGGAATTGCAAGGAACTCAAGCTCATTCAGAAGAGAATGTGCAGTGAAGGGTACCCCTGCTGGTGTCAAGTGAATCTTAACTGAAAGCTGAGAATATCAAATGTCTTTGCCTCTGTTTTGTAGACTAAATCCATTACACTGTGTGTAGGAAGTTTTATTAACAACCTGTGATGTATAGATGACACAACCTTGCTCCCTGAAAGTGAAGCGAACTTGAAGCACTTACTGATGAAGATCGAAGATTACAGCTTTGAGTGTGGAATACACATGAACGTAGAACAAAAATACTCACAACTGGTCCAGTAAGTGGTATGATTGGTAAGTGGAGTAACAATTGAAGTGGTCAAGGATTTTGTTTTACTGGGACCCGCAATCGACACCCTCAGAAGCAACAGTCAAGAATTCAAATGATGTAAACCTGCTGTAAAAGACCTCTTTCCTTACAATTTGGAAAAGCAGCTTTTAACTCTAAGGTGCCCCTGGCTCAAGTCACGTCATATGCATGTGAAAGCTGGACAATTAATTAGTAAAGACCAAAGAATAATTGATGCACTTGAATTATAGTGTTGGCAAAGAATATTGAAGATATCACGGATTTATGAACTTCCAGAAGAACAATATGTCTTGGAAGAAATAGAACCAGGTGCTCTTTAAAAGCGAGGATGACAAGACTTCATATTCCATACTTTGGACATGTTATCACGAGAGACAAATCTCTGGAGAAGTACAGCACGCTCTCTAGAACAGTGAGTCAGCAAAAGCGGAAAGACCCTGAACAAACGCATTGACACAGTGGCCGCTACAACTGTGAGAACGATGGCAGGGCCAGGTAGTGTTCTGTTGAACATAAGAAGGCCCCTGTCAGTCGGAGCCGAGTCCACAGCATCTAACAGGAAGTTCTATAATTAACATTTTGAGGAATAGTCAAACTGTTTTACATAGCGAGTTAGCATTCCCACCAGCATTTCTTCACATTCGTGCCAACACTTGTTTTCTTTCTTCTCCGTCTTCGCCTTCTTTAGTATTAGGCAAAGTGGCACCTCGCTGTGGTTTGGATAGACATTTCCCTAATGCCATCCGAGGAGCTCTGGTGGTGAGTGAGTTGTGTGGTGCGCTGCTACTGTGGGACCAGCAGTTTGAACCCATCAGTCACCCCTCTTTCTAGTCCCGTCAAGATTTGCAGCCTCTGAAATCCACAGGGGAAGTTCTCCTCTGGCCTACAAGGTCACACGAGTCAGAATAGAGTCGGTAGCAATAAGTAGGGTTTGTTTGTTTGTTTTTAATGTAATATCCCAAAGATCCTGGGTGGGAGAAATGGGTCTAAGTGCAGAACTACTAATGGAAACAATAGACAGACCTAAAAGGTGGACAGTAACACCAAGCAGGTGTGTGCTCCTTAGAACAATCAACCATTGAGACCAAACACCCATTCGCCCAGCAATAAGCTCAGACAGCAGAAGGGACAGCAAAGAAGGACCGATGGAAGCAGGAAGCACAGGGAGGAAGTGGGGCAGTTACATTGTGGAGACCACAATCAACGTCCTGGAACAAAATGTGTATGGATTGTTGAACGAGAAACCGATTTGCTCGATAAAGTGCCACCCATATCAAGATAGCATGTCTTTAAAAATTAAACCGATGGAGTACAATCTATTCTGCAATCTATCTGTTGCTATGTATCAACATTGACTCAGTGGGGACCTGCATATGATTTTTAACATCTTCCATGTCCTTGCCAACGATGTGGATTACTTTTGTGAAATAGTTTGTCTTTTGTCTACTCAAATCCTTGGCCAGTTTTTGGACAGTGCTTTCCTTTTTGTTGTTAAATCATAGGAGCTCTTTATATATCTTGTATATTAAATCCTCATTCACTATACAGTTCCCAAAACTTACTGTCTGTAGGTTGCCTCTTCATGGTGTTGTTAAAGCCTTTGCTAAACAACAACAAATTGTTCTGATGAAGTCAAAGGTATTTACTATGTTTTTAGGTCTTAGTCTGTTGAGGGTCCAATCTGTTAATAAAAAGCAGGAGCACCAAAGCAATGTTCCTATATTTTAGTCTGGGAATTCTGTGATTTTCTTTCTTAAATTTGAGTCCTGGGTCAATTTTTAATTTAGACACATGGCATGAGGTACGAGTCCAGTCTTATTCTTTCTCCTTGGACATCCAGTTGCCTCATCCCAATCATTAATGAGAGTGTACTGTTTTCATTGTAGAGACGTGGCACCCTTGTCAAAAATCAGTCACCCATAAATATATGTGTTCATTTCTGGGCTCTGGATTCTATGAAATAGGCTATGTGTCTATTATCTTGCCAGTACGAGACTTTTAATATTATCAATGTAACTTTCAATATGTTTGGATCAGGAGGTTTGATGCTACGATTTTATTCTTCTTCAAGATTGTTGTGGGTGTTCCCTAATAGTGCGAGTTTGTTTTTCACATTTCTGCAAATAAAGCTGTTGGAATTTTCTTTATGATTATGCCGAAATTGTAGATCAGCTTGGGTAGTACCGAACATTGTTGTTGTCGTCGGTCTGCTCAGAGTGACTCTGAGTACAACAGGAGGAAAGGCGGCCCAGCAGAGTGTCATCCTCCCAATTGTTATTTTGAGCCCATGGTTGCAACCACTGTGTCAATCCATCTCCTTGAGGGCCTTCTGGTTAAATTAACCATGTCTTCCAGTTCACAGACGCGGAGTACTTTTCCCTTTACTTAAGTCTTTCAGCATGTCTTTCAGCATTTCCACAATGTCTTATACTGTTCACCATCTAAGTCTTTGACATTTGCGGTTAAGTATAATTCTAGGTATTTTATTCTTTTTGACGCTGTTGTATAATGAATTGTTCTCTTCGTTTTCTTTCAGGATGCTGACTGCTGATATACAGAAATCCGGGCACACGCGCACGTGTGTGTGTGTGTGTGTGTGTGTGTGAGAGAGATTTATGCCAAACTGTCCAGTGTGACTACCCTAGTTCCACTGACTGATCTTCTACATCTTCAGCCTGATGTATTCACAACTTGGGCCTCGCTCCTTCACTGGACCTCACAATGCTTCTCACAGGAAGCCTACGCTGACACTCTGTTCAGATTGTCTCTGGAAGCCCACTCAGCTCTGTTACACCACTTGTCCCTCCAAGATCTTCCACACCATTGCCTGTCTCCTTCCATCACAACAGAAGTCCCTGGTCACACAAAGTTTTGTTCATAATGGGTGTCAAATACCCAGAATGACTTCTGATATGTAGAAAGCACTCCAACAATGCTACTGGGATGGGTGAATAGGAACTTTATCATATGTGAGCACTTGAAACAGTGTATTCTGATGTCCTGTCCCCCTTTTAGCCCGCAAGTGCTGCCACGAGGCCTGTCCTCCTTCACCCATCCAGTGTCCAGTGTGGAATTGAGCCAGCCTCTGCTCTCCAGAGAGGTGAGGCCTTTCTCAGGGGTCCTTGTTTTGCTGCCTGTCCCCTGTCCCCTTGGTGAATGGCTCAGACAGAGGTTCAGCTAATACCTGTGAAGTAAATCAAGCAGGCACAGGTGAATTAGGGAGAGAGAGCTTGGAGTTGGAAATTGGGAAACAGGGTGGGAAATGGATGGGGAATGCCCAGGGAGATGTTTACTCCTGATTCCAGGCTCCATAAATAGGTATAATCCACTTACGGTCAAAACGCTCTCTGGGTGTGAAAAGCGGTTTCCTAAAGTCTGATGGCAAACGTGTGAGTGACATTTGTTCGGCTTTGCAGGTGCAGTGGCTCGGTGACCAGGTCTCCAGCGACACCAGATGCTCTTTGAGTTTTCAGGGGGCAGTCTGGGCTGAGTGGCCCCTCAGAAGATGGCCGACCCCCCAGGAAGAGCAAATATGGATTGTTTAGCTGTTGTTGACAAGTTGTGGAACTTTGTCTGTATTACAAGAAAGAATTCCCCATGGGCCTTGGGTGTGTGTGTGGGGGTGAGGGGGGCTGTTCTTGAGAAACACCCAGGGCTTCTTTCTGTGTTAGAATCATTTGGTATTGAAGGCAGTATTTGAACATGTTCATGACATCCAAATCAAAGGTGGGCTCGTTACCACTCAGACTGTGACCAGAGAGTCTAGCTCTTGGGACAAGTTCTGTGCAGCTCAGGCCTCCCTAGAGATGAGACTATTCTAAGGTACAAGTTAAAACCGCCCACCCTGCTCTCTTTGTTGCTGGTGACCATTTGACATTTTTAAGTTCATGGGGTTTCGCCTTTCCTAACCAGATAGTGTGTAATACGGTGGATTTCCACTTCAAACGGTAACTCATTGTATTTGCAGTAAAAGTGTTCAGTTCAGTCAAATTAAAGTTTTAATGCATGGAATGCCCCTCTTCCTTTTTCACTTATTTGCATGGATTTCTTTCCATGTTACAATCTACAGACCTTTAAAACCTGGGCTAGCAACGTATAACCTGCATGTGTGCTGACCAATTGAAATATCAGAATCCTATATACAGACTTGTCTTATTGAGGCAATGATAGAAATTCAGATAAAGTAGAATTACTTTAAACTATACAAGCTAACCCAGATTCACCAAGAAAATCCAGCCACTCTCCAAAAGTGGATGGTTGGGCTATGACCAAGTTCACCAAATTAGACCCTAAGTCACCTGAGGGTAGGACATTTTAATACATCATTTCATCTACCAGTCTTTGCAAGATATTAGGCAAAAAATGGAGAAAAGCACTGGGACCCCAGTCAGATCCAAATGAACTGCTTAGCCTGACTGCTTTGGCCTTTCGCAATCAAGAGCTTGAGGACAGGAATGAATGTCACAAGGCCAAGAAATCATTTTGAAAACCGATTTCTGTGGGGAGTCCCAAATTAATTCAAAGCCAGAGATCAAAGAGCAGTCAGGTTCAAATCCATCCTCTGGTGAGTCACCATTAATAAAAACGTAAATTGGATCAACTATATATAACCAACAGCAAGTTGTTAACTATACTAGAGATGTCATCAAGGGCATCTCCAAGCAATTGGTACCCACCAGGAGGATGAAATGGGAAAACGGGCTGGTTTTGGATGATTTTAGGCAAGGAAGGAGAAGTGTGTGTCATGTTAGGCCGGAGCAATGCTGTTCTTTCATGCCGAACTGCACTGCAACCAATGGAAGCATCCCAGAGGCACTGCAGTGGTTAACTGGCCACTCTTAGGAGTGGGCCAAAAACTCAGGTGTAGATAACCACTTGATCGGTTGACTACAACAATGATTGGAAAGGTGGAAAGACCTTTCTGGGTCCCTTCTAACTGTTGTGTGAAGACCAAGAAAGGCTTTGCCGCATTTCTTACACTCATAGGACCTCTCTCTACTGTGAATTCTCCTATGTCTGATGAATAATGAGAAAAGGCTCTGCCACATTCTGTACATTTATAAGGCTTCTCTCCACTGTGAATTATCATATGTTTAATGACATTTGAGGACACACTAAAGGCTTTCCCACATTCTCTACATACATATGGCTTCTCTCCACTGTGAGTTCTCATATGACTACTGAGGGATGAAGACCGAACAAAGGTTTTCCCACATTCCTGACATTCATAAGGCCTTTCTCCATTGTGACTTCTCATATGTGTTTGGAGGTGAGAGGGATAGCGAAAGGCTTTGCCACATTCTTTATATTCATAGGGTTTCTTTCTGGTAAGAATCTGCACTGGGGATCTGGGATAAAGAGGCCAACTGCAGGCTTCTTCACATCCCTTATCTTGATAGGTACCATATTCAAAGTGAGAGCTGATATGATGTGTAAGTGATGAATGATCCAGGGAGGATTTAACACACTGAAGGTATGATGAATAGGCTTCCATAGGAGTTCTTCTGAGCACAGAGAGATCTAGAACCCAGCTGAAGGTCTGTCCACACTGAGAGTCTTCATCAACTTCACTGACATTCCCTATCATATGCCTTCTGTTGAAAACCAGCAACAAACAGTTAGCTATTACATATTTGTTACTGTTTCATCATAAGCAGACATGCCATCTGTTTTTACCTTGACTTGTTTTACATTTCAGATGGAATCATCTGACAAAGATACTACCATCATTCTCATTCTATTTCTAAATTATGGTGATATCTAATTGTATACTAGAATATATATAATATTCTCATTGTATATATTACATGTATACATTCTAAATGTACATTCACTATAAATATATATTCTAATTTCATATGAGACTATATACATGCAAATATATGTATATCATTCTTGTCAGATGAATGCCAAATGCGGCCGCTCTTCTTCTCCCACTCTTCTCCAGGGCTGTGACCAATGACGTAGCCTTTACAGTCTTACCCATGCTTGGTCACACCCCCTTGCTCCACCCAAGCATTGCTGAATACTAGGACCAGTACATCTCTGGTCTTGGATATACAGTACGTTTATTTACAGTACTTAGTCTGCTCTATTTTATTTTTTATTTTCTTATTAGCCCCTCTCTGGACCCAGTGTTGACTATGCTTGCATGGTGCAGCCTGTGTTAGGGGTCATAATATACATGCTGTGTTGTGTACACACTGTGTTAATGCATGTGTTGCTGTTAGCACTTCCCATACGTGTATGGTAACATTGTTGCGTATGCAGTGACACTGCGTACACAACGCATCATGTATATTATGACCCAACACAGGCTGTTCTATACAAACAGACATGTCATCACATTCTGGAATATCACCAGCCTGCGTTAGGCCTCAAACTATACATGCTGCGCTGTGTACATGCAGTAAGGCAGCATATGTAGTAATTCAACACATGCAATAACACAGCATGTATAGTATGAACCCTGACACAAGCTGCTCTATGCAAACATAGTCATGTCATCACATTCTGAAGATTATCATACCAAACTCTCCAAACCCTGAATGACTGTCAGCTTGCTTCGTGATTCAGCATGTTTTGGGTCTCGCGGTGTCTTTTGAGTGCGATTCTTTTGGGGGTACCTGTTTTCCATGGTGAAGCCTATCTGTCTGGCTGCATTCTGTTGCCAATTGATTTTAATTGTTTATATGTATACTAGTAGTTGCCTGGACACCACCGTTTTTACTGTCCTTTTAAAAACTATAACTAGGGCTTATTTTTGGAGTAGGCCTTACAGTATCTTTTGAGAATTCAATCGTTATGGCACGGCATTCATTTTCAAAGTCTTTTTTTTTAAATCCTGTTAGAAATGGATCCCACTACTTCTAGTCCTGGACCAAAACAAAAACACAGGTCATATGAAGCTGGTTTCAAACTTAAGGTTGTGTCAAGAGCAGAAGAAAGCAGTAACAGTATTGCAAGTAGGGAATTTTGTGTTGACGAAAAACAAGTGAGGGAGTGGCGGAAAATGAAAGCTGACTCGGAAGAGATTCCAAAGGCACTAAAAGCTCGACGTGGTTTAACGACATCATCTGGGGCTCTAGAGACTGAACTGCATAAATGGATATGGAGTGTTGTCAAAATGGTTACTGCATAACACGCATGGGAATTCCCTGATGTGCCCTTCAAGTGGCTAAAGATGACAAATTAAAAGCACACGCATTGAAAATATTGTTGCGTCTGCAGGATGGTGTACCCGATTCATGAATAGGTTTGCCCTTTGTTTGCGGCAAAGAACAAAGATTTCACAGAAGTTGCCAAAAGACCTTGATGAAAAAGTGATGTCATTGCATTCATTCATCATAAAACAGAGAAGGATTCATAACTATGACCTGGGAGACATGGGGAATATGGATGAAACACCTATGACCTTTGATCTTCCAAGCAACAGAACTGTGGCAAGTTTAGGAGGCAAAACTACGGTTTTGCTCAGAACCACAGGAAATGAAAAACCAAACAAACATTTCACAGTCATTCTGTCATGTATAGCTAATGGAACGAAGCTGCGGCCTGTCATTGTTTTTAAAAGAAAGACCTTGTCTAAAAACATCAAATTTCCACCACAAATTACAGTGTGCGCACATATTAAAGACTGCATGGATCAAGACGCAACAGAAAAATGACTGGAAGAAATTTGAAATGGATGACCAGGAGCAGGCTTAAAGAATAAAACCGTCATTGCTAGTTTGGGATATGTTCAGAGCCCACACATCTGATGACATAAAAAAATTGTCAAAGTCTTCTCAAGTGACTTTGACTGATCTTCCAGGTGGGCTTACATCTGTAATACAGCCTCTAGATCTGTTTTAATAAACCTTTCAAAGACCAGGTGCGAAAGATGTGGCATAAACGGATATCATCTGGTCAAGCCCGACTGACAAAAGTTGGAAATCTGATGAAGTCCGACATAGAATTGATAGCAGAGTGGGTTCGTGATGCCTGGGAAGAGGTTCCAGAGGACATGGTGCAACGCGCCTTCAAGAACTGTGGCATCAGTAGTGCTATGGATGGCAGTAGAGACAGCGCTTTGTATGAGAACGACGGCAGTGGTGGTGATGACTGTGGACTCAGCGATGAGAACAGTGTCTATGCTGAGAACCTCACACCAGCTAAAGCGGAAGCTCTGTTTGGACAGACAGATGATGATGAGGAATCCCATTTTGAAGGATTTTAACTCTTGTGTTTTAGCTTGGTTGCTGATTGAGCTAAGGTCTTTGTACTTTTAAAGTTATGGTTGATACCATATTGTTTTTATTGACCCTCTTCTCCACTCACAGAGCTAGTTTACTGTTTTTCTTTGAAATATTCAAAAACA
>NW_022106463.1:12398719-12400017 GCF_000313985.2 Echinops telfairi | reverse complement strand
AGTCTTGTGGATCCGGTGGCATAAGCATCTCTGTGCTGGCAGAGGTCAACACGTGACTTCTCCAGCTTGGAAGCTCTGGCTGCCATCAGCCTGTCTCCATGTGGCTTATCAATAAGAATGTCTCACAGAGACTGAGCAAGAGAGCAAGTGTCTCCCGTCTCCAGGGAGGAAAACAGGAGTTCCCAGAATTCTCAGGAGAAGGCATTGCAAAACACAGAGGTCTCATTGACAGGCTAGACTCCACCTCATCACTCTTAATCCTCTCAAATTGACAGATTACTGTATATAACTACTACATATGTACAAATGTGCATGACACAATGGATTCATGGAATGTTAGAAGGGCTGTTAAGTGCCCCCAATAAAATGACTGGAAAAAAAAAGTATGTGATCCTGATTGTTCAAAGGATTGTAAATAATAAAATCCATGATCAGAGGAGAGATGGTATTAGAGCTTAAATTCCAAGCACTCTGTTTGCAGAAGGCTATGGATGACAGTGAAAGCCCAAATTCCACTTGCAGAGCCCCACACAGGCTGTAAGCATCCATTGAATTATTTCTGACCATTAACCGAGGATGTGAGCAGTCTTGCCTGGGGCACAGTGCATTAGAAAGTGGATTAACTGCACCCCCTCCAGCCAGCCCACGGAGGGACAACCTCCCTTGGGGACTTGCCTGCCGTGCTCTGGATGGATCATGATGTCCCAGTCATGGTTCCATTCCCCTTTCTGTTCCCACCTCTAAATGCGATGTGTTGTTGCCAATCATGAGTTTGTGAGTTTCCTGTATTCCCATGTCCTGTATAAGTGGCTGTGCGGCTATGAATCCTTGGAAGCCATTACGGCCCCGTGCTACTGGTCTTCCTCATCTGGAAGACATGCCTTTGTCTTTCCTATTTAAGGCTTACTACATGCGCTCCTTTAATTATATTTGACATTTGGGTCTCTTTTGTATTCTAAAGCACTGGGCGTTCTTCTACATACGTTCATGGTCATGGTAAATGCTGCGAAGGCCCACTTTTACATAGACCTCCAAGTAACCTAGCTGCTACATCATACACAAAAGGCACCGGAAGTCATCCTGACTCATCCTCTTGCGCTCCTCCTAAGGGCCACAGAGGTGACCTCCCAGAGGCCTGAGAGAGACAAGGGCGGCTCTGCAACCAGTCCACCCCGGGTCACAGGATCATGGACAGGGGTTCGGGCCTGAGAAGCCGCGCCGGAGCCGAGCAGCGCCGGCCCAGGGCGGAGCGGAAGGACAGGAGCGAATCCCTCGGGAAGCTGGAGGAAGCCCCAGGC
>NW_022106463.1:12394543-12397643 GCF_000313985.2 Echinops telfairi | reverse complement strand
CTCCTGAGGGTCTCTGGCTGCCCTCTGTGTGCCCCAGTGGCCAGGTCTTGGGCTCCAACTGCCTAGGGATCCTGTAGCAGCCAGTCAGCCGTTCAACCAGGGCGGTAGTTGGGCTGCTTGCTCCCTCAGTGTGGGTATGTTTCCATGCAGTATAGACCTGGGGATTTTCAGTGAGGATTAATTTGATTTACTATTCACATAGACGTGAATACACTGTTATCACGCATACTTTTTCATTAGGTCGGGTGGGATGCAGTGAATTCCATCTCCTGACAACTCTGTTTGTTAGAGTAGACTGTTCCTTAGAGCAGTGGTCCTCAACATCATCCTTTAATACAGTTCCTCATGTTGTGGTGACCCCAAACATAAAATTATTTTCGTTGCTACTTCATAACTGTAATTTTGCTAGTTATGAATCAGGTGACCCCCATGAAAGGGTCTTTCGACCCCCAAAAGGGTCATGACCCACAGTTTGAGAAACGCTGCCCTAGGGTTTTTCCTGCATTATCAGTGGGTGAGTTTGAACTGCTAACCCTTAGTTTATCAGTCTTGTACCAACTGTGCCACCCAGGAACCTTCATTTTCCCTCACCCCACTGCAGCTCATGGACACTTCCTGTGTGTCAGTCAGTACAGCAGGCTGTACAGGGGTTTCAGTGACTGAGTCCCAGCCGGGCATCATCTGGCCTCCTTCCATGGAATCTGAGGAGAATCAACTTCCCATCTTTCGATTCACAGCTGTTTCTGCTAACCATCCACACCCCTGGCATCATCAAAGACAAAATAAGGTTCTGGAAAGCCAAATATGCATGCACAATCACACACACAGTGACACACACTTACACATGTATGGGTGCAAAAATATACCTTCCAAACCACCGTCTGTGTAAGGTGGAAATCCGTCAGAGCAGGAAAATGCAAAATTATAAAAGGAAGTAGCCGTCTAACAAGAAATGTGCAAGACCCAGGGAGATCCTGTGGGTTTTTAGCTCCTGCAGGGTCTGTGAAATATATGGGCATGGTGTAGCCTGGCTGCATTCTGTTCAGTATCTGTGGCATGAAAACAGTATCAGTTTACTAGGGATTTTTACAAAAAAGAAGATTTATGCATTTTTAAAGGTATCATGCAAGATCAGTTATCCTGAACATGTTTCATATTCATAATGTTAAAGGAATTACAGAACATGCATTACACAGAATGTTCTGTTTAACATAATAAATTAGGAATGTGTGCAGTGGCTTCCAAAAGTTAATGGGAAATTCCATTCTCTTTCTTCCTCAACCTTTTTAAAGCTCCTGTGCATTTAGGGCTCAAAGTCATCGTTGTCAGTGAGCTCCTCATAACCCTCAGACTGTGTGACATGCAGACACCGTCATCTTTGATGAGGAAATCTCCTCCTTGCGTTTTGTGTTATCAGAGGTAGGCTGAAAATAAAGGGACTGTGTTACTGTAAGTTCTTATTGCATCAGGATGTGCTAATGAGTAATCGTGTTGATTTCCTTTGTAATCTGTGTGAATGTGCCTCCTTGAATCTTTTTTACATTTTATCTTAAAGAGCATTAAATTACGTATAAGTGAAGATAAAGTAACATCATAGTTAGCCAAAATTGGGAGGAATCCTGGTTGCATAGTGGTCATACGTTGGCTGCTAACCCCAAGGTCGCAGTTTGCGACCATCAGTTGCTCCCATGGGAGGAAGAAGAGGCTTTCTACTCCTGTAAAGAGTTACAGGCTTGGAAACCCACAGGGGCCATTCTCCCCAGTCCTGTAGGTTCACTGTGAGTCGAATCAGCTCAGTGGCAGTGAGAGTGAGACCCTAACCTGAAGTTAAACTGAGCGGCCAAATCTGCCTGAGACTCTGAAACCAGCTGCAGGTTAGGGCGTTTACAGAGACCACTCTCCAGTTCCATGTAGAAATTCTCAGAACTTGCTGAAACCTATCACAGCTTGGTCCCATTTTTAGAGGGAAAATAGAAAAGAACCAGTCAAAGAAGAGACACATAGGACAGAGAGTAAAGCAGAAACAAAGCAAGCTCACTGAACCTTATGAGTTCCCCAGACTGTAACGCTTTACAGGACTAGAAAGCCTTGTCTTTCTCCCGTAAACTCCAAAATGAAACTCACTACCATCGAGTTGATGCCAAATCATAGCAGCCGTGCAGGCCAGGCTAGAACTGCTCCCTTTGATTTTCTGAGACTCTTTACTAGAGTAAGAGGCCTCCTCTTTCTCCCCAAGGGTCTCACACTCCCTCACCGTCAGCATGTGCCCAGTGCATTGATGGTGACACAGTACCCATGGATTCTCGCCAACACAGCAGGCTCACATGTGCTTCCGGGTCCAGAGTTGTCTTTTTTACTCTTCTCATAGGGATAATTGGTTGGATTGTGGCCCATGTGACTGGTGCCTACTCCACCTGCCTCCCAGCCCCATAGTCAGGCTGGCATTATGGGGCTCAATGCCCTAGTATAAGAAACCTAAACTCCATTTGTAAAAGTTTCAGCATTCCTTTGCTTCCAGCCTGTGCTTCAACCTTCCCTATTTCAGAAGAGCAGGCCTGGCCACCTTCTTAATGAACTGTCACGTGCAGGAAATCCCAGATAACAGAAAAGTTCTCTCCTCACTGACTCTCCCTTGCCCCACCCACATGTCACATCGATTTCAGTTAAAGTCCCCTTCACCTTTCGGCCAAATTCACACTTCTAGCCCTCCTATTCGTGTCAGATATTTAGTGGACAATCTAAGGGCTTGACATAAAATATGCCCCCCTTTCAAATGCCTATTAGAAGCAGAGCCCAGGCCTGATGGGGCTCTCTCTCATTCTGTCCTGCCCAGGACTGTGAACTTGGTGTGCATCCTTCCTCTGCAACCTGTGTACTAGACTGATTTCTTCCTTTGGTTAGTCTCTTGTTTAAGTGCATCTTTTATTTATTTTAATTAAAAGATTAATTTTATCGGGGGCTGAAATAGTTTATTGTGCCAGCCTGACCAATAAACGTAAGTGGGATTAACTGAAGGGCAGAGAGATAAATGCCTTGGTGAGTCTCGCCTTTCTTGTCTCGCTCTTTGATCATCAGACCAGTGTGCGGCTGCCTTGCTTGT
>NW_022106463.1:12391198-12393833 GCF_000313985.2 Echinops telfairi | reverse complement strand
CATCATGTAGTTTGTCTTTCTGGCATGACCAGCTGCCACTGTGTGCAAACAGTTGTATAAACTATCAGGTGTGGACCAAGGGGCCCACTGCGGATCACAAAGGATGTCCTCACTACTTCTTAGAAGTGGCTTCTGTACCTTTCTCTAGATGAGATGACATTCCTGCCGACAGGAAATGCAGTTAAATGTGTCTATGGTGGTTTGTTCTTGACGATACGCCTCCTCCTGAAATGGTCGAATGCCCATCAGTTCTTTTGGTTTAGTGACTATCTTTTAATGCTTCTTGTATCATTCAGTAACTCTGCTCACAGAATCCTTCAGTGTGGCAACTTTATTTCTTAGAGCTTGAGATGTGCCCAGTGGGGCCGTTGTTTTGGTTTTCTAAGTCCCGGCCTGGGCTCAGTTCACTGTGATGCTTTACTGTGCCCTCTTGAGCTGCCTTTGGAATTCCCTCCTCCTCATTTCTCCCACGTGCCTTAGCTCGGCTACATTCAAGAGCAGGGTCACAATCTGCTGACTCTTCTGTGTTCTTCCCGTTTGAATGCCCGCTAGCTTTCTCCGTGAAGCATGTTCTTCCACAGCTCCTGCTTTTGGTCATGTTTGCTGCGTGCATCCAATCTGTTCTGTAGATGGTCTCGCCATGTAGAAGGGGTGCTCTTAAGGGTCATCTTTCTGCTCCCATGGATTTGTTTTCATTTCAGATAGCTTCAATCTGAATTTTCAGTCAGCTACTGGCCTTCTTTCAGCTAATTTTACATCATCTTTCCCCCAAAATGTAGTTAATTTGATTCCTGTGTATTTGACATCTAACATTGCTATTTGTGTTGTTGAAAACTAGTATTTTCACTTTGGTCTTACAAGTTCTGTCATGCACTATCCTCCTCCTCTGGACCCCCGGCGTCCTGTTGTGCAGTTCGTCCTCAGTGTTTCCATCTTTGCTTTCCCAGTAATTATCACTACATCTTTATTACATATTGACCTGTTTCATACTGAGAAAAATGTTAGAATTCTTCAATGCGTTGGTCACTACCTTTACTTTTTTCTGAGTGAATTTGAATAATGGTTGTATGAACTAATCTTCTTTGTAGATATGTAGATGTATTATCCTATTACACACAGCTGCACTTCAGGAATGACCCAGAAATGAGATTTTTGACCTTGAGTATAGCACGACCCTTCCTGAATTAGCCATTCCAGGCATCCTGAGCCATGGTGTTGTTGCTTTTCTGAGGCAGAAATTCTGCAAAATTATAACAAAGAAACCAAGAAAAGAACAGGAGCCGACCTAAGGCAGCGTCTGATACTGAAATCTGTGCCACCTTGAGCCAGAAACTACAGTGTGACTCGTAACATCCACTAACCACCTGACAGGAGCAACTTCATCAGTGCATACAGTGGTGAGAGAGGAAAGCGAGCGCTTAGAGCACAGTGGCAATAACAGTCATAGGAGGAATGCTTGAAACAGAACACCAGGCTCTTTAAAGCACAGCAAGAACAATCATTTCAGGAAGGCATTATCTGCGGCTCTGCAGTCGTGACGTTGCTGTTGTTTGCTGCCATGGGGTCAGTTCGGGTCATAGCAACCGAGTTACGGTCCCTGATGATGGGCCCTCTCGCTGTGGCTCCTTATTTACATGGCTCTGCCCTTCATACACCTGTGCCTGTGGTTCCATTTTGAAGGTCAATCCATGTTTGCAGACGATAAAACCCTATATATAAAAGAGTCTCAAGAATCCACCAAGCATTAGGGCTAATAAATGAACTCAGCAAAATTGTGGAAGTTGGTATGATGTGCAAAAATCTGCTTCAGATCTATACACCAACAAAGAGCTTTAAAGGGTCTTGAGGAAACCCTTCCATTTAGAAGTGTCTAAAACGGCAGGGTGGGTGGTGCCACACACCTGGGAGTAACTTTAAACAGGAGGGGAAACTTGTGCATGGAAAACTGACACGTTATCAAAAGACATAAAAAACACGAAAGTAGATGAAAGTAAGAAGAAAGGCCTGGAGATTCCTTCCAAAATGCCACAGCTGAAGAGAGCCCTACAGAGTGATGTTCTACTCTGAGAAACAAGGACCCACCCCCTCCCCCAGATCCAAATCAGGGGCTTTATCCAGGAATCGTAGATACTAACTGCAGATCATGGTAATATTTGAGAAACATATGTCCATTGAGGGTTTACTATTGAGAATATGTAAATTCCTACACCTCAAAACCAACAAACAATGAATAAACGCTGGCACAACAAAGGTACCTGTATGAATGTTGTCTGCATAGAAGACACAACCGGTGTGAGGTAAATATATGGACGTCCTCAGTTGCTGTGGATTCAATAAGCACAGGAGAAGATGGCCAAGTCTGTAGTGCTCAGGGAAATACAAGTCAACCCCCAAATGAGATAGTGCTGGAGGCCCACTGGGATGGCTGTCATCAAAGTTAACAATTTCTGTGTGGAACATTCGTGGAGTCTCAGAAATTGAGGTGGGGTTGAGGGTTCTGTGGTAGAATCCTCAACCTCCATGTGGGGCATCTGGTTTTGATACCCCGCCACCACACCTCAGAGGTAGGTCAGTGGAGGCTTGCATGATCCGGTTCCTCACATCTCTCAAACCTCTCGGCTCAATACAAGCACAC
>NW_022106463.1:12380786-12388060 GCF_000313985.2 Echinops telfairi | reverse complement strand
ACAGCAACAACAGGGTTTACAGTTTTCATTGTAAGAAACTTTCTAGATTGGCTGTATTTCTCCTGAGAAATGATTGATTTAATGGATGCAAATTCTGAAACATGAGAATGCCTCAAAGGAAAATGTAATGGTAAATTATGTTATTTGTCTTCCTCTATTCTACAAAGAGTAGCTTAGTATTTACACTGGCTTTTTAATTAACAGAACTTCCTTGAGTGTATAGCTATTTGTTGTTGGTTTTGTTAGGTGCCATCGAGTCAGTTCAGACGCGCAATGACCCTGTGCACAACAGAAGGAAGCACTGCCCTGTCCTGTGCCGCCTTCACAAGTGTTCTTGTGTTTGAGCCCATTGTTACAGCCACGCTGTCAGCCCACCTTGTTGAGAGCCTGTCTCTTTTTGGCTGCCCTTCTGCAAAGCATGCTCTCCTTCTCCAGGGACTAGCCTCTCCTGACAACATGTCCAAAGTATGTGAGACGAAATCTTCCATCCTTGCCTCTAAGGAACATTCTGGCTGTACTTCTTCCAAGACAGATTTGTTCGTTCTTTTTTTCCCCCTGTGGTAACAATTTTACTATGAGCCAATATAATCAGAAGACACACATGAACACAAAAGTATGCATAGTATAACACTCAGGAAATATTCTTAGCATGGGCCTTAAAAGTGCTAAGTGTTATATACTCTCCAAAGTGGATCCACCTACTATTCTTGAAAACTCTGCTCATTCTCCTGGTTCATTCAAACCTGGAACTTCTTCATTCAGCACCATTGGTTCTTGCTCACATGCTACCTCTTGAAATCATGGCATGTCAACTAGTTACTTTTAGTATAGTGATTCGATTTGTTTGTTCTTATGATGTCTATGGTACTTCCAATGTTTTCTGATAATACCATAATTTAAGCACTTAGATTTTTTGTTCTTCCTTATTCATTGTCCAACTTTCACATGCATATGAGGCAATTTAAAATACTATGGTTTGGCCCAGTCACACCTTATTCCTCAAAGTAACTTCCTTGCTTTTCAGTGCTCTAGTGAGGTCCAGGTGTCATTCGATATCTTGACTGCTACTCACAGGATCACTGATTGGATCCAACCAGGATGAAATCCTCTAAAACTTCAAACTTTTCTCCCTTTATTATGTGACCTACTGGTCCACTTTGAGGATTTTGGTCTTCTTTTCATTTAGTTGCAATATATACTAAAGACTGTATTCATTTAATTTAAGTTCTCATAAAACTGCACGATACTGTCTACAATTAAATTAGTCTTGTGGTTTTGATCATATTGTCACACATGATCACTTGCATTTTGTGCAGTATTTTGCGCTTACAAAGCATGCTCTAGTTACTGTCAATGAAAAATCAATATTAAGTATAAAAAATAGACAAACTTTCTGAAATAAGACAAGTTCTATTAAAATGAATAGGTTTTCACATGACTTTGTAAAATTATGTGGAAATGTCATTTCCCTGTTTTATGCCGTTATTAAAGCTTTTATTGTCAGCTGTATCATAAACAAGTCCATAAACTGTTCACCTATGGTTTAAGTAACAGGAATCTGAATATGCTAATCAATGGGCACCGTCAGTTGTTATGGCCTCCTAGGGTGTTCTACCCTGCCCATATCTCTGCCTGGAGATTACTGCCATGTGCATTTAAGGAGTTTACTACTAACAGTTTTCTGTTTTGTTTTTATTTGTGTGCGCGAAGGTTTATACAAAAGTTTAAGTTCCTATTCAACAGTTTTACACAAATTATTCAGTAACAAGCTCTACAGACTTCAAAAACACTGAAAAGTCTCGGTATTTCTGCTCTGATTGTTCTCTTTCCAGGAATCTGTTTCATGACTGTTTACAGCCTCATCTTTTTCAAAATCCTTGTGGTCATTGGTCTCAGATAGTTAACTTTTTAGTGGCGCACAGCACTCAGAGGTAATATTTATTTGATGATCCAGTCTGTTTCAGCCAAGCTGAAAAGTGACCACAGGGCTTGTTGCGGTTCAAGTTTTAAAGAGTATCTCATTCCAATAATCCTTCATTCTCAACTTGTCCAGACAAGCTGTTTTTCTTGTTTGTTTGTGTTATGTAAATTTGAGATTCTGTTCCACATTTTGCTCCCAGGCCCGTCCATTAAGAGAGTGGTTGGTCATAGTAACCACCACCGTCTCTTCTACTTCTTGAGGTCTCAAGGTAGGTGAACTTTGGTCCTTGTAGACAGTACAGTGCATTATAGTCTTCTTTGTGTCTTTGAATAACTCCCAGAAGTTGTACTTACATGGCTGCTCAAAGCTTTTATGACCCGAGGGACTGACTCAGCAAACCAGGAAGTAGGACGTGCAGGTTTTGAACTGTATTATGGAAACTGACCAAGATGTCCCATCAGTCTATGGTCCTGATCTTCAAACCCAGGAAATCCATCTCAAGAGGTGTTTCATTACATCTAAGAAGTAGCCAGCCCTGTAGCACCAAATCTTAATCCATCAACTTTATGCCGTTTAACTTACCTCTTTGTAAATTTAATTGGAAATTGTGTCTGGCTTTGTCAGTTATGTATTTTCTTCAGGATGTTTTTTGAGTTTTGTAGGTGCTGGTGATTGTGGCTCTGCTCTACCCGTTGCCTGTGTGCGTGTTCCCATTGTGTGTATGGCCCAGGATGTACCTGCCTATTACAGATCTGCTTACACAATTTTGGGAACTCATCAACTTCAAATGCTGTCTTATAATCACTCTCCAGTGAGGGGAAATTTGTTGAGTTGTAGCCAAATTAAAATTTACTAAAAGTGCCAATGTATTTTACAGATCTTTTTTCTCCCAGAAAATGTAATCATATAGTTGTTCCATCTGCTTTGCCAATGTGCCAGTTTTTGCTTTCATAACAAAATGTGTATGAACTTGTGTAGCTGTAGAAGCTAAGGAACAGGAAGCAGGAGGGCAAAGGCTGGTGCGTGCAGTAGGGTGAGCCAGACCTTCCTTCCTGTGAAGAACCTGGCTGACCTGTAGTCACAGACAATTTTGTCTTTGTTTGATTCCATCATTCAAGTCCCTTAAACTGCTCCACAACTGATAAAGCTATGCATATTTTCCCAATGTTGGCTTATTTCTTTATGAATTTTGGGGCATATTTATAGACATTGGAAATTTTGTCCTAGTATATGTGGATCTTATCTTTGTTGCAATTTGAGAAATTGTTTTCAATTTTAATGTCGTTGAATTTGTCAATCTTTATCTGTATGTGTTAATCTTCTTTTTAAAATGTGTCTCTATTCTTATGCATAGGACTATCTTCATCTGCTCGGGCTCTGGTCAAATCAATGTGGGCTGCCTCGCTTAGCCTCACCGGGCTGCTCATTGGCAGCCTCACCTTTTGACCATGGAGCCCATCTCAACAGCCTTCTTAGTCTAGGCCATGCACTTCAAACCAGCCACCCGCTTTCATCTTCTCTAGTCCCTGTGAACCAGGCCCACGGTGTCAATGGCCAGCCTCAACCTGTCTCTTTATTGCTGCATTTCTCCCATTTCTGTTCAACAAGTAGATCCAGGTGGTCACCTAGTGAGCTTTTCAGGCTGCTTGCAGGCTCCCTTTAATGTTCAGTTCTAGAGAAGTACATAGGACTTCTGAATGTATTCTAATTTTACATTCTCTTAACTAAAGCTAATATAATTGGGATTTCTGCATAGACATAAACTGCCGTATATACTCGTGTATAAGCCAAGTTTTTCAGCACATTTCTTATGCAGTTTTTGTAGTAAAATTAGGTCCCTTGGCTGATAATTCTGGTCGGCTTATACTCGATTATATACAGTATTTCAATAAGACAATTATTTGACTAAAAACAATCTTTCTGCCTCTTGACCCAAATGATTCTCATGTGTTTTAGAGTAAAACTGCACTCAATCGAACTCTAAGTGGCTCATTTTTCATCATTTCTCTGGCCTTCACCCACCAACCTTTTGTGGCTGAAGGCTTAGCTGTCTATGTCATCCAGGGACTGTCCTTAGGGACCCACACATCAAAGGGTGAGTGTGTCCTGTCATTCCTCTGGCTCACTTGCTGTGTCATGAGTCAACTTCCCAGAGAGACTGAAGGGCCTGTTCTGAGACTGAAAACTTGATAAAATTATGGATGGGAACATCTCACTGGCTGGCGTGTAAGTCTCTTTCCTGATGTTCATGTATACATTAGCAACCAAAGACTGTGCTTCAGGGAACTTACTAAAACGCATAGTCAGCAAACACAATGGCTTCAGAGACTGGCCACTCATGTCATCATGTAACATGGTTGTATTTGTGCGTTGTCTGGGTGTCTTGTCTGCTCAGAGGAAGCAGGCAGTAATGATTGCTGTACAGTAGTGTTGTGTTTCAGGGTTTGAAAATTGTCATGAAATCTGGATTCTTCCATTATCTATCTTTGAACTAGGTTCTGGCTGTTTTGTGATTAATGCTGCGTGCTGTGAAGGGATAGAGTACACAAAATGCAACTGTAGAGTTTTTAAAGAGTAGATGTAAACTGTCATAGTTCACCAAAATGACATTCTCTTTTCAGCAGCTGGTCTGTCAGTTTTTGATCAGATGAAGTTCTTTAAAAGGAATATTATGAGGTCAGGGCTTTGAGTTGCCCTTTGTTCTGTAGGCCACTGGACCTCACAATCAAGGATGGTAAGGGGTTAAAGGAATAACTGTAGTTTCTGCAGTGCTTCCTACTAGTTAATATCTCATCCTACTTCCACCTGTGAATCATGTTTTCATAAATATTCTACGTGGTCCTGTAGAAAGAGATGATCGAATGTGGGCATAAGGTTTAAATTTTAGAGCATTTATCTAACTCATGTCATGTATTCTGAGTGTTCTCTTTTATGGACCATGACAATAGAGAGTAATAAGATTGCATAAGGCCACAGTCAAACTGAGGAGAGAAGATCCCTGTAGCAGAAGAATTATTAAATGTTTCAGATACCATGTAATCGATGAGGAAGTAAATCTAGACAGTGAAGGGATGGGGCGATTGCTTTAACCCTAGGTTAGACATTAGTAGGACACTGAACGTTGAGTCAAATCCCGAGGAAATCTCAGTTCCCCAGAACTCATCCTCCCCTTCTCACACACAGTGAACTACATAACTTGCTGAACCAGAACATGTGGGATGTTTCAGGACGCAGTGGCCCTTGAGGATGTGGCTGTGAACTTTTCCCAGGAAGAGTGGGCTTTGATGGATCTTTCTCAGAGGAAACTCTACAGAGATGTGATGATGGAAACCTTCAGAAATCTGGCCTCTGTAGGTATGGATGGCTTCTTTTAAAAAACACCTTCTATGTGACCACATATGGCATACCCATTGATGTTACTCCACTAAGTAGGTCCAGTGATGGAATATGTTGATAAATAAGACAAGTGTAGTCATTTGTCCTTTGGAGCTTCCCAATGAATATAGAGCCCTGTTGTTAAGTGGACATTTTATTTCAATTGTGACTAAAAGCTTTAATTTTCTTTTAATGTTGTAAGCATGAAGATTGATTTTAGCACTTTCTTTGGTGCCCAGAGATATTTGTCGTCTGAGCCTTGCCTTGAGGCCTACTATGTTTGCAAAGATAGTTTGACAAGATAAATTTACATCTTCCCACACTCTGGACACCTTGACTAACAAAGTCTTGACTCGGTGTCAGGGAAGTGTTCCTTGCCCGTTGCTGTCTTTCCTTGTGTTAGGTCTTTCTCCAGGAGCAGCAGGTCAGCCACACACATTTGTTCTCCCAGGGTAGCCAGAGGAAGACCTGAGGAGAGTGCAGGTAGCACCCGTCCAGCACCGACGTGCTGAGGGCTGCAGGACGGAAGTCTGAAGGACCAGGCTGCATGGAGGGAGTGAGATGTGAAGACGTCCGTTTGAACTTGTCTCTTTAGGGTCGAGCACACGCCCTTCACAGAGACTGAGCTTGCTTTTCTGATTTTTATCTATCCCAACACTGCAGTGCTCACAGAGAAAGGTGGCCCTCATTCCTCTTTTCATGTTCCATGTGGATTGCGTCACATACCTTCCTACTCTCTACTTTTCCAATTGCGTTCCATTTTTATCACTGTCAATCTCAGTCTTCATGGGAGTATCTCCTGGTGAATTGCTCTTTGGCTGTGGCCTAAGTACTGAAACAGGAAAATGTATTAAAGTCTTGTTTTCTCACAGTGACCTTTTCCCTCAGAGTAATGCCTTTGCTCTTTGCTTTACTTTTAACCTTAACTTAAATCATTTTTTCAGTTTCTCAAAACCTTGATGATGGAGAAAAGCTATCCACTGATAGTACAATAGTACAATTCATGAAAAATGACACCTGGTCCTCTATGGTAGGAGAAATCTGTGAGTTGCGTTTCCTTGGAGATCGGAATAAAGACCAGACTGTATGTGTGAGGTGAGTGTCACTCACTTGAGACAGCAGTTTTTCAGAAGAGAATCTGAAGATGATACCATTGTATTAAAATGTTTATATCAGAGAAGTGTTTAAAAAGTTAATGATAAATGAAAAGCTAATTGACTTTTTAAAAAAATGTTTAGAATCCCCTCATATGTATAAACAGAAATATGTACATGCATTGTAACCTTCATGGTGAATGCATGTCATACCTGTTACTGTTGAGTGTATTTTGATTCATGGCTTGTCATTGGATGAGTTTATAAGTATGTCATATACTGAATATTTAAAACATACTTTTCTTATATACAATTAAACATTACTATAATTTAGCAATATAGTAAGAATAACATTAGGTAGTATCTCTGTCAAAGCGATAAAACATGGAACCGTTCATGGTAAAAAAAAATAACATGATTACTGGGCATGGTAATGTTGAAATAATAACAAATATATATTTAACGGTTTCCTGGCTGTTTTTAACAGAAGGGATATGAGAGAGACTGTCAATGAAGGTAATGAAGACTATCGGTGTGGACCAACCTTCAGCTGGATTCCCTATCTTTCTGTGCTCCGAAGAACTCCTTTGGAAGCCTATTCTTTATCATACCTTCAGTGTGGAAAATCCCCGATGGATCATTCGTCACTTATGCATCATATCAACGCTCACTTTGAATATGGTACCTATCAATATGAGCAATGTGAAGAAGCCTGCAGTTGGCCTTCTTACCCCAGGATACCAATGCAGACTCTTACTGGAGAGAAGTCCTATGAATGTAAACAATGTGGGAAAGCCTTCCGCTATTCTTCAAACCTCACTATACATACGAGGAGTCACAGTGGAGAGAGACCTTATGAATGTAAGGAATGTGGGAAAGCCTTT
>NW_022106463.1:12373817-12380496 GCF_000313985.2 Echinops telfairi | reverse complement strand
TGTAAGGAATGTGGGAAAGCCTTTAGTTTGTCATCAAATTTCATTAAGCATATGATAATTCACAGTGGAGAGAGGCCTTATAAATGTAAAGAATGTGGCAAATCCTTTTCTCATTATTCGTCCCTCATCAGACATAGGAGAGTTCACAGTGGAGAGAGGCCCTATGAGTGTAAGGAATGTGGCAAAACCTTTCGTTGGTCCTCACACTTCTCTAAGCACAAGCACATTTACAGTAAAGAAGTCTTAAGTAGGGATGATTTGCCACGTACTGATGCTTCAAGTTACAAACCCCTTGAAGTCTCTAATAGAAAGCATCTCGGTGAGTAGCAACACAAATGGAAAGGAGTCATGAAAATTACTTTGTGCCTTTGGGAGAAGTAACAGATTCATGGCAACTCTACATATGTCTTAATAAGCATATAATTCTCCAATTTCATGAACAAATGTGCAGATGTGTACTTTCTCAGTTTATGCTAAATTTTCCCTCTGTAACTATTTGTGTAATACAAGTAAGACTTTAGTGAATAGCCTTAAAAATGTGAATTCGTGGTTTTACATTTTTATATTGATGTTAAATTGCAATAAAATGTTATGATCTTATATTTGGATTGAGTGGGTTTTTTGTTTGTTTGGTTGGTTTTGCTTTGATTCCATGTTTTCTTCCACTATTACTCACTGAAAAGTTAGGATTTAACCTTTGTAGTTTTTAAGTTCTCATGGGGAGGGTTTGTGCAAATAATGTTTTTCATCCTACTCTGTCTATTACATTTAGATCCATTGATAATTATTCCCTGAAATTATTATTACTTTGATATTGATTCTGCACCATGCCACAGTCTTTAGCTGAGGCATCCTGTACTCTGTCTGCACTCCTTTGCTCTAACCTTACAGTTCTGTTAGAAGTCATGAACTAACAAACCATTGCTGCTTCCCTTTAGAAATTAAGATTTACCCATCTCCAATTAAAGAATAGGACTCACTAAACAATACCTGCAGCTGGAAGTTGGATGCACCCAGTGGTGGGATTCAAATAATTTAACAACCAGTTTGCCACCCTAATGACATAAAAAACAACAATAAAACATCACACAAAAAAGATATACTAAAAGCTAGTTCATTCATACAGCTAATACTTAAAATAGAAACAAAAAAGCGGTATACAAAACTAGAATCATTGTATTTTTAAAATACTAATTTAACAAATATTAAATACCTGACAGAAAACACTAAAACTTGTTTAAGGTATTTATATTGCTTCATGATTGACATCCTCACAATATTCTTCACTTTCACGTGAGTATCATAGGCTAATTGATTTATCCTTAGCCATCTTTTCTTCTCAGGATCACTGTGTTAGGGGTAGGCCAGTTAGACTAACAGTCATTTTGTTTGGTATAATAGAAACAGTTAACTTTCTTCTAAGAAGATATTATGTTCATCTTTGTAAAACTTCTTTCTGCTGCTGCACCAACAGCAATTGTTCTGACAATATTTTTAACTCTGAATACTTTCAGGTATTGTATAATTTGGGAATTTTTTAGAACGAATGCCATAAAAAAATCTCAATAACCAGTAATATCAATTTGGTAATTAAAAATATCATTAAATATGAGCATTTTCTCTTTGTCTGCTTTCTATGGAACTAGTACTTCTTCAATATTCCAATAATCTACCTCCAAAAAGTTGCAAAGTTATTACTAATCTGAAATTGGCTACAACTTGCTTTTAAATGTTCATAACCCATTAGCCCCTCTTTGAAACTTGTGATGATGCTTTGTAAAAGTTTTTCCCAAGAAAGCCCAACAAATCGATTTTCTACAAATTGTATATTTTGTAAGGTTTCTGAAGCAATCAGCTTTTTTTTTCATATGGACCCTTTTCCTTTTCAAGCGTTTGAAATGCGTTCACAGAGCCTATCGTAAATTTGTCAGCCTTCATATTTCTCACTTGTGCATTCATTTAAAATATTGTCCATCAATGGCAAATCAGCTATAAAACATATTTTCAAGATGGTCAGCCACATGTAAGCACTTTTTACTTGAATAAAAATAATGATGTAGCACTGGGCACCACACAGCTGGACTAGACCTTAAATTACAGGCAACTTATAAGTTGTTCATATATCTTGGAAAATTAAGTTTGGATTGATGAAAAATAGTATATAATCAATACATATTTTAAGTGATTTATTTAATATCCTGTATTGAGTCATTTAAAACAAGATGGAGCAATGGTCTACAGGGCCCTATCACTATGTTTTGAAACTGTTTAACAATCCTAGTGCTCACTCCAGATTTTCTCCCAGCTGCCTGCTCACCTTAGAACCCTGATAATTTCCATTTTAACTGATTCACCAAACTCAATAAAAAATTAGGTATCGGTTCTGTCAAACTGGTATGAACCATCTGAATCCCACCACTGGATGGACCCCCACAAGTAAAGAGACCAGTCATTGTACCATCCAGCGCATCTGACATGCCAGTTGTTTCCAAAGACACCTTAGCCTCAAGTCCTGCCTATGAAACATCCCTCAACCTGTTTTCTCAAAGAAGCAGAACTGGACAGACAAGGTCCATCTGTCTTCCTTGGTCTTTGTGTCATGAGTTGGCGTACTTTGACCAGCTACCCGAATCGCCCACTTTGTGAGAACAAATTTGTCCTTGGCCTCCTTAGACTGCTTGTTTTTAGGGAGCCCTCCCACCCCCGTGAACTTTTAAGCCTCTGTTGATCTTTAGTGAAGTGCCCACTCAGAGAAAACCTTTTCTTCAGTACTTGTATCAGTGTGGCCTGGAACCCTGGAGTTTCACTTGTCCAGCAAGAGGCAGATGGAAATTTAACAGCCAGCATGCTTGAGGCTGAGCCACTCCTTTTGTCACTAAGCTGGAGCTCAAGAGACTAGGGATTTCTTTTCTGTGACCTGGAACTCCCATATATTTTATAATAGGATCTATTCATCAGTAAAGACTGTTCTAGGTACGCCATAACCCCATGAACAGCCTGTCCTCTGTACCCATGTGTGAACTGCTGTCCTGACCTCTCAACACCAGCGGTGCTAAGGTTCTTGCATGTGCGTGAACAAAGGAGGCTAAAAAACAAGCTCTGACAGTGGCTATTTGCGTATGTGGTACAGCTCAGAAGGGTCTGTGGGATTATTACCTCTGGCTCAAAATGTCACATGTAAATGTCTTGTCGCTTCATTTATGAGTCCCTTGCTAGGTTGTGCATTTCAAGTGTTGAAGATCCAAACTAGCTAGCTAGCTAGCTAACTAACTATATATATACATATATATATGGCTTGAGAACTTTCTCTTTTTAAAATGTTTGTAATATTTAAATTTAGTATCAATTACGCACTTCCCAACACTTTTCCCCTCTTGGAATCAACCACGTATCACAAAATGGACAGTATCCATTTTTAAACATACTATCACTTTTCATCATACCGAACAAAAAATGTGTAAAATATCTTATTTGAACTTTACGAATATCTCTTACGCTTACCCTGAGATGAAGTGTTAGGAAGTTCAACCTGAAGTTAAGCGTCATTCCCTGGACAGGTCACTGAAAGTCAAGCTGAGAATGCACACATGTAAGCAAACATGTAGAAAGCGTTCCAGGGGGCTTGGGACCCTGAGTACGGAGGCTTTAACAGCCATCATAAAAAGATGGCAAGTGAGAAATGTGAAAGGGAAGGTGTGGCCAGTTGCAGAATCCAGTTCACTGTCTCTACAGCTGCTGCGCCAGGCACCTCTCAGAAAAGCAGTACCAAAAAAAAAAGAAAAGCAGTACCCTAATCATTATCCAACAGATCCTTGAAAGCTTGTCGAGGTGGGGCTGATTGATCTTAAAAACACGAGATTGAGAATAAAGTATAAAATGGGGAGTTTCCATTTTTCCAAGCAGGTAAGCCTCCGAGTGCCTTGTTCTCTGTGGTTTGGAGCTTCAGCAATGCACTTGAGCTGCTCAAGGTCCTGAACTTCTGCTTGGGTTCGGGGTGCTGCAGGGCCAACAAAGCCTGACAGCGTAGAAAGGAGAAGCTGGAGCAAAACTGCCGTTTGTGCTGTCCTGGACCTGTGTAAATCAACATCCGGAGTAAGAGCCCTGCGCAGGCCAAGAGCATTTCCCAGAAGACCAGAATCAGCCTCGCCCTTACACGTGCCCTGCTGGGGAGGTTGCCTATCTGAGAGGGACTGTATGTCCTTAGAGAAACCAGTCTAGTCACGAAAACATTCCTTGACTAATGGTCTGTTCTCTGCTGAGTCACAGTGACCCTCTGTTGCTGCCAGGGGTCAGGGACATGGGACTGTCCCTGCCTTCCATTTACCACTAGCTCAGCCACGTAAGTGCCAATATGTTGCACGATGCACACAAGTAACAGAGGGGTTTATGTCTGTGGAGCCGTGAATTTTGCTTTCCACCAGAGCTTGCTTTCAGTGCAGTAGCATGTTCCCTCGAGGTGAGGCTGGGCATGTGCAGCAAGGAGTGGCCACTCTTGTACTAGACCATCTTTAAGTTGTCCCCCTGGTCAAAGGCATAACCAACCAACCAGAGCCCTGCCGCCATGAGCTGCAGACCATGTCTGATGCCCTGCCTGGTTTCCATGTTGAGGTAAGCCATGACATTGGCATAACACAAGCCCTTCGAGTTCAGCCTTCTGTGCCAGCAAACCAGAAGTCATTGGACACCCAACACCTTGGCTTCCAGCCCGTCTTACAGAACAGTGTCTGCCATGCCACCGGACACTGTCTTCAAACCTGCTGCTCAGTTTCCTGGGGTTACATTCTGTCTCCATTCTGTATTGTGGGGAGAGGGGAAGAGCCCAGTTCCTGAATGGGAAATTCTTTGCTGGCTGGCAAGGTAGATGTCTGTGATAGACAGGGTTCTCTAGAGAAACAAAACCAGGACACTTATGATTTTATATATAGATATATACAACATAAGAAATAGAGTAGTACAAATGGCTCAGTCCAACTCACTTCTGTGAGACAGTTAAGACACTGGCAGTTCTTCAACTCACGACAGCTGCTGGGTGAAAGTCAAGGAAGTCCAACCACAGGCAGCAAAGAGCAGGGCAGGTCACCAACAGTTCAGATGACAGGGTCCGACAGTCCCCAGCTCAAGTGATATATACACCAGCAGTGTGGCAAAACAGGTATCAAAGGAACATCAAACCATAGCAACACAGTCCATGGGTTGGGTGTCCCACAGGTAATGTAGCTCACAAGCTGAGGCAGAGAACTAGCTAAGGTAGCAGCACACTGGTCTGATCATCAGAGATCAAGGGACAGAAGGCGAGGCTCGCTGAGCCATTTATCTCTTTGCCCTTCAGTTAAACTGCAACCTTGTTAATCTCACGTTTATTGGCCAGGTTGGCAAGTGTCCAAGCTGTTACTCATGCAATAATCACAGTAACAGTCTTCCTGTCCCTCCAGAGATGCCGCTTCCATCCATCTTGCCACACCCTTCCCAGCACTTACAGGTCCTTCTATTTGTGGATGTTTTTGGGGTTTTTTAATTAATAATTTTATTGTGAGCTCATACAGATATTGTAACAATCCATGATTCAATTAGAATTGAATAAAGTATAATTGCACAATTGCTGCCACCATTGGTTTCAAAACACTTTCTTCTTGAACTCTTTGATATCAGCTCCCATTTATCCCCTCCCTCCCTGACCCCCCAGGAACCCTTATTCTTATATATTATTATTTATTTGCCATATCTTGCATCATCCAATTAATCTGTTCACCTATAGGTCTGTTATTCGACCCCCTCACATGGAGTTATACTGTCACCATTCCTATGGGTTCTATACCCCAACCCCTTCCCGTGGCCTCAGAATCACTATAGCACCACCATGGAACTAGTATTCTTTTTAGAAGCTGTAGTGCCAGTGCTGTGAGATAGTATATTCATGACCCACTCAGATAGATGATGAAGTGGCCCCTCTAAGATAGAGCTTTGTGACCCTGTATCTTCCCTGGACAATAACCAGCAATCCCTCCTCAGGCTATTTCACTGGACACAGTACAATGAACACTGAACACCTTGTAGCCTGACTATATAAATATTATATGGCCCTCTATGCTGATCAGAAATGTAGAAGAAAAAGTTGACATGAAATAGGAGTAGGGGCTGAGAAGGGAGGCCAGGAAGCAGTGTCCAAGAGCTGAGGCAACTACATGAAAGAAAGACTATTTATTTTGTGTCAGGGTACAGGGGCCCCCAACACTGGTACAGGTCCTCAGGAGCACCTTTGTGATTGTGGAAAGTAATAAAGGCAGACAGACAAAGTGGGGGCACAAGGGCTCCTCGTCCCTTGTGGACTGGGGGTACATGTATTTTCTAATATATATATAAAATGGAGCCTACAGATCTCTCAAAAGGCATACACATCATTCAGCAAACATTACAGAGTCAATGGGTAATATCATAATCAGGTAACAGTAAACATATAATTAGGTGAATCATCATCTGGACCTAGTGCTCGTTGACCTCGAATGCCCCTGAGCACACCCCTGGGGTAGTAATCTGATCAGGATCAGCAAGAGGTGTCAAAACAGTTTGCTATATTTTATGTTTATGTTTTTCTCAAAATAGGGCTAGTTTTCCATGCCTGTGGTTGGGAGTGAGGGGAAAAAGGTCATATACTTTCTACCAAGTCCTCAGTTTACCACAA
>NW_022106463.1:12370154-12372312 GCF_000313985.2 Echinops telfairi | reverse complement strand
GAGGGAAAAAGAGCTGATACCAAGGGTTCAAGTAGAAAGATACTGTTTTGAAAATGACTATGGCAACATATGTACACATTTGCTTGATATGATTGACTTAGGGATTGTTATAAGATCTGTAAGAGCCCCCAATAAAATTATTTATAAAAAATTTAAGTAAATAAAGACAACAGGTAGTCTGATAACTCTTAACCAATTATAGGCTAAAGAATAACTCTAGCTAAAATAATACTTTATTTATAAATTAAACTGTTGTACAACTCCTAAAAAAAGTTATTACAGCAAGATCAAGATAGAATAAAATGGTCTAATTATTATGAAGTATATGATTAAAGGAATTGCTTAGGTGTCAGTGCTCAAAAGGAAATACATAACTGTGAATGCACACATCAGAGCAAAGGAAAGGTCTAATGTACGTGACTTAAGCTTCTGTCCTCAAGAACCTGGAAATGGGACAGAATAAAACAAAATCAGAATGGGGAAAACAGTGAAGGCAAGGGAGACACGTGAAACTGAAAACAGGATGATCATAGAGAAATTCAATGAAAACAAAAACTTGATCTTTGAAAAAGTTGGACGGAATTTACCTTTACCATGTCAGACACAGATTAAAAGTGAGAAGAGGCAAATCTCTTGTACAAGTAAGAAGCAGGGTATCACTACAGATCCGGAAACCACTGGAAGGATAAAAAGGAAATTGTAGGGAAAACACTGTGTTCATGAATTTGTCAGCTCAGAGAAAAAGAACCATTTCCTCAAAAGGCACAAAAAAAAAATCAAAATTTAAACAAAAATGAAACAGTACTTAAAAACTTTCCCCAGAGGTTCTTAAAGATGGTGTCTAGTCAAGACTCACCTGCCTGGAGCTCCTGCTGCCAGACCAGAAAATTGGGAGGTAAGGTGAAGGAAACTGGGAGGTGGAGTCCTGAAATTAGAACTAGGGTACTAGGGTCTGTCCTCAACCCCCTCCCCCCTTTTTGGGTGTTTCTACTCACAAAGCAAACCAAGAATGCACTAAATGGCTCCAGGTCTGGCGAGCTGCGCTCATGGGCTCCAGCTGAAGAGCCACCCCCGCCCTTTCACTGGGAGTAGTGATTCCCCCAGGCTTACGCCCTAAAAGGGACATAATCCCCAACATGAGGAGAATGCCATGCCACAGATCTCCACACTGTTAACTGGCTTGAGCTCAGAGCCTGGGGAGTGGGAGTGGCGGGTAGCCATAATTTGGAGTAGAAGAAAAAGCAGAAATTTACCTGAGGCAGATCACGGTGTGGGGGGAAATAGGAGGATGGTCAGAGTCCAGGGGAGAATTCAGTTCCAGTTGGCCGAGAAGGAAACAACCCCCCTGATAAGCTGTATCTGCCCCTCTGTGGGTCAGCCTGACAGTCCCCAAATCAGGGCACCTCACAAGCATAATATAAAAAAGAGTGAGTATATGTATTCTTGGTAAAAACTGCAAATCCCAGGCTCATTGCTCAGCTCCAAGGAAGCATGTAGAAGGAGTCCCTTAACATAAATCAGCATAAGGAGGAGCCCACACTAAGGAATGCCGGAATTTAGCTACAGGGTCTGGAGGCTTTTGCATAACAAAGACCTGCTGAAGTAAGTCTAACCTAACAGAGCACAGAGCTAGAGCACAGAGCCAGGGAGACAACTTAATTCTATTCTAGCTGGCCAGGGGGGAAAAATCCTCTGATCTAGTAGGGCACTAGCAGTCTAGATAGGACAATAAGCCCAGCTTCCCTGTCCTGAGGCCCTACAAAGGGCTGAGGGAACCCCCTGGGACACACACACACACACACACACACACACACACACACACCCGTAGTGCTACATACAGCACAAGGCAGGTATACCAGTGAACTCCAGTGCTGCGGTGTGAACTGACTCCTGGATGCTGTTGCAATCTTGCCTTTGAGAGTAAACCCACCCAGCATCTGTGGGACCCAATCTCAAGCGGGCACACCACCCTGCTACCTTGAGGCAGAGTTGTAATTCCTCCAGCCCCATGGTCAGGTAATCAAATCTCAGTAATCTCCTTACTTACCACTCTATTTCTTCTTTCTTTATTCTCTCACTCTTCTATCTTTCCCACCACAGATGGTCTCAACAGGCTCAGGTTTGCTTTGTTTTGTTTTTTCTCTCTTTTTTCTTCTTT
>NW_022106463.1:12367366-12368725 GCF_000313985.2 Echinops telfairi | reverse complement strand
GAGGACTATCCAATTCACATTCCAAATAACAGAATACTGGTCGGCTAGGGTAAGAGTGAAACCACAGGAAGATACAGCAGTAGCCTGACCACTCAGTACACCTACTCGCAGGTAGTTCGTAGAAGCACTCATATGAGTCCCCCAAGAGAGAGCCCAGTGCTCTTCAACTCTGGAAGATGGGTCCAAAATCCTCCAAAACAACAAGTAAACGGCAACAAGCCCTAACAACCTCCACGAAAAAGCAGGAGAAACAGAAGACAGTGCCGGAAGAAGTCATTAACCTAACACTGTGCATAGAAGAAGCAGATGTTGACATGTCACAGAAATTTTCAGAATGCTGCTTGGAGTCATACAGCATATGAGGGAAGCAATACATATAAAGAATTAAATGATAGAGGAGATAAAGGCAACACAACAAAGGGAAATACAAGACTTAATGGATGAAATAACAAAATCCAGTGGCCCATTGACAGACTTTGCCAACAGACTTGAAGAGGCAGAGAATCACACCAGTGACCTAGAGGATAACCAAGCATACCTCAACAAATGGGAAAATCAGTCAAATACGACAATAAGAGAAGCTGAAGACAACCTGAGAGCCATGTCTGATGCTATGAATAGGAACAATATTAGAATAATTGGAGTACAAGAACAAGACACAATAGAGAATTCAACAGTGAAAATAGTGAGGGAATTCTTAGAGGAAAACTTCCCCAGCTTAATAAATGAATATCAGGCAACCATTCAGGAGGCTGAAAAAAAACCAAGAAGAATGAATCCCAAGAAAAATTCACTAACACACATAATAGTCAAATTATCCAAATATGAGGAAAAGAAGATCATAAAAGCAGCTAGGGAACAGCAAATAGTCACGTATAAAGGTATCCCAATAAGAGTATGTTCAGACCTATCAGTGGAAACGATTAAGAAGAGGAGGGAAAGGAGTTACGTATTCCAAAAATGTAAGGAAAACAACACAAACCCAAGAATCCTATACCCGGACAAATTATCTGTTAAGATAGATGAAGTAAGAGTTTTCCCAGACAAGGAAAAACTCAATGAATACATAAAAAACCCAGCCCTACAAAAGATCCTTGCCAATCCAGTATGGGCAGAAGATCAACACTCACCGAGGGCAAATAAGAGACCATAGCATAGGACAATTCTACACATAGGGCAACAAAGAGAAAACAGCCCCCAGGATAGCAATGGCTCAATAGTGGAAAGAAGGCAAACATAAACCACACACACAACACAAGCAGATAAGATAGATAGGTAGGTAGGAAAACACCCAACACAAAAGTTACAAGATGACATCAGAGAGTCCACAGATGGATGTAATAACACTGATTATCAATG
>NW_022106463.1:12362534-12363488 GCF_000313985.2 Echinops telfairi | reverse complement strand
GTAAAAAAATGCAAAAAAGGGCACAGAGAAAAAGCTACTCTATACATACATTACTGGGGTGAGGTCCAGGTAGTATGGCAGGGGCCAGAGAAAATCCAGGGATACATATGGTAGCCAACTGAAAAGGAGCGCGGGGGTTGGAAAGTGGAAAAAAAGGATAGAAATATGTAGCGGGGGAACAGGGCACTAACCCACCCAAGGGGAGGGTATTGTTTATAGCTCCACAGAGAAAGAGGGACCAGACAAACCCAGTGTTCCGGGATGCGAATGCAGTGTGCCCGCATGGAGAGGGGAGCCAGTGGAGGGGTCTGAGAGCCCAGCCACAATCCCAGCTACGTGGACAACCACCCCATCCCCCAGAAGAATTTACGTTAGAGGACAGCACTGAAACTGCCGCCCAGGGAGAGGGACATGTTTGATCAGAGCACACAGGAGCAAATGAAGGGGGAAGAAGAGAGAATGGAGCACATCTTGGCCCACCAGACCTGGAGGACGATATCCCCACTCCGAACAGCCAATGCACAGAGTGGACCATATGGCTGATCCTACTATGAGATACAATGTCCCTCACTGACCCATGGCCCTACAGGAGACAACACTGGAAACTCTGTCGGGATTGACCCAGTCTGACCCCACCACACCAAGGCAAAACACTAAGGGCACGCAGCAGAGGGGGTGGGGGGGAGCAAGAGCAGAGCAGGGAGCTCCCGAGGGAGTGCAAAGGATTGACTCGGGGGCCAGAGCATGGCACCCCATTGGACTCAACTGGAAGACACTCCTAGATGTCAACAAACAGACCTTGAACTATTTGCAGATTTTTATTTTCTAATACTATATTTATTTTTGGTCATTGGTTTTCTTTGTTGTTGTCAGTGTTCTCTTTTGTTGCTTTGTCTTGCTATGCCGTTTTTTAGTGCATATTATTATCTCTGCAGGTATAACTAGATAAGATAG
>NW_022106463.1:12359387-12360653 GCF_000313985.2 Echinops telfairi | reverse complement strand
CTTCCAACCCATGACTACCCCACGTGTTCCCAAGTGGGACTGCACACACTCCTAGGACTTTTGATGGTTTTGATGTTGCAGAAATTAAGGATCAAGCCTCTCTTTCAAGGCAATCATGTGCATTTGAATGGCCAGTTTTATGGTAGTTTCTGCTCACTAACTGTGGTAGTTACATACTCTGGTGTCAACTTGGGACCTGATAGGATTGAGTGAAGGGGTGGAGTATAGTCTGTCAATGGATCATGGCCAATGTGGTCTCTGTGTCGGAATAGCCTTCTCCTGAGAATTCTGGGAATTATTGGATTTACTCATTGGAGGCGGAGACAGACTTGCTCTCTCTTTCACCTCCCTCCCTTGGAGACACTCCACTGACAAGGTTCACTCCCTGAGACATCCCTGTGGAGAAGACACATGGAGTGAGGCTGATGGAGCCAGACCTCTGGAGCCGGAGAAGCCACATGGAAGGCTCTGCCAGTGCTGAGGTGCTTACAACGCCAGTGGATCTGTAAGACTTCCAACCCACTGGCCTGTGATCTTCCTGTAGTCAACATTCATGGATTTCATGAGTCTGAAGAGGACTTTATAGATTGGTATCCAACATATGGGCTAATATCTGACTTATGGACGTGATCTGGACTGGGCTGGGACGTTTTCTTGATATTCAAGAGTTCTTGTATATAAAGCTCTCTCATGTCCCCCAGAACCACCGGTGCTTTGTTTTCTCCTCAAGATTGTTTATTCGGCCCATCTTATGTAGAAAGGGATGCAGAGATAATAATAATGGCAAAAACAAGACAGTAAAACGAAGCAGCAAAAGAAAACATCAAAAACCTATGACACACACACACAAAGGAAAAGCCTATAAATCATTCAAAGTCTGTTTGTTGACCTTTAGGAGAGTTTTCCTGTGGAGTCTGATAGGGTGCCATGCCCTGGCCCTAAAGTCTATTTTTTTGTATTCCTTGGGGACTTCCTTGCTCTGCTCTCCTTCCTGTTCTGTTGCACACCCTTAGTGTTTTGCCTCCGTGTGGCAGGGTCAGATCAGGCACAGTTCCTGCACTGTGTCTCCAGTGTTGTCCTTCATAGCACTATGGGTCAGTGAGGGACATCATGTCTCATAGTGGGGCCAGTCCTTTGGTCCTTTCTATGCATTGGCTGAAATGAACAGGAATATTGTCCTCAGCGCTTTGTGCATCAGGATGTGCTGCACTCTCTCTTCCTCCCCCTTCATTTGCTCCTGTGTGCTCTGATCAGACATGTCCCTCG
>NW_022106463.1:12354344-12356514 GCF_000313985.2 Echinops telfairi | reverse complement strand
CTGATTACACTATGAACATATTTAAAATCCCATTTTATTTAAATCACTCCAGTAGAATTACATTAATTTCTAACTTCTATAGAGACTTAGCCTTTGTGCTCTGGTTACACAGGGCCCAGTTCACTGTGCTATTTACTCTTATAAACAGCCCCAGGCCCCCAATTTCTCTGACCTTCTGCCTGCACATGGGGCATTTATATACTATGAATTTGTGACTGAGCCAATTTTAATCACATCTGGAAACCCAGGTGAGCACAGGGCCAGAGGTCTTGGGGGACACTACCACCTATTCTAGGCCTATGCTGAGGCACCAGGAACTGTGTCTAGAGGGTCGGGGGAGGTGGAGCAGGGCTCCTGCAGGCTGTCTGGAGAACGTGTCTGGAGAGGGTGAAGTGAGCTGTGCTTCTGAGGAAGGGCAATGTGACAAGGAGAAGGAAAGCCACCAGACAAGTCTGACTGATGAGTCGCTACGTACCAGAAACAGGGAGGCTGTGAACCTGAACACCCAGGACCTCACCAAGTGAGGAAATAGTGGGGTCCCAGACAAAGGGGCCAATGTTTACATGCTAGCCAACCTGGGACAACAGCATTTTTTTTTTTAAACCCCAACCCTGAGCACAAATGGCCCTGAAAAAGCGTCAGCTCTGGGCGGGGTCTCACTATTTTCATCCTTTCTTTAGCATAGACTGGGGGCAGGTCCTCAGTGTGTCCTAACTAACTGCTCAATGAATCTGCTGTGCTGCCTCCTCCTACCTGCTTGTTCTGCCTCTGCATTATCACCACGCCACCATTGCTTTTGAGCAACCAACAAGGTGTCCTGACATCTTGGGGTCTCAACCAGGAGAGACTAATTGACAACAGGATCCTCTAGGTCTTGGAATTATGGGACAAAATCAATCTCCCACAAAACCCAGAATAACTCCTTCAGATGGTGTCTTTAAGAACTGGACTAAACTGTGCTTCCAGCTATACTCCCTGAAGAGAAAAAAAAATGTTTTCCTTAAATTAGGCTTGGCCTCAATACCCCCCGGTGAGCAGAGAATGCTGGCTGCCAGGCACATCTTTGGAATACAATGCCATTTTGCAGTTGGATCTTTTCTGTCCCCAAGAAGGGAACAGGTCCAAGGTCCCATATGTACAGGCTTTATGCTTTTGCAAGAATACACAGACCTGCTGAAACAGGTCCCCAAGTACCCACCTAAGCCCACCCCAGTCTTCCCAGCCACTCTGATTTGTGAAAGGAAGGTAACCCAGACACCAACAGAAGTTACGTTTAAACCTCACTCCACAAGAGCCACTGGTCAGAAAAGGGTGAAAGCCTCCCAGACCCCCAGGAGCCTGACCTATCTTCCAGAGACTTTCCTGGTGCCTCCACAACTGGAGAAGTAGTCCAACACCACCTATGCCTATTACAGGATGTGGCAATGGGCTCATTCTCTCAGCACAGGAGAAGCAGAAAGAGCTTCTTCAAAGATCAATGTAGTATGTTCAAAGAAGACAAGCTGCCTGTTTTCAATATAGCAAACACAATGACGATTATCTAACTGGCCTAATTGTAAAGGAATGGATCCTACTCCTACAGTGAAAAGATGGATAAATCACACAGCCGACTAATGCTCATTTAAGAATGAAATTTGTTAATAAAAAAATAATTGAAAATAATAAAATAAATTTTTAAAAAAGAATGAAATTTGTAACTGAGGAGGTCTATCAAGAAGCATTGTAGAAACACATTGAACAAGTTGATTTTGGGGGTAGGTATTACTTAATACTTTTTATTAGTATTTAAATTTTTTCTTATAACAATCTAGTTTTATGTACCTACCTTTTATTATTCTTATTGACATTCTTGCCGGAGTACTAACTGTATGAAATAATTAAAGACCTTTTGGAATATCTTTTGTTATACGTAAAATACCCATTAGGGAAGAGAACCAGCTGTTAAGTTATTTAAGTCTCACCACCAGTTGCATTCTCCTCCAGCTACAGGTACTGTTTAGTGAATACTGTCTTTTGGTTGGAGGTGGGTTAATCTTAACTTCTGAAGGGAAGCTATGTGGGGTTAAGGGTAAGAGGGAACCCCACAAAACATCACAGGTTTGGTAGGCACAATTGTACAGTGATAATAATTAGAGATTATAGTAAAGTCATAGAGAGCATGAGAGTTAAA
>NW_022106463.1:12336335-12353749 GCF_000313985.2 Echinops telfairi | reverse complement strand
TTAAGGAGAATAACCTCTGACCTACTTTCGCTGCCTATTGTACAGTCACGCTAAAGCAGCTAAGTCTGGTAAATATTTTGGGGAGACAACTTAAGAGAATTCCTTCTGTTCCCCACAAAGCTACAACGGTTTGTTCATGAATTCTACCAGAATCGCAAGATTAATGCATAAGAGGAGCAGAGTACAGGATACTGTGCCACAGAGCAGCATCAAATTCAAAATGATAATTTAAGAGAATAATGATCAATGGTTCTAAAGTAAGTAGACAAAGTACCTCCCCATGACAACTTAAAAACTACAAGGATAAAATTCTTAACTTTTAACTGGGTAAAAGTGAAAAACATGGAAGCAAAGCACAGCCAATTAGCCAAAAACTACTCTCAATCCAAATATAAAATCAGCATTTTATTGCAATTTAACCATCAACTTAAAAATTTTAAACCACAAACTAACGAATGTTCAAGGCTGCTCCCTAAATCCTTACGTGTGATACAAAAAGCTTTGAGGTAAATTTAGCATGAACTGGGAAAGTACACCCCTGCACAGCTGCTCACGAAACTGAAGAATTAGCCATTATTAAGACAGATGTGTACATACAATGAAATTGTTAGTTTTCCCAAAGGCACAAAATAATTTTCATGATCCTTTCTTTCCATTTCTGTTGCCTTCTTACTCTCTAAGATGCTTTCTCTTATGGAATTTGTAGTTTTAAGCATTATTACATGGCAAATCATCCTTACTTAAGACTTCTCTTTACCGCAAGTGTGCTTGTGCACAGAGAAGTTTGAGGACCAACGAAAGGTTTTGCCACATTCCTTACACTCATAGGGCCTCTCCCCACTGTGAATTCTCCTGTGTCTGATAAGAGATGAATAATGAGAAAAGGCTCTGCCACATTCTTTACATTTATAAGGCCTCTCTCCACTGTGAATTATCATATGTTGAATAACATTTGAGGACACACTAAAGACTTTCCCACATAACTTACATTCATATGGCTTCTCTCCACTGTGGGTTCTCATATGACTATTGAGGGATGAAGACCGAACAAAGGTTTTCCCACATTCCTTACATTCAAAATGCTTCTCTCCACTGTGATTTCTCATATGTGCAATAAGGCCTGAAGACTGAAGAAAGGCTTTCCCACATTCCATACATTCATATGGCTTCTCGCCACTGTGAGTTCTCATATGTCTATTGAGGCCTGAAGACTGACCAAAGGCTTTCCCACATTCCTTACATTCATAAGGCCTTTCTCCATTGTGACTTCTCATATGTGTACGGAGGTGAGAAGGATAGCGTAAAGTTTTGCCACATTCTTTACATTCATAGGATTTCTTTCCAGTTACAGTTTGAACTGGGGTCCTGGGGTAAGGAGACCAACTGCAGACTTCCTCACATCCCTTATCTTGAGAGGTACCATATTCAAAGTGAGAGCTGATGTGTTGTGCAAGTGACGAATGATCCATGGAGGTTTCCACACACTGGAGATATGATGAAGAATAGGCTTCCACAGGAGTTCTTCTGAACACAGAAAGATCTAGAATCCAGCTGAAGGGCTGTCCACACTGATAGTCTTCATTGACTTCACTGACATTCCCTATCATATGCTGTCTGTTAAAACAAGCAAGAAACAGTTATATTATATATCTGTTAGTTTCAACGGTGTTAGACACAGTAAACATGTTTTCTTCTTTTTACCTTGAATTGTTTCATGTTTCAGATTAAACCATCTGATGAAGATGCTACCATTATGCTCATTCTATTTCTTCACTTTAGTGATTTCTAATGGTATATCAGTAAGATATATTTTAATTATTCAGTATTTCATATTGGGTGAGTGAAGTCACCCAATAGCAAAGTCATCAGTCAAAATACAACCAACAGTAATAAGTTTGAGATACGTGTACCATAAGGGTTACAATGCATGCATGTGTTTACATTTATATACTGTGGTAGTTACAAAATTTCATGTCAAACTGAAGATTATAAAAGTGCAGGTGTGGAGTTTAGCTTGCAGGGCCCTGGGACCCTCCCGGTCTCTCTCAGCCTTCACTTTCCTGCTAGCTGACCCTGACTGCTGCCAGACACACCATCATTGGATCCACACAACTTTGCACCCACAGTTTTGTGATCTTCCTGAATCTGCATCACTGCATGTGGTTGTGTGAGTCTGAAGAGGGGCTTTTGGACTAGTATCGCACTTACTTGAGATGTACCAGGCTGGGTTGTTTCCTTGATATAATATTAATTCTTGATAGAAAGCTCTTTCTTACACATATATGAGTGTTTCTAGATTTGTGTCTCTAGTTCACCCAGCCTAACACATTTTGGTATCTGGGGGTGGGGTACTACAGAAACAAATCATGAAAATGGACAGTGTATGCTTGTCTGACCTCTGCCTTGTCGTTTTTCTTCATTGGCTACCCAGAGGTAAGACAGGGCCACACTATTCACTGGGTATTTTTCTGGAAAGGACATATGAAGTGAAGGTTTTGATTCTTAAAAGTTGTCTTTGGTTCTACCTTTCTCCCCCACCTTTCCCTTACCTTCCTGGTATCACTATTCTCATTATTGGTCCTGAGGGGTTTATCTGTTCTGGATTCCCTGTGATTCCAGCTCTTATCCATACCACTGTACATCCTCTGGTCTAGCCGGATTTGATCAACATACCCGCCCCCCCGGGGGTGTGTGTGTGTGGGGTGGGACGGACAACAGAAAAGTGGGTGAAGGGAGACATTGGACAGTATAAGACATGAAAAAATATTAACAATCTACAAATTATCAAGGGTTCGGGATGGAGGGAGGGTGGGGGAGGGAGAGGAAAAACATGAGGAGCTGATACCAAGGGCTCAAGCAGAAAACAAATGTCTTGAGAACGATGATGGCAACAAATGTACAAATGAGCCTGACACAATGGATGGATGGATGGATGGATGGATGGATGGATGGATGGATGGATGGATGGTGATGAGTTGTATGAGCCCACAATAAAATGATTTTTTTTAAAAAGTTGTCTTTGGTTATGCCTGTCTGGAAGGGTGAAAATGAATGTGATTTATACACATTTTGCACTCAGGGGGCGAAATCGCCCCATGAACTTCTGTGGGACTATGCTGCTTAGTTAAATGGCTGACTGAAGGTCTGGCCCTGTTTTGATGCAGCTGGAGGCCTAAGGCCATACTGCACATGAATGGGGTAGTTTAGATGAGAAAAGATTGAATTTGACTATTTTAAGAATTGAGTTTAAGATCTAGCTGTACAAGGATTATACTGATTTCTTCTAATTACTGTTATTGATATAATTATGATAGAAATGACTATTGGTCAATAAGAATAGAGAGGGTTTGTAATCTCACTGCCTTCAGCTATTAAATTGGCTCCAATAAATGGGTACATATGGGAAATGCCTGCAAAAATGTGCAGAAAAGGTATGCTGCACTACGTGCCTTTGAGTGCACAGTACAATTGCATTTTAAAAGACATGCCTTGAGAAAAATAGGCAGACTTAAGTGGGCAAAAAAGGTGCCTTGGGCCTTTTTGAAATTTGAACTGGTACTTCGCTTCTGAAGTTGGAAAACTCTGTTCGTCTGGACTGACTAGAGAAACAAATCTCATAGACACTCACGTGTACAAGAAAGACCTTGATATAAGAAGTAATTGTATATTAAGAAAACATCCAAGCCGAATCCAGGTAAGTCCGTAAGTCCAATATTAACCATTATGACCAATACTGTTAGGTAGGCTAGCTTAGGGCTGGGATGTCCATTAAGGTATGCCCAGAGGACCAAGTTACGGAAACAAAGGAGTGGCACACTGCACATGCTCAGAGGTTCAGGTTCCCACTGGGTAGGCATGGGTGGGCGCTGCACCTGGATTGGCCCACCTAGGCCAGGTGAATTCAATTCAGCCAATGGGGTCGAACCAGGGGTCATCCACCATGCCTCCCTGCGGAATTCTTGAAAAGGAGGAGCCCAGAATCGAGTGGGACACTTTTGGGGGACTCTGTGAGCAGCTTCCAGACAAGCGATGGGTTCGGGAGGGGTCCTATGGGTGCCTGTGTAAACCTGAAACTTCTTCTATCACTCATAAAACTCACTTGGATCACAAACCAGGCTTCGGCGTGAATTCTTTCGCGCGAGGAGCCAAGGACCAAGGTATATCTGTCCCCGGAGAGATCTAACAACACCAGTCCATACATTCCTCTTCAGACTCACACAACACATGCAGTGACCCCAAATGCTGAGAGATCACAGGCCAGTGGGTGAAAGTCTTGTTGATCAAGAGGTGGTGGAAGTATCTCAGCACCTCCGTGTGTCTCCATGTGGCTCCTTCAGCTCCAGGGCTCTAATTCCATCAGTGTGTCTCCATGAGGCTTGTCAATAAGAATGTCAAGCAAAGAGTGAGGGTCTGGCCTATGGTGAACTATTTATCTCCATGTCGTCTTCAAATGAGGTCATAAAACTGCAACTTTATCTATAGGTTAAACTCTACCCCTTGACTCGTAATAGTCTCACGTTGACACCAGCTTATGTAACTACCACAGACCACCCTTTAACTTGACACTTTCACACAACTCTTTAGCCATATTTAATTTTCAAACAGGCAATAATAAAATCATATCTGTACCTAACAGGATAAAACTCCAATGCACACAAATCAACAAGGTGCCACGCTAATTTAAATATAACATTCTCTAAGTGAACCAAACAAAAATATCCTATAGTTTGTAGGCCAACGACTTCATGCCTTTATCTCCCAATTTGGGTATTCAATTTTGATACTGCTCTCTTACATCAACCCAGTGCTCTGGGGAAACAATCCTAATTTTCAACGTTAAGAATATTCATGCTAGTTGGAACCTTGTGAAGTTTGCATCCATAAGCAAAGTCAAATCAAAAGAGGTCATCCATAAAGGCAGCAGTAGTATGCATCAGTTCACAGGTTCAAAAGTCTTATCTTCATCTGGTTGAGTCTGGTCACTTCATCAATGTGGGCTGCCTCACAGGGTATCCATTGCATTTAGACCATCAGCCCAGTCACAAATTCTCAACAACCCTAGCCCCCTGGACTAGGTCATGAACTTCAGACCCGTCAACTTGTTCTTGTCTTCTCCTATAGTCCCTCTGAACCAGGTCCATGGGTGCCAGTGGCCAGACTCAACCCATCTCTGTATTGCTGCTGGTTTCAATCACTTCCACTCAACAAGTAGATCCAGGTGGTCTATTAGCAAGCATTTCAGCCTGCCCACAGGCTTCCTGTAACCTTCATTCGTAGAGAGGAGAGTTTCATTATGGCTCCAAATTTTTTCCAGCAAATGGCACAATCCACTAATTCAAAATTCAAAAAGCCAAAGAGTTTCTTTGTCTTCAAACTGTCAAAAGCACCCTAGGCAAGTCTCTTCACCTTCTGATGTCCTGAGCACTGAAGACACTGGGTGGGGTGTATCCTTTTAGAGCCTTCTTTACAGGCCTGTCCTAACCCATTCAAATCCCAATTTCATGGCTAAAGGCGAGTAGTCTTACAAACTCTCTATTTTTACTTCCCAATAATGATTTATATGAATCATTATACCAATTACAATAGGCAGAATAAAACAGTATAAATCTAGTACAGGCAAATCCTAAAATCACTTATTAAAACAGTCAAGTTCAATCCTTCTCTATCTTATCTTAACCCTTATCTAAACTATTCCATTGATAGAGTATGGCCTTAGGACTCTGACTGAATCCAGCCAGGCCCAGGCTTTCTGTCAGCCATTCTGACCTTCTGACAGCCAGTTTTGCTACGTAGCATGGTCTCTGAAAATTCAAGTGACGATTTCATCCTGAGCTCCTAACACACATTAATCACATTCATTTTCCCATTTCAAACAGGAATAACCAAAGAAGAGAATCAAAACTTTAGCTTCCCAGATTCTCTCCAGAAAACAACCCAGTAAACTGCAACCAAATTACAAAAACTACAAGCTTCCACTCTCCATCGCTACAGTTTGTTGCTCAGTAGCCCACTCCCAAGGAAGAGGGGCTCAGGAAACACTATCGGACTTAAGTTGGACTGGGCTGGGCTGTTTCCTTGATAAACAACTTGGTGTTATAAAGCATTTTCTTACACATATATGAGGGTCTCTGGATTTGGCTCTCTAGTTAACACAGAAAAACATATATACATATGAGAGGATTCTAAAAGGTGTTGGAAAATTAGATTACCTCTACATTTATCACTAACTTTTTAAACACTTCTCTGATAAAAACATTTCGATGCCATGATGCCATCTTCAAATTCTCTTTTAAAACACTTCTTTGTCTCAGTTGAGTGACACTCACCTCACAAACACAGTCTGGTCTTTATTCTGATCTTCAGTGACAGGCAATTCACAGACTTCTCCTATCATAGAGGACCAGGTGTCATTTTTCATGAACTGTACTGCATCTTCAGAGGACAGATTTTCTCCATCATCAAAGTTTTGAGAAACTGAAAACATGATTAAAAGTTAAGGTTAAAAGTAAAGCAGAAGCAAAGGCACTACTCAGATGGAAAAGGTTTCTGTGAGAAAAAAGATTTTAATACATTTTCCTGTTTCAGGACTTAGACCACAGTCAAAGAGCAACTCCACAGGAGGCAGTGCCATGACGACTGAGACTGACAACTGGAATGCAAAGGAAGGATAAAGTAGACACACTCCCCACGGACCATGAAGAGAGGAGTGAGGGCCACCTTCTCTGTGAGCACTGCGGTGCCGGGACGGACACGGTCCGAGAAGCAAGCTCAGTCTCTGTGAAGGGTGTGCTCGACCCAAAGAGACAAGTTCACACGGACGTCTTCACATCTCATTCCCTCCTGCAGCCTGGTCCTTCAGAGCTTCTTCCCTCCTGCAGCCCTCAGCACGGCGGTGCTGGACAGGTGCTACCTGCACTCTCCTCAGGTCTTCCTCTGGCTACTCTGGGACATCAAATGTGCGTGGCTGACCTGCTGCTCATGGAGAAAGACCTATCATGGGGAAGACAGCAACGAGCAAGGAACACTTCCCTGACACTGAGGCAAGATTTGTTAGTCAAGGTGTCCAGAGTGTGGGGAGATGTAATTTATCTTGTCAAACATGTGACGGACATAGTAAGCCTCGATGCAATGCTCAGACCACAAATATCTCTCCGAGTGTACAACATTAGAAGAAACAAAGCTTTCGGTCACAATTGAAATAAGATATCCCTGTAACACACAGTCTATATTCATGGAGAAGCTATAACACGATGCTCCAAAGGGCACATACTCCAAAGGGCACGTTGTCCCATTTATCAACGTCCTCTCATCACTGGGCCCACACTGTGGAGCACCAACAACGGGTATGCCACATGTGGTCCCAGGAGAAGGTGACTTTTAAAAAGAAGCCATCCATACCTACAGAGGCCAGGTTTCTGATGGTTTCCATCATCACGTCTCTGTAGAGTTTCCTCTGGGAAAGATCCAGCAAGGCCCACTCTTCCTGGGAAAAGTCCACTGCCACGTCCTCAAGGGCCACTGCATCCTGAAACATCCCACAAATTCTGGTTCAGCAAGTTACCTTATAGTTCTCAAGTAAGAGAAAGTGTTTTGAAAATGATGAAGGAAACATGTACAAATGTGCTTGACACAATGGATGCATGGATGGATTGTGAAAAGAACTGTAAGAGCCCCAAATTTTAAAAAGTTACCATGTAGTTCTACAGTGAACTTATCTCCCCACAGTTTGACTGGGGCCATTGCAATCTTATCAATCTTGTCATGGTCCAGAAAAGAGAACACTCATAACACATGACGTAACTTAGATAAATGCTCTAAAATTTAACCCCTATGTCCACATACAATCATCTCTTCCATTCATGAGGAAGGGTGCGCTGTTCAAATCTTTCCACAGGATGAAATAGAGTATTTATGAATTACAGGAGGAAGCAGGATGAGCTGTTAACAAGTAGAAATCACTGCAGACACCGCAGCTTTTCCCTTAGCCCCTTACCATCTTGGGAGGCCCAGTGGTCTGCAGAACAAAGGGCAACTCAAAGCCCTGACCTCACAGTCTTCGATTTCAAGAACTTCAAGTGACCAAGAACCGGCAGACCAGCTGCTGAAAGGAGAATGTCATTTTGGTGAACTGTGACAGTTTACACGTATTGTTTAAAAAGTCTAAAGTTGTACTTTGGGTACTCTGCCCGTTGACAGCATTCAACATTAATAAAAAAAAATAATCAAAACCCAGTTGAAAAACAAATAATGAAAGAATCCAGACTTCATGACAATTTTCAAACTCTGAGACACAACGCTACTGTACAGCAATCATTACTGCCTGCTCCTCTGAGCAGACAGACAGAAACCCAGACGGCGCACAAATACATCTTGTTACATGATGACATGAGACTGACCAGTCTCAGAAGAACCACAACAGCAAGCCCTTGTGCTGCTGACCATGCGTTTTAGTAAGTTCCCTGAAGCAGAGGCTTTGGCTGCTAAACTGTACATGAACATCAGGAAAGAGAGACTTACACACCAGCCAGTGAGATGTTTCCATCCTAATTTTATCATGTTTTCAGTCTCAGAACAGACCCTTCAGTCTCTCTGGGAGGTTGACTCCTGACACAACAAGTGAGCCAGAGGAATGACAGGACACACTCACCCTTTGATGTGTGGGACCCTAAGGACAGTCCCTGGGTGACATAGACAGCTAAGCCTTCAGCCACAAAAGGTTGGAGGGTGAAGGCCAGAGAAAGGTTGAAAAATGAGCCACTTAGAGTTCTACTGAGTGCAGTTTTACTCTGAAACACGTGGACATCATGATTTGAAAGCAAGTAAGAGACAGGGATTATTCTTAATAATTGTATTATTGGAAGTTTATTTTTATCTAAAACCAATTCCAAGTATATTAGCTTTAGTTATGAGAATATAAATTGGTTGAAATAGACTAGTTCACCAAAAATGATCACCTTATGAGAACAAATGACCACAATAATTATAGAAAAGCATGAAGTTTAAAAGGGAAGAAAATGAAGTTCATGAGAAGTGAACAACCAGAGCAGAAATATTGAGACTATTGACGAATCGTGAAGACTATAACCAATCTCATGGATGTATCTGTGTAGAAATTGTTGAATGAGGGCTAAAACTTCTGTGGAAACATTCACACAATCACAGAGAGATGGCAAAACAGTACTTTTTAATGAAAATAAAACAACAAAACAGTTCAGGGTCTATTGTAACAATAAGAATCCTAGCAAAAGTAAAGTCATCAAATGCATGTAGTAATAATCTTCAGACAGGAAGGAGAAGAGTTCAGATTGGAACACACTGGGAGGCCATAAAAACTGACAATGCCTACATACCATCAGAAATCCAAATTCCTGTTATTTAAGCCAGACACGGACAGTATATGCACTTATGCATGCTATGTTGCTGTTGTTTGATGCTATCAAGTCAGCTCCGACCCACAGTGACCCAAGGCACAACAAAACAAAACACAATAAAAGAAAGCACAGGGCCATTGTCACAACTGTTCCCAAGACTAAGGGCACTGATGCTGCCATGGTGTCAATCCATCCACTTTACCAAACATGATGTCCTTCTTCAGGGACTGGTCTCTCCTAACAACATATCTGAAGTATGTAAGTCAAAGTCTTGTCGTCTTTGCTAAGGAGCACTCTGGCCTTACTCCTTCCGATACAGATCACTTTGCCTTTTAGCAGTCCATGGTGGCTTCAATATTCTTCTTTAACACAATTCAAATGCATCCATTCTTCTACAGTCTTCCTTATTCAATATCCAACTGTCACATATTCATATAGGAGGCAATGGAGAATACCATGGTTTGGGTCAGGCCACCACAGTTCGGAAAGAAATATCCTTACTCTTCAATACTCTAAAAAGATCATGTGCAACATTTTACCTAATGCAACTCTGCTTTTAATCTATTGACTGTTGCTCCCCTGAGCATTGACTGTGGACACAACCAAGACAAAATCCTGGACAATTTAAACTGTTTCTCCATTTATCATGATGTTACTTACTAGTCCAGTTGTGAGGCTGTTGGTGTTGCCTACACTGAGTGGTAATCCATACTGAAGCTGCAATCCTTGATCTTCCTCAGCAAGTGCTGCAATTCCTCCTCACTTTCAGCCAGCGAGGTTGTATCATCTGCATATCACAGGTTATTAATATGCTTTGCTCTAACCCGGGTGCCACATTCTTCTTCAAATAACCCCGCTCCCCAATGATCTGCTCAGCATACAGACTGAACAAGTATGGTGAGAGGATACAACGGTGACCCACACCTCGCCTGATTTTAAACCACGCAGTATTCCATTGCTTGCGCAACTGGCTCATGATCTATGTACAAGTTCCTCATGAGCACCAGGAAGTGTTCCAGCATTCCATACTGCTCAAGGCTATCCACAGGTGATTAAGGGCCACTCAGTCAAATGCCTTTGCATAGTCAATGAAACACAAGGAAACATCTTTCTGGTATTCTCGGTTTTGAGCCAAGAGGGATGTGACATCAGCAATGACACCCCTTGTTCCATGTCCTCTTCGGAATCCAGTGTGAACGTCTGGAAGCTCCCTATCAATGAACTGCTGCAACCACTGTTGGCCATCTTTAAGCACAATTTTGCTTGAGAATCGTTCTATAGTTGGAGGTTCTGTTGGGTCACCTTTTCTTATGATACCATTGACAATTAAAGTCTTAACAATGGCATAATACTTAGAAATGAAATTCCCACATAATAATTTTACAAAGTCATGTGAAAACCTCTTCAATGTAATAGAACCTATCTTATTTGAGACAGCTACCATGTCTATATTTTGGATACTTACTGTTCATTTCACATTGATATTCACTAGAACAGGCTTGCAAGACCAATATACTGCAAAACCAAGTGACTATTGTGAAAATATGGTAAAAACTACACGATTTTAGTAGTTTTATAAGAACATAACTCTTAAGATTTGCAGCCTTTAGTATGGATTGCAACTCAGTACAAGGACCACCAAAATCCTCACAAGTAGACCAATATGTCCCATCATAATGAATGGAAAAAAGATTGAAGTTGTCAGGATTTCAGTCTGCTTGGATCTGCAAGGGATGCTCAAGGAAGCAGCAGTCAAGAAACCAAATGATACCAGGCCTTGGGTAAATGTGCTGCAGAGCGTTGAAAAGCAGGGGCATTAAGGACGAAGGCATTACTGACCCAAACTATAGTATTTTGAATTGCCTCATATGCATGTGAAAGTTGGACACTGAATAAGATGGAAGAAGCATTGATGTAATTGAATTATGTATTAGCATTGAATATTAAACGTACTATGGATTGGCAAAAGAACAAACATTATGTTTTGGAATAAGTACAACCAGATTGCTCCTTACAACCAAAAATGGCAAGACTTCATCTTCCTTTGGGACACGGTGTCAAGAGAGACTGGTCCCTGGAAAGGGACATCAGGCTTGGTAGAAGGGCTACAACAAAAAAGAAAGATGGATTGACACAGTGGCTGCAACAATGTGCTCAAACATAAGAGCCATTGTGAAGGTGGCTGGGGCCGGGGAATGTTTCCTTCAGTTATACAAAGGTTCACAATGGGTCAGGCCAACCTGGATGGTGCCTAACTAACACATAGGTATAAATACTCCAGGATACTTTGTGAACTAAAAAGCAAGTGTAAATACTAAGCTACCCTTTGAATAATAGAGGAAAACTAATAACATGATTTACTAACACATTTTTCCTCTTAGGTCAGTTCAAATAAACATTCACGAGTTTCAAAATTTGCACCAAAAAAAAAAAATTTGCACCCATTAAACTGAATATTTCTCAGTAGGACAAGCTAATCTAGAAACTTTCTTGCAATGAAAACTGTAACCCAAGAGAATAAATAAATCATTTGACATGTTGAGCTCATCATGAAGAAAGGACTGCTATCTTATTCATTCCCATTCCAGACTGAATACAGCAGATGAAAAGGTCTACGAGGACTAATCCTTAGATGGGAACAACAAGCTTCTCACACACCTGAAAGCCTCCAGGAAAAAGCATCCTCCCTTAACAGGTGGCTCTGGAGAACTCCCACATGCGCTCCCTGCCAGCTGCAAATGATTTCATTGGAGAATCCATGAGGACCAAGCCCCACCCCTGGACCCTATTAACAATCAGCACTTTATCCCACTGACTCTCTCCCAGCTGAGCTACCACACCACACAGGGGCAGAGGTGGAACTGTGGTTGGGGCAAGAATGGCTCTGCAGGGCCTTGGACTCAGCCTCCTCAATCGGGGCAAATCCATCTTCAGACTCTAGTAGGTGGTTCTGTCAGTCAACAGAGAACTAAGGGACAAAACAGGGCCATGTCAGCCCAGTCATATGTGGAAGGTGATCCCAACATACAAGGCTCAAAAACCACATATGTGTACACGAAATCTCCAAAAACAGGGGAGCGGGGTCCCACGATGACACATGGGGTCCAGCCCCATGGCCTCTCCAGTTACTCTCAAACCTGATAGAAGAATCCCAGACCCTACGGCAGGGGTCCTCAAACTACGGCCCATGGGCCACATGCGGCCCGCCGAGAACATTTATCCGGCCCACCGGGTGTTTTTGCCCCATTTGTATTTTTACTTCAAAATAAGATATGTGCAGTATGCACAGGAATTTGCTCATAGTTTTTTTGTTTTTTTTAAAACTATAGTCTGGCCCTCCAACAGTCTGAGGGACAGTGAACTGGTCCCCTGTTTAAAAAGTTTGAGGACCCCTGCCCTAGAGTATGCAGCCCCCAACAATTCCATCCAGCTCACCCCTTCCAGTTACACAGCCCCAGGACTCTGTAGCACTCACCATTTCCTGGCTACAGCTTCTGGAGGTGCACGTGAATGTGCTCTCTAAGCACAAGGAGTCTCTCTAGGAAGAGGGCTGCTAGTGCAGGCAGAGCCACTGGGCAGTCTGGAAGCAGGTGAATGATGTCTGGTCCACAGGCAGGCAGAGCAGTACAAACCCTTGCTTGGAATTTCATGAAAGTCCAAGATGGCCGTCCTTGGTCTCCAACTGTCTAGCTGAACTGGCTCTGTTCACCAAGCCTGCGCGACCTGAAATGGAAGATGACAGTGTTGAGTAAGGAGGGCTGTCAGGTTCTTGGCTTTCAGCTGTTGCCCTGGGCAGAGCTTCCTCCCAGGGTAGACCTGTCTACACACTTGACAGGGAGTCCAGGTGGTACCATGTCTCAAACATCCCTCTATTAACCCACAGGTCAACCAGTGGAACCCACCAGCTGCCCCACTGGAGAAAGGTGTTGCAGTCGGCTTCCATGAGGACGCACATCCTGGAAAGCTGTGCGGCAGGAGTCTGTTAACTTGGTCTCACAGGGTCACTACAGGTCAGAGGGGACTCCATGGAAACAGGTTTGAGTTTCTATATACTTGGCTCAATCCAAACAGATGCATGTTTCCCTTGCCTCCTATCATATTGTGAAAATAACACTAACACCGACAACACCAACACTACATACTGTATATACTCAAGTATAAGCCAACCCAAATATCAGCTGAGGTACCTAATTTTACCATAAAAACTGCATTAAAAATGTGCTGAAAAACTCGGCCTACACACGAGTATATATGGTACTCTTGTAGACGTTTTGAATGTGAGTCACCACTGACACACAATCACTTTTCCATCAATTCCCCAAGAAGGGCTGGGTGTGCTTGTATTGGGCTCAGAGACGTTTGAGAGAAGACGTGAGGAGCTGGATGATGTACGCCTCTACTGACCCAGATGCCGCACTGGAAGTTGAGAATTCTACCACTGAATCCTCTCAGTCCCATCTCACGCTAAGATTCCACAAATGGGTTACACAGAGGCAGTACTGTTTTAAATGGTTAACTTTGATAACAGCCATCCGTAACATCACTCTGTAGGGATCTCTTAGAGCTGTGGCGTTTTGGAAAAAACCTCCAGGTCTCTCTTCTTACGTTCATCTATTCTAGTCTTCTTTATGTCATTCGATAACGTGTCACAGTTTTCCATGCACAAGTTTTCCCTCCTGTTTAAAGTTACTCCCAGGTGTGTGGCACCACCCACCCTGCCGTTTTAGACACTATTCTAAATGAAAGGGTTTCCTTAAGACCCTTTAAAGCTCTTTGTTGGCAATAGATCTGAAGCAGAGTTTTCCATGTTATACCACCTTCTACATTTATTAGCCCTAATGCTTGGTGGATTCTTGAGACTCTTTTATATATAGGGTTTTATCATCTGCAAACATGGATTGACCTTCAAAATGGAACCACAGGCGCAGGTGTATGAAGGGCAGAGCCATGTAAATAAGGAGCCACAGTGAGAGGGCCCATCATCAGGGAACAAAACTCAGTTGCTATGACCGAACGGACCCCATGGCAGCAAACAACAACGTCATGACTGCAGAGCCGCAGATAATGCCTTCCTGAAACGATTGTTCTTGCTGTGCTTTAAAGAGCCTGGTGTTCTGTTTCAAGCATTCCTCCTATGACTGTCATTGCCACTGTGCTCTAAGCGCTCGCTTTCCTCTCTCCCCACTGTATGCACTGATGAAGTTGCTCCTGTCAGGTGGTTGGTGGATGTTAGGAGTCACACTGTAGTTTCTGGCTCAAGGTGGCACAGATGTCAGTATTAGACGCTGCCTTAGGTCGGCTCCTGTTCTTTTCTTGGTTTGTTTGTTATTATTTTCCAGATGTGCCCCAGGCTCATTTTAGACGTTTCCTGCCTCAGCCTCAGAAAGGCAACAACATATCTGTATATTAAATGGCTAGTTCAGGAAGGATGGGGTTGTACTCAAGGTCAAAAATCTCATTTCTAGGTCATCCCTGAAGTAGGCTGCTGTTTGTGATAGGATAATACATATATATTTACAAAGAAGACCAGTTCATACAAACATTATTCAAATTCACACACTGAAAACTAAAGGTAGTGACCAAAACAATGAAGAATTCTAACACTTCTTCAGTATGAAATAGATCAAACATGTAACAAAGACGTGGTGAGAATCACTAGGAAAGCAAAGAACGAGAACACTGAGGACGAATTAGAAACTGGACAACCGGACGCTGGAGGGACAGAGGAAGAGGATAGTGCATGACAGAACCTGTAACACCAAAGACTTCCTCATTCAAATACTAGTTTTCAACAACACAAATAACATTAGATGCCAAATACACAGGAATCAAATTAACTACATTTTGGGGGAAAGATGACGTAAAATTAGCTGAAAGAAGGCCAGTAGCTGACTGAAAATTCAGATTGAAGCTATCTGAAATGAAAACAAATCCATGGGAGCAGAAAGATGACCCTTAAGAGCACCCCTTCTACATGGCGAGACCATCTACAGAACAGATTGGATGCACGGAGCAAACATGACCAAAAGCAGGAGCTGTGGAAGAACATCCTTCACGGAAAAAGCTAGCGGGCATTCAAACGGGAAGAACACAGAAGAGTCAGCAGATTGTGACCCTGCTCTTGAATGTAGCCGAGCTAAGGTACGTGGGAGAAAGGAGGAGGAGGGAATTCCAGAGGCAGCTCAAGAGGGCACAGTAAAGCATCACAGTGAACTGGGCCCAGGCCGGGACTTAGAAAACCAAAACAACGGACCCACTCGGCACATCTCAAGCTCTAAGAATAAAGAACAAACGAGGCTCCAGTTGCCACACTGAAGGATTCTGTGAGCAGAGATACTGAATGATACAAGAAGCGTTAAAAGATAGTCACTAAACCAAAAGAACTGATGGGCATTCAACCACTTCAAGAGGTGACCCACGATCAAGAACAAAGCACCGTACGCACATTTAACTGCAATTCATGTCGGCAGGAACTTTGTCTCATCTAGAGAAAGCTACAGTGGCTCAGTGGCACTTGATGACTAAGCCAAATGGTTGGCAGCTCACATCTGCACAAGGGGCACAACCTTGAAACCCCTAAGGAAATCAACAGGAATACTCATTAGAACATCCGGATGCAATAAGAAGCTACAGTCCCTTCGTTTTCAGCCCCACCTGTGATACACAAAACCCGGAGGAGATTTCTCCATCAAGGATGACTGTGTCCGCACATGACACTGACGAGGGGTATGAGGAGCGCACTGATAGCGATGACTTTGAGCCCTAAATGTCCGGGAGCTTTAAAAAGGTTGAGGAAGAACTTAAACGAGAGAAAGGAATTTCCCCTTTAACTTTTGGAAGCCACTGAACACCTGTTCCTAATTTATTATGTTAAACAGAACATTCTGTGTAATGCATGTTCTGTAATTCCTTTAACATTATGAATATGAAACATGTTCAGGATAACTGATCTTGCATGATAACTTTAAAAATGCATAAAGCTTCTGTCTTGTAAAAATCCCTAGTAAACTGACACTGTTTTCATGCCACAGATACTGAACTGAGTGCAGTCAGTCTACACCACGGCCAAATATTTCACACAGACCCTGCGGGAGCTGAAAACTCACAGGATCTGTGTTCCCGGGTCTTACACATTTCACATTTTCCACTGGGCACTTACTCATCCTATTAGACTGCTACCTCCTCTTATAATTCTGAGCTTTCCTGCTCTGATGGATTTCCCTCTTACACAGACGGTGATTTGGAAGGTATATATGTGCACCCATACATGTGTGTGTGTGTGTGATTGTGTGTGCATACTTTGCTTTCCAGAACCTTACTTTCTCTTTTGGATGACCCGAGGGGTGTGAATGGTTAGCAGAAACAGCTGTGAATCGAAAGATGGGAATTTGATTCTCCTCAGATTCGATGGAAGAAGGTCAGGAGATGCCCGGCTGGGACTCAGTCACTGAAACCCCTGTACAGCCCGCTGTACTGACTGACACACCGGGAGTCTCCAGGAGCTGAAGGTAAGTACATGGAGACTATGTATTTGGTTTGTTTTTAGGGATAAACAAGGCCTGGGGAAAATGAAGGTTCCTAGGTGGCACAGATGGTACTAGACTGATAAAACTAAGGGCTAGCAGTTCAAACTCACCCAGTGGTGATGCATGAAAACCCTAGGACACAGTCTACTCTAACAAACACGGTTACCAGGAGATGGAATGCACTGCATCCCATCTGACCTAATGAAAAATTAAGCATGATGCTAGTGTAGTCATGTCTATGTATGCACACAACCATAAATTGAAAATACTAAATCAACATAATCCTCACTGAAAATCCCTAGGTCTGTAATTCACGGAAACATACACTACATACCTACATACCTACACTGAGGGCGCAGTGCATCTACATTCTGAAGCAAGCAGGCCGACTAGGGCCCTGGTTGAACGACTGGCTGCTACAGGATCCCTAGGCAGTTGGAGCCCAAGACCTGGCCACTGGGGCACACAGAGGGCAGCCAGAGACCCTCAGGAGGAGTTCTGGGGTCACATGGCACCC
>NW_022106463.1:12326275-12335306 GCF_000313985.2 Echinops telfairi | reverse complement strand
GTTTATTGGGTTCAAACCCAGGCTCAGCGCCGAGGGGCCAACCCAGACTCTGGACTACCAGGTGTGGACCCTGAGCTTTGACCTGAGACAAGCTTTATAGGCATAACAGACAGGTGTCTTTCTTTTTAAAGTCGAACTTTGCATTATCTTTAGTTTGCATTTCCCCCAAAAAAGCTGCTAGTATCAGCAAGTGGTTTTTCTAACAGCTACAGTGTACAAAAGCAGAATATTTTGCAATGAGGCTGAAGCTTGGGCATAGCCTGTCAATCTGCTATTTTTATGTTAGACCCAGACTCGACTTAACTTCCTTATCACATCTCCCCACTGGTGTTGGGTCAATACTTGTGAGGGTAGCCAGTCCCCCACAACTAACACGGTTTCAGTAGGCGCAATTCTACAGTTAAGATATATAAAGATTATAGTAAAGACATAGAGAAATGGGATAGATGGAAGAGATGGGAGAGAGAAAGTAAAGAAGTCAGACACATTTCATGGTAAGATGCTCACCTCAGCTCCTCTTAATGGTACTTGTGGAGGTGGGGGACCAGCGGTCAGGAGAGAGAGCATGAGGTTTTATTTCTAACCAAAGCTTATATATCTTTGGGTGCATGCAAGCCCTCTGATTACAGATAACAACCAATGTCATAGGAAGGGGTTGTAACATAGGCAATACAAGCAATAGGAGGGGGATGACGTAGGGGTGTACACACAATAGTAAAGGGAGGGGGTCCCGGCCGGCGCTGGCCGCGGGGCCGGGGCCAAAAAAAAAAAACAGGAAAAAAAAAATAGTAAAGGGAGGGAATAGGGGTACATATGTGGCAAGATGGGTGGACCCTAGACTCAATATAGTAGCCTAACCTTAGTCATCCATGAGTGGTCCTGGGGTTGCTTTCGGGGAATGGGCCCTACTTAGGGTGAGTCAGGCTATACAGTCTGGTTGCTCTAGATGGCTGACACTCTTTAAGAAGAATAACTTCTGACCTACTTTCATTGACTTCCCAGTGCAGTCATTTTCCATGTGTAGCACGCAGCGTCTTGGGTTTGGCATATTTGGGGGAGACAACTTGAGAGAAATCTTTCTTTTTCCCACAAATACTGAGTCGCATGACTCAGTTGGATTTTGTTTGTTTGTTTCTTTAATTAAGTTAGTGTTATGCATTGGTAATACTTTATAATGTTGCCTCAGGGCTATTACCTTTACTGCACTTACTTGTTCCTGCACAAATTTGACTAAAACATTTATAAAACAAGGACTTAAAATTAAAAGGATTAAAATGGCTATTGGCCCCAGAATGGCAGACAGGAGGGTGGTTCGCCACGGGAAAACCTTAAACCACTTTTTAAACCAACTTTGCTCTTGTTCCCTTACTTTCTGTGCCTGGTCTAATTTTTTTCTGACTTCTGCTAATGTCTGTCTTATAATCCCAGTTTTATTGGCATAAAAACAACACTTTTCCCTTAGGGCAACACAAAGTTTTCCCTGGTTTAAGGAAGGGACTTCTTTTTGGATAGTGATCTTTTTTTCTGGGTCAGTGCCTGAAACATAGAATTTAAATTTCTAAGTTTTTTCCCCCAAGTCCCACTCAGATACCTTTGAAGTTGGGTCATGTTTTTTGAGTTGTATAATATGGATTACATTGGGTTAATTTACAGGATTTAGTTACATTCATCTCTTTGCCAAAAAAAATATGGGTCAGAGGGGAAAAGTTTACCTAGCGGCTTCTGTGGCACAGCGCCATGACACAATGAAGCTGTCCTTCACGCTGGCAGGACCGGCCATGGGGCACACAGAGGCTTCCGTTCCTTGCCAAGACAGTTCATCTCTGAGATCACCACACTTTTTATTGTGCTTTTAAAAAGTTTTATGCACTGTTTCTTGGGCCTCACCAGTGACACCAGCCCATCTTGTAGCTCCCATACTAAAAGTTTAATTTGTTGTCCATGATCCGTAGTTGGGCAGAACTGACGTAAGTCAAGCCTAAATATGGGACGTTGGTACCCCTTGTAGAAAGAGACGATGCGTCCGCTTTTAGTATCAGTCAGTGTTCTACCTTACATCTTTGTTCCCTCATTCCGGCTGGTGTGGAGCGCAAGCAGGTCAGGCATTTACTTGCAGGCAACTCTGGGAGGCAATCACCACTTTTTCTGCTGTCTTGGCGAGTCAGGGGTGCCTAATAATGAAGTTTGACCAGCCCAGCTAGCTTACTGGAACCTAGATGCGGATAAGCATGCAGTTGCTTTAGGCGTCTTTTACTTTGACTGTCAAACGGTGCTCCTGGGGGATATACGTACTTTCTTTTTGGCTAGGGCTGTCAGGGAAGGGGGCTTAGGCCCACAGAGCATGGCCAGTACTAGGTCCATTCTTAAAGCTGTGGCTTGAGCTGCCTTTCGGTTGTCCAGGGCCACTGGGTCCGAGCAGTCCTTCTGGTGACCAGGGCAATGAGTAACAGACACTTGGCTGGGTGCCCACATGGCTTTTAACAGGTGTAAAATATATTTTTTTTAATTTCAGTGCATTTTGAGGTTAGCAGACCTTTTAAAAAATATATTATCTTGTACATGAAGCCCGGCAAACATGTACTGACTTATTAGTCTAAACATTTACCTTCTCACTTTCTGCCATCTGAAAAGCGGGTGTCAGGGCGATTAGTTTTACCTGCTGCGCCCAGGTCCAGACCACAAAACAGAGTCGTCGCTGAGCGCGGCAGCTCCAGCCACCCTGACTGCATCTCTGATGAAAGAAAGTGCTCGGTCTGTGCGGAGGGAGAGTTCAGGCTTCTTGTGCAGTGTCCGGGAGGCCGGGCCGGGACTCGGGGTCAGTGGGATTACATCGGTCAGCCTCAGGTAGCAGGAGAACAGAGGTAGCTGCAGTGCAGCTGAAAATGTTACTCCAGGGCAGCGTTTCTCAACCTGTGGGTCGCGACCCCTTTGGGGGTTGAATGACCCTTTCACAGGGGTTGCCCAACTCCTAACAGTAGCAAAAGACAGTGATGCAGTAGCAACAAAAATGTTATGGTTGGGGGTCACCTCCACATGACGAGCCATATTCAAGGGTGGTGCAGTAGGAAGGTGGAGAACCACTGCTGTAGGGGGATGTAAGAGCAGAGCCTGGTATTGAGTGAGGCGTGCATTGGAGAGCCCCCTGGCTGGAGGGTGCCACAGCAGGCTTTTACCGCATGCGGAGTGCTGATCTCCAGGGTTTGGCTGAACCCAGACTGGAGGCACGTGGGCTGCAAGCCCAGGCGGGGTTATTGTCTGTCAACCCCCCGGAAGACGTCAGTCAATAAATAGTCTTCTCTTACATGCTCCAGAGGAAGCTGTCCTTGGTGACTGTCAAGAGATAATGCAGGACAGATGACCCCTTTCAGGACCAGTGGTGAGAGTGGCGATACTGGGAGGGAGGAGGGGAGGTGGGGTGTAAAGGGGAAATCGGTTACAAGGATCTACATATAACCTCCACCTTGGGGGATGGACAACAGAAAAGTAGGTTAAGGGAGATGTCGGACAGTGTAAGATATGACAAAATAATAATAATTTATAAATTATCAAGGGTTGAGGGGGGAGGGGGGGAATGGGGAGAGGGGGAAAATGAGGAGCTGATATTAAGGGCTCAAGTAGAAAGCAAATGTTTTGAGAATGATGATGGCAACAAATGTACAAATGTGCTTGACACAATGGATGGATGTATAGATTGTGTTAAGAATCGTACGAGGCCCCAATAAAATGAATTAAAAAAAAGAACCCCCAATAAAATGATGGGGGGGGGAAATAAAACATATTTTTTCAAATAAAAAATAGTCATTCCTATTTACATTTTGAAATACTGAACTGTCTTTGTACAGTGCACTGCTAAATCATTGGAATACATAATTGAGAGGAAGTGCATCAGTGAGGTGGATTGACACAGTGGCAGCAACAAAGGGTTCGTATATAACAGTAGTGAGTGTGGCCCAGAATTGGGCAGCTTTATGAGTTACGTAGGGTCACAAGCATCCGAGCTGACTTGATGTCACCTAGCAACAATATAATCAACATGGATGTTTCTAGAATACATAAATCAATCATACTTTCACAATAAGAGGTAGAAGTACTAACCTGAAGAATCTGAATGGGAAAAATGGGTATTTATGAAGGGCTCCATCACAAAATATGCACCAGGTGATATGGTTTCTCAGGGTAAATTTCTTCTACTCTTAAAAATCAAGTAAACGATTGATACACTGTCCATTCTAAAGATCAATGGATCAAAGAGTTTTACATGACTATCCATATTAAAACTATGAAATATATTAGGAAATATTTTCGACATTAAAACGTTATAGCAAGATCAATATACACAGAATAGCATTGTTTGTTATGAAATATACGATTAAAGGAATTGCTTAGTTGTCAGTGTGCAAAGAGAAATATATAACTGAATGCACACATCAGAGCTAAGGTAAGGTCTGGCGTACGTGACTTAAGCTCTTGTCCTCAAGAACCTGGAAACAGGACAGAATGAAACAAAATCAGAATGGAGAAAACAGTGAGGGCAAGGAGACACATGAAACTGAAAACAGGAAGATCAGAGAGAAATTCAATGAAACCAAAAACTTGATCCTTGAAAAAGTTGGATGGAATTGACCTTTACCATGTCGGACACAGAATAAAAGTGAGACGGAGCAAATCTCTTATACAAGGAAGAAGCAGAATATCACTACAGATCCTGAAACCAATGGAAGGATAATAAGGGAATCATAGGGAAAGCACTATGTTCATGAATTCATCAGCTCAGAGAAAAAGAACCATTTCCTCAAAAAGCACAAAGGCAATCGAAATGAAAAAGTAAATGAAACAGTAGTGAAAAACGTTCTCACAAAGACAACCTTAGTCCAAATGAATTACTGGTGAATTCTATGTGATACTTGAGGGAGACTAATACCAATTCTACACTAACTCTTACAAAACTCTGAATAACACAAATTAATCTGATTCATTCCATGAGAACAGCACTGACCTGAAACAACAAGCAGACGGAGACAGGGAAATCCAGACCCTTCCAACCCCTCACTACCCCCATGTGTTCCAGAGTGGGACTACACACACTCCTCGGACTCTGGGTGGTTTTGATGTTGCAGAAATGGAAGATGAAGCCTCTCTTTCAAGACAATCACGTGCATTTGAATGGCCAACTCTATGGAGCCTTCTGTTCACTAACCGAGGGCTTATTATTGGAAATAGCCAGAAACTTGGGATATGCAAGAAACAAAACCGCAGCCCTACATGATAGGAGGTTAGCAGATATTAAAATTCATAAAGGAAAAATTAACAACTTATTAAAAGGATACAGTATCACCAAGCAAGGTTTATGCCAGGAAGACAGTATTGGTGTAAGATTTTAAAATGTGTCCCTCTAAAATAAAAAACCAAGCCAAAATAGAAAAACCATTTGATCATCTCAGTTGATGAGAAAAATAAGCATTTCAAAATCTCAACAAGTATTCTTGATTTTATTTCAGCATACTAGAAAAAAAAAGTGAACTTCCTTATCCAGATAAAGGCACCATGGTAAACTGTGAAACACTGGAAGTTTTCCTAAAGAGATCCAAGAGAGAGGAAGCATACTCTCTTCTATTCGATTTCACAGTCAGACAAAGAACTAAATCAAAGGAACTAGGTTTTGAAGAAATTAGATGGTGCCCAGTAATCAAAAAGAATAGTATCTGGGTATTAAAAAAAATAGCCACCTAAGTAAAGTGTCAACTAAGGCCACATGGAAAAGTACTCAAGTTGTGTGATCCAAGGAATATAAATAATAAAATCAAAATCTGGAGGAGGGAAATTACCAGAGCTTAAATTCTGGGCACCAAGTTTTTCTTCCTTCAATACCATTGCTATTACAAAAGTCTGGTCGTTGTGATTCAAATGCTAACAGCACAATGGAACAATTTACCTTGGTTTTCCTTTTTAAAAATCATTTATTGGGGGTTCATAAAGCTCTTATCACAATACATACATACATACATTATGTCAAGCACATTTGTACATATTTCGCCATCATTTTCAAAACATTTTCTTTCTACTTGAGCCCTTGCTATCAGCTAATTTTTTCCCCTCACTCCCCCAGTCCTTCCCTCCTGAACCCTTGATAATTTATAAAATATTAATTTTACATGTCTTACACTGACCAGTCTCCCTTCACCCACTTTTCTGTTGTCGGTCCCCCAGGGAGTGGCTATATGTCGATCATTGTCATCAGTTCCCCCCTTTTTCCCCCCTCCCCACTTTCCTTTCCCCTCCTGGTATCCCTACTCTCATTATTGGTCCTGAGGAGGTTTATCTATCCTGGATTCCCTGTGTTTCCAGCTCTTATCTGTACATGCTCTGGCTAGCTGGATTTGTAAGGCGGAATTGGGATCGTGATAGTAGGGGGGTGGGGAGCATTAAAGAACTGGAAGAAAGTTGTATGTTTCAATGGTGCTACCCTGCACCCTGACTGGCTCATCTCTTTCTTGTGACCCTTCTGTAAAGGGATGTCCAATCGTCTACAAATGGGCTTTGGGTGCCCACTCTGCACTCCCCCTCATTCACATTGATATGATTTTTATTCTGGGTTTTTGATGCCTGATACCTGCCATGGACACCTCATGGTCACACAGCCTGGTGTGCTTCTTCCATGTGGGCTCTTGCTTCTCAGCTAGATGGCCACTTGTTTGTCTTCAAGCCTTGAAGACCCAGAAGCTATATCTTTTGATAGTCCGGCACCATCAGCTTTCTTCAACACATTTGCTATGCACCCATTTTGTCTTCTGTGATCATGTCGGGAAGGTGAGCATCATGGAATGCTGTTATTAGAACAAAGTGTCTTGCCTTGAGGGAGTACTTGATTCATACCAGGGATGCAGGGATGGTTCAACATATGAAAGACCATTAGTATTATTCGTCACATTGACATGAAAAGTTATAAGAACCACATGATAATATTGATAGATGAGAGAAAAGCATTTGACAACATCCAACACCAATTCCTGTTTAAGGCACTCAAGAAGATAGGAATGGGAGGAAAATTCCTCAACATAATACAAGCTATATATGAAAAACTAACAACCAATGTGGTAGTCAATGGAAAAGAAACAAAAATGATCCCACTGAAAAAGGGGACCAGATAAGGATGCCCCTTGTCCCCACTCTTATTTAACATCATAGTGGAAGTCTTAGCTAAGAACACATGGCAAAGAAGAGACATCAAAGGTATTCGCCTGGGGAAGGAAGAGGGGAAACTATCGTTATTTGCAGATGATCTGACTTTTATATATGGAAAATCCCAAAAGCTCCACAAGGGGAGTACTGGAAGCAGTAGAGGAGTTTGGCAGAGTGGCAGGATACAAGATGGATAAACAGCAGTCTATCAGACTGCTATACATGTCGGACAAGACCACAGAAGAGGGGAACAAAAAGGTAGTACCCTTCATAACAGCCAAGCATGAACTGAAATCTCTAGGGATATACCTGACTAATACAACAAAAGATCTGTACAAGGAAAATTACAGAACACTATTACAAGAAACCAAGAGTAGTTTCCACAAATGGAAGAATGTCCCATGCTTGTGGACTGGAAGACTGAATATACTAAAAATGTCAGTTCTGTCCAAAGCACTATATAAGTTTAATGCTATCCCGATACAAATACTATCATCATTCTTCAAAGAACTGGAAAAACTGATTACCAACTTCATATGGAGAGAGAAGAAGCCCAGAATTAGCAGAGAACTCCTCAAGAAGAAGGACACAGTGAGAAAGCTTGCTCTACCTGACTTTTAGCACCTATTATACAGCCATAGTGGTCAAAACAGTGTGGTACTGATATAATGACAGATATTCAGACCAATGGAAAAGAACTGAAAATCCAGAAATAAAATCATCAGCACACAGACAACTAATTTTTGATAAGGACCCAAAAAATATCAAATGGGAAGCTGATGCCCTCTTTAACAAGTGGTGCTGGAAAAATTGGATATCTACCTGCAGAAAAATGAAGCAAGACCTTTACATCACTCCATGCACAAGAATAAACTCAAGGTAAATCACAGCCCTTGAGGTAAAAACCCAAATGATTAAGGTCATCAATGAGGGAAGTGGCAGAAACCTGAGGACTTTGGCACAGGGAATACATAGGCTACTGGAAATAGGGAAGCACACAATCACAGATGAGTCACAATTGATAAGTAGGAAATACTGAAGACAAAACACCTGTGTACATTGAAAGAATTCACCAAGAGAGGAATAAGAGAGTCCACGGACTGGGAAAACATCTTTAGCAATGACACATCAGACAAAAAGACCTTATTACTAAAAATCTACAGTAGTCTGCTAGCTTACAAAAAGCAAAAACTAATTGCCCACTGAGGAGGTGGACAAAGGACCTGAACAGAAGTTTCACAAAGGCAGAAATCTGAATGGCCAATAAACATATGAGAAAATGTTCCCGTGCTTGCTTTGGCAGCACATATACTAAAATTGGAAAATGTTCCCAATCATTAGCCATAAGAGAAATGCAAACTAAAACAACTATGAGATACCACCTAACACCCTCAGATATAGCCCAATCAAAAAATCAGAAAGTAACAAGTGTTGGAGGGGCTGTGGTGAGACAGGAACTCTCATCCACTGCTGGTAGACCTGTAGGTATGTACAGTCACATGGAAATCGATTTGGCAAGTTCTAAAACAGATGGAAATCGAGATACCATACAACCCAGAAATCGCCCTACTGGGCATATTACGCAGAAGAGGAAAGAAACAAACCACGGCCAGACATTTGTGCTCCAGTGTTCATGGCGGCACAGTTCACAAATGCAAGGAGTTGAAAACAACCCAAATTTCCACGGGTGAATGGATTAAATAACCGTGGTACATACATACAATGGAGTACTACACATCCCTAAAAATTAGCGATGAATGCATGAAGCACATCACCACATGGGAAGAACTGGAGGAAATCATGCTAAGCAAAGTAAGCCAAGCACAAAAGGACAAGTACAACATGAGTCCAC
>NW_022106463.1:12323343-12324520 GCF_000313985.2 Echinops telfairi | reverse complement strand
AGGAAATTTTAATTTGAAGCATCAGTATGTGGCAGCTTCTTTTAGACCCAGCCCTGAGCACAAAGGCCCCTGCCAGACAGATATAAAGGGCCTGTCAGCTCTGGGCGGGTCTCACTATTTTCACTTTTCAGTAGTGTGTTTCCACTGAGGGACTATCCCTAGTGTGCCCTAATTTACTGCTCAATAAACCTGCTGTGCTGACTCCTCCTACCTGCTTGTTCAGTGACCAGGCACATCTTTAGAATACAATGCCATTTCGCAGTTAGATCTTTTCCAGCTCTAAGAAGAAAAATGGTCCCAAATCCCCTATGTACAGGTTTATTGCTTTTGCGGGAACACCCAGAAATGTGCTCAGGCAGCTCCCCAAGTATCCCACCTAAGCCCACTGCAGCCAATCTGATTTGTCAATCTGATTTGTGAAAATAAAGCTGACCAAGAAAAAACAGAAGTTATCTTCAAACCTCACTCTAAAAGGGCCACTGGTCAGAAAAGGGTAAAAGCCCCCCAAACCTCCAGGAGCCTGATCCACCTTCCAGAGACTTGCTTGGGGTCTCCAGAACTGGACAGGTGGCTCTACCCCTCTATGTCCTTTACAGAATGTGGTCAGAGGCAATGGGTTCATACTCTAAGTTTAGGAGAAGTGCAGAGTTTCTTCAAATATTAATGTTGTATGTTCAAAGAAGTTGCCTGTTTTCAATATAACAAACACAATGACTATTATCTAATTGGCCTAGCTATAAAGGAATGGGATCCTACTCCTACACTGAAAAGATGGTTGGGATAAATCACACAGCCAACTGATAATGCTTACATAAGAGTTAATTGTGCAAGTGAGGTCTACCAAGAAGCAATATATAAACACATTGAACAAGTTGATTTTTTGCAAAGCTATTACTTAATACTTTTTATTAGTAGTGTATTTTAATTTTTTCTACTAACAATCTAGTCTACCTTTTGTTATTGTTTTTAAAATCATTTTATTGGGGGCTATCACAACCCATACATACATATATCCATGTGTCAAGCACATTTGTACATTCATTGCCCTCATCATTCTCAAAACATTCGCTCTCCAATTAAGCTCCTGGCATCGGCTCCTCATTTTTGTCCCTCCCTCCCGCTCCCTCATGAACCCTTGATAATTTATAAAAGATTATTTTTACATTCTTATACTGAC
>NW_022106463.1:12322167-12323243 GCF_000313985.2 Echinops telfairi | reverse complement strand
GCTCTGGTCTAGCCAGATTTGTAAGGTAGAATTGGGGTCATGATAGTGGGATGAGGAAGCATTAAAGAACTAGAGGAAAGCTGTATGTTTCATCGGTGCTACACTGAATCCTTACTGGCTCATCTCCTCCCCAAGACCCTTCTGTAAGGGGATGTCCAATTGTCTACAGATGATCCCCTCTGCACTCTCCCTCATTCACAATGATATGATTTTTTTTCTGGGTCTTTGATACCTGATATCTGATCCCTTCGACACCTCATGATCATACAGGATGTGGTGTGCTTCTTCCATGTGGACTTTTTGTTGATTCTCAGCTAGATGGCCACTGGCTTATCTTCAAGCTTGTAAGACCTCAATTGCTATGTTTTGATAGCAGGGCACCATGAGCTTTCTTCACCACATTTGCTTATGCACCTACTTTGCCTTCAGCAATCATGTTAGGAAGGTGAGCATCATGGAATGCCAGGGTATTAGAACAAGGTGTATTTGTGTTGAGGGAGTACTTGAATAGAGACCCAAAATCCGTCTGCTATCTTAATACTAAACCTATAAATATATGTACATATATCTATTTCCCTATCATCATATATAATTTACACATGTACATGCCTATATTTAGACCTCTATAAATGTCCTTTGCCTCCTAGTTTTTCCTCTATTTCCTTTTACTCTCCTCTTGTCCCACTATCATGTTCAGTCTTCATTTGGGTTTCAGTAATTCCTCTTGGTTACATTGCCCTTCATCAAGCCCTACTAGTCATGCTAAACTCTCCTCACCATTGATTTTTAGATCACTTGTTCTCTTGTCCCTGGGTTTGTTAACAGTCACTTTCTTTTACCCCATCTTTCCCTCTCCCAGGACCCCCGGATCCGTTGTTCCCATTGTTTTCTTGTCCAGATTATATATCCCACCTTTCTTATCTGGATAGACATGAAGAAACAATAATAAGCACAAAAACAAGACAGAGCCAAATGAAGCAACAAAAGAAAACAAAACGACAAAAAAAGAAAAGCCTATAAATAGTTCAAGGTCTGTTTGTTGACCTTTAGGAGTATTTTCCCATCAAGTCAAATGG
>NW_022106463.1:12319628-12321814 GCF_000313985.2 Echinops telfairi | reverse complement strand
TTTGTTTGTTGTTGTTTTGTATCTCTTTTATTATTCATATTGATATTCTTGCTGAAGTACAAACTGTATGAAATAATAAACTACCTTTTGGAATATCTTTTGTTTTACATAAAGTAGCCAATAGGGCAGAGAACCGGTGGTTAAGTTATTTAAAGTTTCACCACCAGTTGCATTCTCCTCCAGCTGCAGGTACTGTTTAGTGAATACTGTCTTTTGGTTGGAGGTGGGTCAATCTTCACTTCTGAAGGGAAGCAGCAACAGTTTGTTCATGAATTCTACCAGAATCGCAAGATTAGTGCAAAAGAGGCACAGAAGCCAGGATACCTCAGCTAAACACTGTCACAGTGCAGCATCAAATTCAAAATGATAATAATTTCAGGGAATAATAATCAATGAATCCAAAGTCAGTAGACAAAGTAAAATGTTAGTAGACAAAGTAAGTTATCTGTAAAGCCTGAAAAAGCATCTCCCCATGAAAACTTAAAAACTACAAAGGGTAAAATTCTTAACTTTTCAGGGGGTAAAAGTGAAAAACATGGAAGCAAAGCTCAAGCAATTAGTCAAAAACCACTCTCATTCCAAATACAACATCAGCACATTTTATTGCAATTTAATATAATTTAACATTTAAAACCATGAATTCACATATGTTCAAGGCTGCTTGCTAAGTCCTTACTTGTGACACAAAAAGATTTTAGGTAAAATTTAGTGTGATCTGAGAAAGTACACATCTGCACAGCTGCTCGTGATACTGAAGAATTAGCCACTTATCAAGGCAGATGTATACTTACAATGAAACTGTTTTTCCCAAATGCACAAAGTAATTTTCATGATCCCTTATTTTGCATTTCTGTTGCCTTCTTACTCTCTGAGATGCTTTCTCTTAGGAGAGACTTCAAGGAAATTTTAATTTGAAGCATCAGTATGTGGCAAACCATCCTTAAGACTTCTCTGTACTACAAGTGTGCTTGTGCGCAGAGAAGTCTGAGGACCAACGAAAGGTTTTGCCACATTCCTTACACTCATAGGGCCTCTCTCCACTGTGAACTCTCCTATGTCTGATGAGGGACGAATAATGAGAAAAGGACCTGCCACATTCTTTACATTTATAAGGCCTCTCTCCACTGTGAATTATCATATGTTGAATGACATTTGAGGACACACTAAAGGCTTTCCCACATTCCTTACATCCATATGGCTTCTCCCCACTGTGAGTTCTCATATGACTATTGAGGGATGAAGACCGAACAAAAGCTTTCCCACATTCCTGACATTCATAGGGCCGCTCTCCACTGTGACTTCTCATATGTGCAATAAGGCCTGAAGACTGAAGAAAGGCTTTCCCACATTCCTGACATTCATATGGCTTCTCTCCACTGTGAGTTCTCATATGACTATTGAGGGATGAAGACTGGACAAAGGATTTCCCACATTCCTGACATTCATAAGGCCTTTCTCCATTGTGACTTCTCATATGTGTTCGAAGGTGAGAGGGATAGCGAAAGGCTTTGCCACATTCTTTACATTCATAGGGTTTCTTTCCAGTAAGAGTCTGCACTGATGTCCTGAGGTAAGGTGGCCAACTGCAGACATCTTCACATCCCTTATCTTGGTAGGTACCATATTCAAAGTGAGAGCTGATATGATGTGTAAGTGATGAATGATCCGTGGAGGATTTAACACACTGAAGATATGATGAAGAATAGGCTTCCATGGGAGTTCTTCTGAGCACGGAAAGATCTACAACCCAGCTGAAGGACTGTCCACATTGATAGTCTTCATTAACTTCACTGACATTCTCTATCACATGCTTGCTGATAAAACAAGCAACAAACAGTTAAATATTATATATTTGTTAGTTTCGACAATACTACACATAGTAAACATGTTATCTTTTTTACCTTGAATTGTTTCACATTTCAGATTAAATAATCTGACAAATTGTTTCGCAATTCAGATTAAATAATCTGACAATCATTATTCTCATTCTATTTCTAAACCGTGGTGATTCCTAATTGTATAAAAGGGAAATATGTTTTAATTATTCAGTATTTCACATACTTATGAACTCACTAAATTTTCAGTGAACTCACTAAAGTTTCAGCAAAATTATCAGTCAAAACCCACCTAACAGTAACAGGTTTGAGATGCGTGCACCATAAGGGTTACAATGCATGCATGTGCTT
>NW_022106463.1:12315392-12318270 GCF_000313985.2 Echinops telfairi | reverse complement strand
ACTAGAGAATCAAATGCATAGACACTCATGTGAGTATAAGAAAGAGCTTACTATAAGGAGTAACTGTATATTAAGAAAACATCCCAGCCCAATCCAGATAAATCCCTAAGTCCAACTTTAACTGATATGTCCAATACTAGTCCACACAGTTCTCTTCAGATACACACAACACATGCAATGACACCAAATGCTGGAAGATCTCAGGTCAGTGGGTGGAAAGTCCTGGGCATCCGGTGGCAGTGGAAGTATCTCAGCTCTGACATGGATTTCCATGTGGCTTGTCAACAATTCGGAATGTCAAGCAGAGAGTAAAGGTCTGGCTTCCAGTGAGCTATTTCACTCGTTAGCGCCTCCAAATGAGATGATCAATCTGTGACCTAATTGACGGGCTAACCTCCACCCCTTTACTCATAATAGTCTCAAGTTGACAATAGACTACTGTATGTACTTGAGTATAAGCCCACCCCAATATCAGCCGAGGCACCTAATTTGGCCTCAAAAACTGCATAAAAAATGTGCTAACAAACTCCGCTTATACATGAGTGTATACAGTATGTAACTATCACAGACCACCCTTTGCTAACTTGACACTTTCACACAACTCTTTAACCATACATAATTTTCAAACAAGCAATAATAAAATCATATCTGTACCTAACAGGATAAAACTAAAATGCATACAATTAAAAAATGTGCCACCCTCATTTAAACATAACATTCTGTAAGTGAACAAAAGAAAACTATCCTTTATTTATGTGAACACCCACACCATAATCCTATGAACATAATCCCCCACCTATGAAAGTTCGTAAGCCAACCACTTCATGCTTTTATCCCCCCCCATTTTAGGTATCCAATTTCTATACTGCCCTCTTACATCGACCTAGTGCTGAGGAGAAAATCCTAATTTTTGATGTGAAGAATCTTCATTCTAGTTGGAACCTGTGCAATCTGCATCCGTAAGCAAAGTCAAAGCAGAACAGACCATTCATAAAACCAGCAGCCATATGCATGAGTTCACAAGCTCAAAACATCTCTGCATCTGGTTGGGTTCTCAACCCAATTTGGGCTGCCTCGCTTAGCCTCAACAGGGTGCCCATTGGCTGCCTTGCCTTCAGACCATGGGCCCCGTCACAGATTCTCAACAACCCTAGCCCACTTTGGCTAGGTCACGTATTTAAAACCAGTCAACCCGCTCTCATCTTCTCCTCTAGTCCCTGTGAACCAGGTCCATGGGTGTCAGTGGCCAGACTCTACCCACCTCTTTATTCACTCAATAAGTGGACTCAGGTGGTCACCTAGCAAGCATTTCAGCCTGCCTACAGGCTTGCTTTAACGGTCAGTCCCAGAGAGGAAAGTTTCTTTATGGCTCCAAATTTTTTTCCAGCTAATGGCACAAACCACTAGTTTAAACTTCAAAAAGCCAAAGAGTTCCTTTTAATCTGTCAATAGCCCCCTAGGCAAGTCTCTTGACCTTAGAACAGCGGTTCTCAACCTTCCTAATGCCGTGATCCTTTAATACAGTTCCTCGTGTTGCGGTGACCCTCCACCCATAGAACTATTAAAACTGTAATTTTGCTACTGTTATGAATCGTAATGTAAACATCTGATATGCAAGATGTATTTTCATTGTTACAAATTGAACATAATTAAAGCAAAGTGATTAATCACAAAAACAAAATGTAGTTATATATTGTGGAACACTTATTTCAAATTACAAATAAATGAAATTTTGTCTTGAAGCATGGTGTAGCATGGGTAACAGTCTTCACGTCGGACAGACCTGCCTGGAGACAGATAAAAGAGTGGTGTCTCGGTTCCTAAGGTTGAGAACCACTGCCTTAGAATGTCCTGAGTACTGAAGATACTGGATGGGGCTTATCCTTTTAGAGCCTTCTTTGCAGGCCTGTCCTAACCCATTCAAATTCCAATTTCATGGCTGAGGGCAAGTAGTCTTACAAACTCTCTATTTTTACTTCCCAATAATCATTTCTATTGATAGAAGAATCAAGCCAGGCCCAGGCTTTCTGTCAGCCATTTTGACCTTTTGTCAGCCATTTTCACTAAGCAACACTGTCTGAGAAATTGAAATGACAATTTCACCCTGAGCTCCAAACATACATTGATCACATTCATTTTTGCCATTTCAAACAGGAATAACCAAAGAGAATCAAAACTTTAGCTTCCCATGTTCTATCCAAAAAACAACCCAGTAACCTGCACGGCCATATCTGACTGCTGGGTAGCCAACGAAGAAAAACTACCCTGAGGCAGGGGTCCACAAGCACCTCTATGGTTTGTTGCTCAGCACCCCACTCCCAAGGAAGAGGGGCTCAGGAAACACTACGGACTTAAGTTGGACTGGGCTGGCCTGCTTCCTTGATAAACAACGACTGCATGCTATAAAGCATTTTCTTAAACACATGAGGGTTTCTGGATTTGGCTCTCTAGTTAACACAGCAAAACACATATACATATGAGGGGATTCTAAAAGGTCTTGGAAAATTAGATTACCTTTACATTTACCACTAACATTTTAAAAACTGATTAAACCATTTCAATTCCATGATACCATCTTCAAACTCTCTTTTGAAACACTGTTCTATCTCAAGTGAGTGACACTCACCTCACACATGCAGTCTGGTCTTTATTCTGGTCTTCAGTGACATGCAATTCACAGACCTCTCCTACCATAGAGGACCAGGTGTCATTTTTCATGAACTGTATTGTATTTTCAGTGGACAGCTTTGCTCCATCATCCAGGTTTTGAGAAACTGAAAGAATGATTTAACTTAACGTTAAAAGTAAAGCAAAGAGCAAGGGCACTACTCAGAAGGAAAAAGTCGCTGTGAGAAAAAAAAAAGATTTTAATACATTT
>NW_022106463.1:12312785-12314374 GCF_000313985.2 Echinops telfairi | reverse complement strand
TCCTCAAGGGCCACTGCGTCCTGAAACATCCCACAAATTCTGGTTCAGCAAGTTACCTTGTAGTTCTCAAGTAGAGAGAAAATGGTGGGGCCGCAGGAAACACTAGAGGCCGCATGCATGCGCAGCCAGCGCCCACAGCCTCCCCGCCCCTCCTGCAAAGCTGTACTCTGAGCTCCTTCCCGGCTCTCCAATCTGACTGCCCACCATGGCCAAGGAAGCAGCCTTTGATGGCGCCATGGAAGAACACGTGATTAACGAGGAGTACAAGATATGGAAAAAGAACACCCCTTTTCTTTACGATTTGGTGATGGATGACCGATGCTCTGGGGTGGCCCAGCCTAACTGCACAGTGGCTTCCAGATGTAACCAGACCAGAAGAAAGATTTCAGCATTCATTGACTTGTCTTGGGCACACATACGTTGGATGCACAAAACCACCTTATGGTAGCCAGTGTGCTGCTCCCTAATGATGATGCTCAGTATGATGCCTCACACTACGACAGTGAGAAAGGAGAATTGGAGGTTTGGGCTCTGGAAGTGACAAGATTGAAATAGAAATCAAGATTAACCATGACGGAGAAGTAAATCAGGCCGTTACATGCCCCAGAACCCCTGCATCATTGCAACCAAGACTCCATCCAGATGTTCTTGTGTTTGACTACACAAAACACCCTTCTGTACCAGACCCTTCTGGACATCTCCGTGGACATCAGAAGGAAGGCTATGAACATTTGTAGAACCCAAATCTCAGAGGGCACTTGCTAGTGCTTCACACCATCATACCATCTGCCTGTGGGGCATCGGTGCTGCTCCAAAGGAAGGAAAAGTGGGGGATGCCAAAACCATCTTTACTGGACATACTGCAGTAGTTGAGGATGCTTCTTGGCATCTACTTCATGAGTCTCTGTTGGGGGATACGCATTCAAACAATACTTCTAAACCAAGCTACTCAGTTGATGCTCACACTGCTGAAGGGAACTGCCTTTCTTTCGATCCTTATAGTGAATTCTTGCCACAGGATCAGCTGACATGACTTACTTTGTGGGATCTGAGAAATGTGAAACTCAAGTTGCATTCCTTTGAATCACATAAGGATGAAATATTGCAGCTTCAGTGGTCGCCTCACAATGAAACTATTTTGGCTTCCAGTGGTACTGATCGTAGACTGAATGTCTGGGACTTAAGGAAAACCGGAGAGGAACAATCCCCAGAAGATGCTGAAGATGGACCACCAGAGTTGTTTATTCATGGTGGTCACACTGCCAAGATATCTGACTTCTGGAATCCCAATGAACCTTGGCTGATTTGTTCTCTATCAGAAGATAACATCATGCAAGTGTGGCAGAAGGCTGAGAACACTTATAATGATGAAGACCCTGAAGGAAGTGTGGATCCAGAAGGACAGGGGTCCTAAATATTCTGAACTTGTGATTTGAGGCTCCCCTTTTTTCTCTCAGCCAAGAGGCTGATTTTTAACCCTGGTTTTGAGATACGACTACGTTTGGCTCTCCCTCTTTAGCTTCCATCAACAATGCTCTCAGCCCAAACTGCGTGTTGTCTAAATGTTAACTGGGAGACTTGACTGAGCA
>NW_022106463.1:12302678-12310767 GCF_000313985.2 Echinops telfairi | reverse complement strand
GGTGACATAGGCAGTTAAGCCTTCAGCCACCAAAGGTTGGAGGGTGAAGGCCAGAGAATGGCTGAAAAAATGAGCCACTGAGAGTTCTATGGAGTGCAGTTGTACTCTGAAATGCATGGACATCATGATTTGAAATCAAGTACAAGGTTAAAAGATTGTTTTTAATCAAGTAATTGTCCCATTGGAATAGTTTATTTCTATGCTAAAATTAATTCCAAATATATTGGCTTTAGTTATGAGGATGTAGCATTATAATACATCCCTAAGTCCATCGTAAGCAAACGTCATCAGATACAGAAAAATCTTCAAAAGAAGATTAACAGAGGCGGGGGAAGGAGAGGTGAGCAAACAACAGCACAGACATGGGAACAACCAGGGAATTAAAATCAACAACCAGGAGGACGCAGTGGAGATCCTGGGAGTGTTGCAGCAACAGCAGCTAGCGGAGAGGAATTACTAAGAGGCAGAAGAAGGGCAAACATGATGGTGGGACAGGAGGAGGGTAAAAGGAAACAGAGGAATGATCTAGTAAGCAAAGCTATGGCTAGAGTTATAAACATTGATGTGTACATAGGAAAATATATTGATTCTTACAAATAGAGGTATTGGCATATGTACATATGTTTATATGGCAATACACTGAGGTAATGGATGGACTTTGGGCCTCTGTTCAAGCCCTCCCTCAACGCAACAACACTTTGTTCTAACAACCTGGCATTTTGTGATGCTCCCCCTCCCGGCCCTATCCATGAAGACAAAATGAGTGCATAAGCAAATGAGGTAAAGAGAGCAGATTGTGTCCACAAAAGATATAGTGTCTGGGGTCTTAAAGGCTTGAAGTTAAAGAAGCGGCCATCTAGCAGAAAACCAACAAGCCCAAATGGAAGAAGCAAACAAGCCTGTGAGATCATGAGGTGTGGACAGGATCAGGTAATAGGTATCAGAAGACCCAAAACAAACAAACACATATTGCTGAGAACAAGGGGAGTCGTACCAGAGACCCAAATTCCATCTATGGACAATAAAACATCCCCTCACTGATAGGTCACAGGGAAGGAATGAGTCAAAAAAACCAAAAACAGTAATTTATAAATTATCATGGGTTCATGAGGGAGGGAGAGAGGGTGGGGAGGACAGGAAAAACTGAGGAGCTGATACCAAGGGCTAAAGTAGAAAGAAAGTGTTTTGAGAATGATGATGGCAACAAATGTACAAATGTGCCTGACAGAATAATGTATGTGTGGATTGTGATAAGAACTGTACACGCACCAAATAAAATGATTAAAACAAAAAAAAACCCACTTTAATTAAAAAACAAAAAGGATAAGTGAACCAGAGTACAGCACAACGTCTATGAAACACACAATATCCCCCCTGGTTCCTACAGGCTTTCTCGCCCCACCCCCCACCCCCACTCCGCCTCCACTATAATGACCCCACTCCTGCCTTTCACTTTGGGGTAGAGATCAGAGCATGTACACTGGTACAGATAAAAGCTCACGACATGTGGAATAGAGGTCAGATAAAACCCTCAGGAATAGAATTGGCAGTAGTGATACCAGGTGGGTCAAGGGCAAGGTGGGGAGAAAAGGGGAGGAAGGGAATAATGATACACAACCACAGCACAGCCCCTAGGGGGCCGAACAACAGAAACGGTGGGGAAAGAGAGACAGCAGTCACTGTTAAGATATGAAAATAATAATAATTTATTATTTATCAAGGAGCCACAAGGAGAGGGCAGGAAAAAGAGAGGAGCTGATAACAAGGGATCAAATAGAAAGTAAATGTTCATAAAATAATGCTGGCAATATATACACAAATATGCTTGATTCAATTTCTGTATGAATTGTTGTAAGAACTCCCCCAAATAAATACATAAGGTTAACACAGAGGGAAAATTGACAAATTCAACTATGTTAAATTTCAACACCATATTTCAAAGAGCAACAAGAATGAATGAGGAGATCCATACACACTAGGGCAAAAATCTCCAAAGTTATCAATCCACCCCAAGAAGTCACGGAGGATCAGTTAACATGGGGAAACAAGCACAGCCTTCCAGTCATGGAGCAGCTTAGGGGACTTGAAGGCTGAAATCAAACAAGAACAAAAGTGTATCCCTGACTACTGGTCTCCCAGATTCTTCAGGAATGAAGGTCTGGGTCCCCAACTGCATCCACCAGCCTGTGGCCCGCCTACTTCCTGTTCATCAGACTCCCCAATGCATGAGTTACAAGTTCATACACATTTTGATACAAGATCAAAAATTGATCATTACCTAAACATGTGGAACAAATATACATATGCACATTTTATATATCGAAAAACCTATAAAGCACATTGCCTCATTTAGTAAATTTTAACTTAGCAACAACTCAACAATTTCCTCTCACTATAAGAAAGCAGTCTTGGCTCCTGTTTCGACAACATGACTACACTGATTCCACCAGCCAGTGCTCCTCTTGCCACTTCAGCCACCGCACAGGCTGCAGCCTTACCACTGGCTCCAGATTCCGCCCCATCCCTGGACCAGCTCAGACTGAGCTCCTGAGTCATCACCTGACAGGAGAGCAGTACTGGTGATGGCAGCAGAACTCCCCCTCAGTGGAAGTCCCAGTGCACATGTTGGCACCTCTGCCACCTTGGCCTCCGCTCCCAGGGCCCTTTCCTGGTGCACTTGGTCATTTTAGCCTCCATTGTGGGCAGCTATGAAGGAAGCAACCAGGGTGTTGCCCCAGTTATTGGGACCCTGCTGGGCAGTGTCCACAAGCACTCAGTGGAAAGCGGCAATGTTTTTCAGTGGCTCACAATGATCTGATCAGGAAGTGTCTGTTGACGTAGAATTTGCGAGGAACATAAAAGGATTTCACGAGAAGGTCTCTCTGAATGAGTTCATCCTGGGCTGGTACACCACAGGCCATGACATCACCGAGCACTCTGTGATGGTCCATGAGTACTACAGCCCAGAGATGCCCAGCCTCATTCACCTCACTGTGGACACCCACCTCCAGAATGGCCGCATAAGCATCAAAGCTTCTGCCAAAACTGGGAGGACATGGGGAAGATGTTTAAACCTCTGACTGAGGTAGCATATTATGACACCAAATGTATCAGTGACCTGTTTCAGCTCCAAATAGGCAATCAGGTTCTCAACTGACTAGCAGCAAGTTGGAGAAGAGGCAGCCCACATCCAGGATGCCCTAAGTAGAGAGTTGCAGTGTGCAGAAGTCTCTACTTAACCAAGTACCCAAAATCGTTCTTCCTGATGCCTTTGAGACCATGCTCAACAGTGACATCCGAGACCTGGTGGTGGGGACCTATCTGGCCAATCTTATACGGTCTTGTCCACCTGTGAATGGATCCCAGGAAACACTCCGGACCCTCTGGGCCCCAAACCCAGGACTCAGAATGGGGTGACGGTGAAATGGTTTCTTTGTTTCTTGAGTCACAGTGAATCAGGCATCTGATGTGACTAAATAAACAAAGCCTGCCTTTCATAAAACAAACAAAAAAAGAAAAGAAAGAGTTTGGAGAACGGAAAGAGACAGCGCAGTGATGAGAATGGAAAGAGGCAGAGCAGTGATATTCCCCAGAGCAAAAGTTACACTTGAGCCACCGAAACCGTGTAAGCAGATCTGCAATAGGTAGGTACATTCATACAACGGGAGCACACATACGTGGCAACAGCGGTAGACCAGAGTCACAATCACTAGCATGTTTCAAAGTCAAAAGCATCCTGAAGAAAACACATAACTGAAGAAGCCAGACATGATTAACAATTAAGTTTACAAAGACACAAATTGAACAGCATAATATGGATGGATTAAAATTTGGTGCTCCACGGCTGGCTATTTCTTTTTTTTTTTTTTCCAGATTCACTCAACTTTTATTATGAACAAACACAATCTCAGATCAGTACAACTAGCTTCAGAGTTGATATTAATAGAAATTATTCCAAAATTCTCCTCAGGTCACAAATAACTACTATCCCACATAAAAAGGGGGAAAACCCCATCCAGTCAAGGAAAGGGTATCCTGCCGGTTTCCATGGCGACGAGTTTATGCCACTCTCAAGCTCTGTCTGCTAGTCATCCACCACTTAGCCAATGGACTCCATTCAATCTCTTGGCGAGAACCAAAGAGATCAACGACACTGTTCTGGACACGGACACACCAAGTTCACGGTGGAGATAGCGGCTAGAAAACTACTCAGGACTTAAGAGAATTCCTCTGCTAAAAGATCCCAAAATGCTTTATAAAAAGCATTCGTCACTCCTCAAAACTGCCCTTTGAGGTAGGTCAGTATTATTATCCCCATTTTAACAGAAGGAAAACTGAGGCACACTGTAGTTAAGTGACTTGCCTAGGTCATACAGCAAGTCAGTGGCACAGTGGTAGGAGAGGTCTGGGCCTGAACCACTAGTGTTACATTGCCACATTGCTGTCTTCAACCTCTCACATGGACTCATTCAGAGTTACACTTACAGAGAAGACACTCGGGATACTAGCAAACCAAGGGAAAGGAGGGGTGGCGGAGGCAGTGAGGTTAATCAATTTTCAATGCTATAGCCATCTTTTAATCTAAAAAAATTATAAATCAAAATACATTCAAATCAATTCCACCCTCCCTCAAATGTGGACACTCAATACAACAGCTCTAAGTTTCCACAATGAAGCGCAGAAGGAAATCCTGCTAATAGCAGTCCTGAAAAAAAATTTTTTTTCCCCTCTAGGCAGGCTCCCTTGTCCTCCAGCCACTGCCATGGGCTCTCAGATGCAACTGACTGGTACTGGCTATTTCTTAGATATAATGAAACATTCTTGAGATTGACTTCTTGGGTTTGAAGATTAGGACCATGGACTCATGGGACATCTTAGTCAGCTGGTATAAGACAGTTCTAAAGTTGTATGGTCTGCCTCCTAGTTTGCTGAGTCAGTACCTCGGGTCTTACCCGATTTTGAGTAGCCATCTAAGGAACAACTTCTGGAGCTACAAAGAAAGAAAAAACAGCCAAAAACTCAAAGGAGACTATAATCTACTGCACTGTCTACAAGAACCGCAGCTTCACCTACGCTGAGACCAAAAGAAGTAGAGGAAATGGTGCTGGTTACCATTCTATAATGACTGTGACTATAATGGATGGGTCTTGATGGAAAGGGAGCAAAATGTGGAACAGAATCTCCAATTCACATCACACAAAATAAACCAAAAAGAACAGCGTTACTGGACAAGTTGAGATAAAGGACTCCATTAGTTTATTGCTCTTTAAAATTTGAACTGCAATGAGCCGCTGCAGTCTTGGTTAAAATCGATTGTTTCATAAAAATAATATATATATCACCTTCTAAGACAAAATGACCACAATAATTTTACAAAAAGATAATGTTGTAAACAGGGAGGAAAATTAGGTTCATGGAAAGTTAACAACCAGAGCAGAAATATTGGGACTACCGATGAATTACGAACACTATAACTGATCTCACAGAACTATTTGTGTAGAAATTATTGAATGGGAAGCAAAACAGTTGTGGAAACATTCACTCGCGCGCACACACAGACCCAACCACAGAAAGATGACAAAACAGTGCTTTGTTATGAAAACAATAGTAAACTCGTAAAATGCACATAATAATAATCTTCAGACAGGAAGGAGAAGAGATCAGATTTGAACACACTGGGAGGTCATAAAAGCTGACAATGCCTACGTATCATCAGAAATCCAGATTCCTGTTATTTAAGCCAGACACGGACAGTAGGTGCACTGCTTATAAGTTGCTGTTGCTAGGTGCCATCAAGTCAGCTCAGACCCACAGTGACCTATGCACAAAACATGTGACAGCCTCAGTTGTTCCTATGACTGAGCCCACGGATGCAGCCTCTGTGTCAACCCATCTCGTTGAGGACCTTCCTCTTTTACACGGAACCTCCACTTTACCGAACCCGATGTCCTTCTTCAGGGACTGCCTCTCCTAACAGCATGCCCAAAGTCTGTAAGACAAAGTCTTGCCATCCTTGCTGCTAAGGAGCACTCTGGCCTTACTCCTTCCAATACAGATCACTTTGCCTTTTTAGCAGTCCATAGTACTTTCACTATTCTTCTCCAGCACCACAACCCAAACGCATCGATTCTTCTACAGTCTTCCTTATTCAATGTCCAACTTTCACATATATAGGAGACAATAGAAAATACTACGGTTTGGGTCAGGGGACCTTAGTCCTCAAAGAAACATCCTCACTCTTCAACACCTGTGCAATAAATTTACCTGATGCAAACTGGCTTTTGCATTCTTGACGGTTGCTCCCACAAGCATTGATTGTGAGTGCAATCAAGATAAAATCCTGGACAATTTAAACTGTTTCTCCATTTATCATGATGTTATCTACAAGTCTAGCTGTGAGGCTGTTGGTGTTGCTTACACTGAGTAGTAATCCATACTGAAGCTGCAATCCTTCATCTTCATCAGCAAGTGCTGCAATTCCTCCTCACTTTCAGCCAGCGAGGTTGTGTGATCTGCATATCACAGGTTATTAATATGCTTTGCTCTAACCCGGGTGCCACATTCTTCTTCAAATAACCCAACTCCCCAATGATTTGCCCAGCATACAGATTGAACAAGTATGATGAGAGGATACAACGGTGACCCACACCTCTCCCAATTTTAAACCATGCAGTATTCCATTGCTTGCACAACTGGCTCTTAATCCATGTACAAGTTCCTCATGAGCACCAGGAAGTATTTAAGAATTACCATACTTTTCAAGGTTACCCACAGTTTATTAAGGACCATAAAGTCAAATGCCTTTGCATAGTCAATGAAACACAAGGAAACATCTTTCTGGTATTCTCGGCTTTGAGCCAAGAGGGATGTGACATCAGCAACGACACCCCTTGTTCCATGTCCTCTTCGGAATCCAGTGTGAACGTCTGGAAGCTCCCTATCAATGAACTGCTGCAACCACTGTTGGCCATCTTTAAGCACAATTTTGCTTGAGAATCGTTCTATAGTTGGAGGTTCTGTTGGGTCACCTTTTCTTATGATACCGTTGACAATTAAAGTCTTCACAATGGCATAATACTTAAAATGAAATTCCCACATAATAATTTCATAAAGTCATGTGGAAGCCTCTTCAATGTAATGGAACCTATCTTACTTGAGACAGCTACCATGTATATATTTTGGATACCTACTGTTCATTTCACATCGATATTCACTAGAGCATGCTTTCTAAGAGCAATACACTGCACAAATCCAAGTGATCATGTGTGAAAATATGGTAAAAACTACACGATCTTAGTTTGGTAGGAATATAACTCCAAGATTTGCAACCTTTAGTATGGATTGCAACTCAGTGCAAAAAAACATCAAAATCCTCAAAAGAGGACCAATATGTCCCATCATAATGAATGGAAAAGAGATTGAAGTTCTCAAGGATTTCATCCTGCTTGGAACCTCAAGTGATGCTCAAGTAAGCAGCAGTCTGGAGATGAAATAATCCCAGGCACTGTGTAACTGTGCTGCACAAGACCTCTTTAGAGCACTGAAAAGCAGGGACATTACTTTAAGAATTAAGGTATTACTGACCCAAACTGTGGTATTTTGAATTGCCTCATATGCATGTGAAAGGTGGACACTGAATAAGTTGGGAGGCACTGGGCCATTTGAATTATGTATTGTCAATGAATATTGAAAGTAGTATGGATTGTCAAAAGAACAAACAATAAGCCTTAGAATAAGTACAACCAGAACCCTTTTAGCAGTCAAGGATGGCAAGACTTTGTCTTACTTACTTTTGACATGGTGTCAAGAGAGACGGGTCCCTGAAAAAGGACATCATGCTTGGTAGAAGGGCTACAGAAAAAAGAAAGGCTCTCAAAAAGATGGACAGACACACAGGCTGTAACAATGGGCTCAAACATAAAAGTCATTGTGAAGACGGCACTGGACCAGGAAATGTTTTCTTCTGTTACACAAAAGGTGACCATGGATGTGGACCACCTGGATGGCGCCTAACAATAACACATCGGTATAAATACCCCAGGATATTTTGTGAATTAAAAAGCAAGTGTTAAAAAAAAAAAAAAAAAAA
>NW_022106463.1:12298940-12301196 GCF_000313985.2 Echinops telfairi | reverse complement strand
GGGTCACTAGAGGTCAGAGTGGACTCCATGGAAACAGGTTTGAGTTTCTATATACTTGGCTCAATCCAAACAGATGCATGTTTCTCTCGCCTCCTATCATATTGTGAAAATAACACTAACACCGACAACACCAACATTACATACTCTTGTAGATGTGTTTTTAATGTGAGTTACCAGGGACACACAATCACTTTTCTGTAGATTACCCAAGAAGGGCTGGGTGTGCATGTAGTATGCTCAGAGAGGTTAGAGAAGCCGTGAGGAACTGGATCATGCAAGTGGGGAATCAAAGCCCAATGCCCCACATGAAGGTTGAGAATTCTACCACTGACCCCTCAGTCCCACCTCAATTTCTGAGACTCCACGAATGTTCCACAAAGAAATTGTTAACTTTGATGACAGCCTTCCCAGTGGGCCTCCAGCACTATCTCATTTGGGGGCTCACTTGTATTTCCCTGATCACTACAGACTTGACCATCTTCTCCTGTGCTTATTGAATCCACAGCAACTGAGGAGCATCCATATATTTACCTCACACCGGTTGTGTGTCTTCTATGAAGGCAACATTCATACATACAACTTTATTGTGCCAGTGTTTATTCATTGTTTGTTGGTTTTGAGGTGTAGGAATTTACATATTCTCAATAGTAAACCCTCAATGGACATGTTTCCCAAATATTACCACGATCTGCAGTTAGTATCTATGATTCCGGGATAAAGCCTCTGATTTGGATCTGGGGGAGGGGGTGGGTCCTTGTTTCTCAGAGTAGAACATCACTCTGTAGGGATCGCTTCAGCTGGGCATTTTGGAAGGAATCTCCAGGCCTTTCTTCTTACTTACGTTCATCTTTCATCTTCTTTATGTCTTTCGATAACGTGTCAGTTTTCCATGCACAAGTTTTCCCCTCCTGTTTAAAGTTACTCCCAGGTGTGTGGCACCACCCACCCTGCCGTTTTAGACACTTCTAAATGGAAGGGTTTCCTCAAGACCCTTTAAAGCTCTTTGTTGGTGTATAGATCTGAAGCAGATTTTTGCACATCATACCAACTTCCACAATTTTGCTGAGTTCATTTATTAGCCCTAATGCTTGGTGGATTCTTGAGACTCTTTTATATATAGGGTTTTATCGTCTGCAAACATGGATTGACCTTCAAAATGGAACCACAGGCACAGGTGTATGAAGGGCAGAGCCATGTAAATAAGGAGCCACAGCGAGAGGGCCCATCATCAGGGACCGTAACTCGGTTGCTATGACCAGAACTGACCCCTTGGCAGCAAACAACAATGTCACGACTGCAGAGCCGCTGATAATGCCTTCCTGAAACGATTGTTCTTGCTGTGCTTTAAAGAGCCTGGTGTTCTGTTTCAAGCATTCCTCCTATGACTGTTATTGCCACTGTGCTCTAAGCGCTCGCTTTCCTCTCTCACCACTGTATGCACTGATGAAGTTGCTCCTGTCAGGTGGTTAGGGGATGTTAGGAGTCACACTGTAGTTTCTGGCTCAAGGTGGCACAGATGTCAGTATTAGACGCTGCCTTAGGTCGGCTCCTGTTCTTTTCTTGATTTGTTTGTTATTATTTCCCAGATGTGCCCCAGGCTCATCGTGGACTCTTCCTGCCTCAGCCTCAGAAAAGCAACAACACCATGGCTCAGGATGCCTGGAATGGCTAATTCAGGAAGGATGGTGCTGTACTCAAGGTCAAAAATCTCATTTCTAGGTCATCCCTGAAGTGCTGTTGTCTGTGATAGGATAATACATATATATAAAAGATCAGTTCATAGACCCATTATTCAAATTCACACATCCACAGCTAATGGTAGTGACCAAAGCATTGAAGAATTCTAACATTTTTCTCAGTATGAATCAGGTCAATATGTAATAAAGATGTAGTGATAATTACTGGGAAAGCAAAGATGGAAACACTGAGGACGAACTGCACAGTGCTGGGGGTACAGAGGAAGAGGATAGTGCATGACAGAACTTGTAAGACCACGTTGAAAATACTAATTTTCAACAAAACAAATGGCAATGTTAGGTGCCAAATACACAGGAATCAAATTAACTATATTTTGGGGGAAAGATGACGCAAAATTAGCTGAAAGAAGGCCAGTAGCTGACTGAAAATTCAGAATGAAGCTATCTAAAATGAAAACAAATCCATGGGAGCAGAAAGATGACCCTTAAGAGCACCCCTTCTACATGGCGAGACCATCTACAGAACAGATTGGATGCACGGAGCAAACATGACCAAAAG
>NW_022106463.1:12297202-12298669 GCF_000313985.2 Echinops telfairi | reverse complement strand
TGTCAGTTCCTGTCATAGTCAATAGTGTGTTTAAGGTAAATTCTAGTTCATATAGTGGGGTTTCCAAATAGAATTCTTCTGACGGGAACGATGAAGAGTACTGCATGCCTCACAAGGACAAAATCCAGGTACCCTGTAGCAGACACCTGGATTGTGGGATACTAGCTGTGTTAGACAGGGTTAAAACCAAATTTCTGATAATTTAGTATATTTATTTCTAAAAATAACTAGATATATAACACAAGACATGAACTGTTAAATTACATACAGATAGATATATAATACAAGAAATGGACATTTAAATTACAAAGCAGTACAAATGGCTCAATGCAACTCACTCCCGTGAGAGAGAGAGTTGTGAGACACTAGCAGTTCTTCAAGTTCAGTCTGCTGCCAAGTCTTCCTCTATATAGAGAGAGCTAGACTATCTCTGCACAGCAGCCAATCACAAGGCAGGTCAACAACTGTCAGCCTGGTCACCAATCACCAGAGATGTCTTAAAGGGACCTCAACTTACAGCGACACAGCTCACAGGCTAGGCGTCCCACAGGTAGCCTGTAAATTGAGGCACAGGACAAGCAAGGCAGCCACACACTGGTCCGATGATCAAAGAGCAAGAGACAAGAAAGGTGAGGCTCACCAAGCCATTTATCTCGGAGAGCTGAAAACCCACATCACCCCATGTTCCCGGGTCTTGTACATTTCACATTTTTCACTGGGCACTTACTTATCCTATTAGACTGCTACCTCTTCTTATAATTTTGTGTTTTCCCGCTCTGTTGGATTTCCCCTTACAAATAGTGGTTTGGAAGGTGTATTTGTACATTTGTACCTGTATGTGTGCGGGTCACTGTGTGTGTGAGTGACTGTGTGTGCGTACTATGCATTAGAGAACCTTATTTTGTTTTTCATTTTGATGACGCGACGGGTGTGAATGGTTAGCAGAAACAGCTGTGAATCGAAAGGTGGGAAGTTGATTCTCCTCAGATTTCATGGAAAAAGCCTGGGACTCAGTCACTGAAACCCCTGTACAGCCCGCTGTCCTGACTGACACACAGGGAGTGTCCAAGAGCTGCAGTGGGGTGAGGGAAAATGAAGGTTCCTGGGTGGCACGGATGGTACAAGACTGATAAACTAAGGGTTAGCAGTTCAAATTCACCAGTGTTGATGCAGGAAAAACCCTATGGAACCGTCTACTCTAACAAACAGGGTTGCCGGAGATGGAATTAACTGCATCACAACTGACCCAATGAAAAATTAAACACGATGCTAGTGCAGTCATGTCTATGTATGCAAACAAAAATTAAATTGAAAATACTAAACCAACATAATCCTCACTGAAAATCCCCATGTTTACAATGCATGGAAACATGCCTAAACTGAGAGCGCAGTGAGTCTACAATCGAGAACAAGCAGCCCGACTAGGGCCCTGGTTGAACACCTGACTGGCTGCTACAGGATACCTAA
>NW_022106463.1:12288342-12291627 GCF_000313985.2 Echinops telfairi | reverse complement strand
CATTGTGCTGAGTAACGTCAGTAGATCACAAAAGGAAAATGTTGTTTGAGTCCAGTATGGTAAACATAAACACCAAGATGGAGGCAGGCTTCTGCTCTCAGGTCAAGTAATCATCTACCCAGTCTGCCAAGCAATGTGGTGGACAACCTGTCTAGCATCCATGAGCCATCTATCACATGCAAAATGATGCTAAGCTGGCTCTGCTCAGTACTCATCCTCATGAAGAGATCACTGAAGATACGGGTGCTACAGCAAAGCGTGGTGAAGAAAATAGATGGTGGCCAGCTTTCAATCGCAATAGTGTCTGGATTCTTAAAGGCTGTATTCAAACAAGCAGCCATCTAAGTCAGGCTTCAACTAAATCCATATCGAAGCATACCTGCCTGTGTGATCTCCAGTTAACAACAAAACACAAATATGAAGAAGGGAAAAGTATCAGCTTAAATTGTGCTACACAATTTGTAAAAGGCTGCGGAGGACACTGGAAGCCCAACATCCATCTGCAGACTCTCTAATCAGATTAAGCCTCTGGCAGATGCCCTCTAGGCACAGGCAAGGGACTGCAATAGCTTTACTATGAGACAGATGATTGTAGACTTGATTGTAGTGGATTGAACCATGGTATAATATGATACTTGGTCATCTGACATCCCTGTTGACCCAACCTGAATTTGCCCCAGCCTCAAGTATTCCTGGCTTGTTCCACAGCAGAAATGTCTACTCTGGTTTTTCAAATATTGATGGTGATGTTTCCTTTCATACCCCTTATTTTTATCTTTATATTATTAGTGGTATTTTCTTCCTGCCATTTTATTTTGGTTTTGTTCTTTATTATTTCAGTTAGGTTTTCCAGGTTGTGAAGCATAGAAGCAGTGGATGCATAGATACAATAACTGATGCAACAGTTTAGCCGTGACGTGGGCATAGGGTGTGGAGAGTGAGGCCATTTGTGGAGAAAACCAGGAGTTCAGGAGCAGGGAGGGAGCATGAGAAATATACAACTCTTTTTAAAAACTATGGACGTGTATGATATGTAAACACAATACCAAGAAAACTTTTTGTTTTTAAAGAGAACCAAAGGGAAGGGTTTGGCTTAGTGGCACTGAGTTTATGTTGATGGTGGTGGAAATATTTTAGGAAAGGATATCAATAATTGTTCCACAACAGAAACTGTATAATCAATGGTACTGAATTATGCATGTAGATCTTATGGAATTGGAGAATGTTTTCTTGTGTATAGTTGTGTCACAATAAAAAAATAATTTCACAAATAACAATGAGTACAAGAAGAAAATGTTCTAGAATTGATTGTAGTGATAATTGCACAACTCTTGTTATGATTGAATTATTGAATTCTATGATATGTGGATGGAATGCCAATAAAACTGCTAAATATAATTTTTGCCAACATCATAAAAAATTATGCTAAGGTTTCCCAACAGCTATAGCTATTTCATCCAGAGGGATAAGCAAACCTTACTGATATCCAAGTATAGAAAGCAGGTGGGTAGAGTGTATGCTTTTAAGAGTTTATAGTTTATGAATTCTGTGGTGAAAATTCCACGTAACCATTGCAGATCAAGTCACTGTAGATATATAGTATGTATTATCCTATCACAGACAGCAGGAACGACCTAGGAACGACCTAGGAATGTGATTTTTGACTGTGAGTACAGCACCATCCTTCCTGAATTAGCCATTCCAGGCATCCTCAGCCATGGTGTTGTTCCTTTTATGAGGCTGAGGCAGGAAGAGTCCATAAAGAGCCTGGGGCACATCTGGAAAATTATAATAAACAAACCAACAAAAGTACAGGAACTGACCTAAGCTAGCTTTTAGTAGTGAATCTGTGCCATCTTGAGCAAGAAAGGAAAATGCCAATACTAACATCCGTTCACCCACACTGATAAGAACATGAAATAGGATTGATACTTGAGTGCAGGGCAGAGAGGAGCGCTGGGACTCCTTGAGCAGGGCAATGTGACAAGGACAATGAAAGGTACCCAACAGGTCTGACTGATGATCCCCTGCATACCAGAAACAGGGAGGCTGTGAGCCTAACCACTCAGGACCTTGCCAAGTGAAGATATGGTTACATCCCAAGTAACTGGAGACCAGCATTGAAATTCAAGCCAACCTGGGGCAGCAGCATTAATTTTTTTTTTTTTTAAACCCAGCCCTGAGCATAAAGGCCCCTGCCAGACAGATAAAAAGGGCCTGTCAGCTCTGGGGAGGGTCTCACTACTTTCATCCTTTCTTTAGCGTAGACTGGGGGCAGGTCCCCAGTGTGTCCTAACTTTACTGCTCAATAAACCTGCTGTGCTGCCTCCTCCTGCCTGCTTGTAGGTCTCTGCATTGTCACCATGTCACCACTGCTTTTGAGAAACCAGCAAGGTATCCTGACATCTTGGGGGCTCGTCCAGGGGAGACTAATTGACAACAGGACCCTCCGAGTCTTACAGTTATGGGACAAACTCCGTCTCCCACAAGACGGAGTCACTCCTTCAGATGGTGTCCTTAAGAACCGGACGAAACTGTGCCTCCAGCTAGACTCCTTGAGAAAGGAAAAGAGTACTGCTTATCTGTAATACAGCTTGGCCTCAATACTCCCCAGAAAGCAGAGAATGCAGGCAGATCTTTAGACTACAATTTCATTTCGCAGTTGGATCTTTTCTGTCTCAGAGAAGGGAAGCAGTCCAAGGTCCCATATGTACAGGCTTTATGCTTCTGCAGGAGCACCCAGAAATTTGCTCAGGCAGCTCCCCGCGTGAGTACAGCACCTCAGCCAGTAGAACGAAATTGTTTTGGAAATGTTGATGGCAGCATATGTACAAGTGTGCTTAATACCATTGAACTATGGATTGTTATATATTAGTAAGAGCTCCCCAAGAAAATGATTAATTTTACAAAATAAATAAAATGTTGAAAAGCAAAGATAAAAAGCAAGTTAAAAATTATATATAACTGCTTCAACATAAGTAGACACAGTAAACATGTTATCTTTTTAACCTTGAATTGTTTCAGAACAAATAATCTGACAAAAATGCTGCCATTATTCTCATTCTATTTCTAAACTATGGTGATTTCTATTTCTATTTCATTATTCAGTATCTCACATACATATGAACTCAAGAAATGGCAAACACCTGAAGATGAAGTGGCTGTTGACGTGGAATTTGTGAGGAACTTGTACAGATTGCACAATAATGTCTCTCCGAATGAGTTCGTCCTGGGCTGGTACACCACAGGCCACGACGTCACCGAGCACTCTGTGCTGATCCATGA
>NW_022106463.1:12273553-12287554 GCF_000313985.2 Echinops telfairi | reverse complement strand
ATGCAAGCAGATCTGCAATAGGTAGGTACATTCATGCAACAGGAGCACACATACGTGGCAATATGGGTAGACCAGAGCCACGATCACCAGCATGTATCAAATTCAAAAGCATCCTGAAGAAAACAAATAACTGATGAAGGCAGATACAATTTACAATTAAGTGTACACAGATGTAAATGGAACAGCATTAAGTTGGTGGATTAAGATTGGTGCTATGGTCCTGGCTACTACTTAGACATAATGAAATATTTGATTAAAGGAATTGCTTGGTTGTCAGTGCCCAAAGGGAAATATATAAGTATATAAATGCACACATCAGAGCAAAGGAAAGGTCTAAAGACGTGACTTAAGCTCTTGTCCTCAAGAACCTAGAAACAGAACAGAATGAAACAAAAGCAAGCAGAATGGCGAAAACAGTGACAGCAAGGGAGGCATGTGAAACTGAAAACAGGAAGATCATTGAGTTAGTCTGGGTAGACTAGAGAAACAAATTCACAGACACTCATACAAAAAGGAGCTTTAAGTAAAGAGTAATTGTATATTAAGAAAACATCCCAGCCCAGTACAGGCCAAGTCCAATATTAGTCCATATGTCCAATACCAATCTATAAAATCTTCTTCAGACTCGTGAAAGACATACAACGAAACCAAATGCAGGAAGATCACAGGCCAATGGGTGGGAAGTCTTGTGGATCCAGTGGTGGTAGAGGCATCTCAGCGCTGGTAGGGGTCTCCACGTGGCTCCTTCAGCTCCAGGGCTCTAGTGTAACCCCATGTGTCTTGTCAGCAAGTATGCTTTGAAGGAATGAGTCAGTGCCCCCCCTCCAGCGAGCTATTTATTTCCTTAGCTCCTCCAAATGAGGGCATCAAGCTGCAACCAGATTGACAGGCTAAACTCTACCCCTTCACTTGTAAGCCTCAAATTGACGACAGATTATGTAACTACCACAATCATAGAGAAATTCAATGAAACAAAAAACTTGATCTTTGAAAGAGTTGGATGGAATTGACCTTTACCATGTCAGACACAGATTAAAAGTGAGACGGGGCAAATCTCTTATACAAGGAAGAAGCAGGATATCACTACAGATCCTGAAACCATTGGAAGGATAATAAGGGAATCATAGGAAAAACACTATGTTTATGAATTTACATAATCTGGTGTCGTTTTGAAGATTAAGAGTGCAGGGGTGGAGTTGAGACTGTCAATCAGGATATAGCCAATGAGGCCTCTGTGTCAGCATGGCCTTCTCCAGAGGCTTCTGGGAATTCCTGTATTCCTCCTCGGAGGCGGGGAAACTCTCTCTCTGCTCACTGCCTTGGAGATTGTGTTAGACAGGGTTCTCTAGAGAGATAAAACCAAATTGCTGATAATTAAATATATTTATTTATAAAGATAATTAGATATATAACAAGAAATGAACTGTTAAATTATATACAGATAAATATAATATAAGAAATGAACAGTTAAATTATAAGCACTACAAATGGCTCAGAGTTGTGAGAGACTAGCAGTCCTTCTCCTCTCTCTGCTGCCAGATCGCCCTCTATTTATAGAGTGAGGCTATCTCAGCACAGCAGCCAATCACAAGGCAGATCACCAACTGTCAACTAACCACCAGTCCCAACTGCCAGTCCCCAGCTCCAGAAATGCCTTAAAGGGACCTCAACTTACAGAGACACAGTCCACAGGCTAGGCATACCACAGGTAGTGTAGCCTATAAATTGAGGCAAAGAACGAGCAAGGCAGCCACACACTGGTCGGATGATCAAAGAGCAAGAGACAAGAAAGGTGAGGCTCACTGAGCCATTATCTCTCCGCCCTTCAGTTAATCCTACTTGTATTTATCGGCCAGGCTGGCATAATAAAGTACAGTGAATCCTCGTTTATCGCGGTTAATCGGTTCTAGACCCTACCGTGATCAATGAAATTCCGCGAAGTAGGATTCCTTATTTGTAAATCAAATATTTTCGTAGTTAGAGCATAGAGGACATGAAAAAACACCCTTTAGTCACCATTACACTCGTATTACCCAATTTATTAAACGAAAAAGGGAAAATACAGTAAAACATTTTGGACGTTACAATTATCATTTATTATTTATTATATTATTTATGGCATCAAGCGTGTACAGTATGAGCCAATCAGTGGCAATAATGACAGAGCATGCGCTGTTACACAAAAACCGCGATAGAGTGAAGCCGCGGAAGTCGAAGCACGAAGTGGCGAGGGTTCACTGTATATCAGAGATGCTCTACTGACAAGACACATGGAACTGCCCTGGTGCCCTGAGCTGGAGAAGCCACGTGGACACCCCTACCAGCAGATGCTTATACCACCACTGGATCCACTAGACTTCCTATCTACTGACGTATGATCTTCCTGCATTCAGCGCGTCATTGCATGTGTTTCATGAGTATGAAAGGACTTTATAGATTGATATCAGGCATATAGGCTAATATCGAACTTATGGACTTGATCTGGACTGGACTGGAACATTTTCTCAATATTCAATTGCTCTTGTATATAAGCTCTTATACACATGAGTGTCTATGAATTTGTTTCTAATGTTAGTATATGTGCTGCCAAAACAAGCACTGAATTTGTTTCTTTAGGCTACGCAGACTAAGACAAGTCCAAATGAATTACTGGTGAATTCTATGTGATACTTGAGGGAGACTAATACCAATTCTACACTAACTCTTACAAGACTGAATAACATAAAATAATCTGATTCATTTCATGAGAACAGCAGTGACCCGAGACCACAAGCAGACAGAGACAGGGAAATCCAGACCTTTTCAACCCCTCACTACCCCCATGTGTTCCAGAGTGGGACTGCACACACTCCTCGGACTCTCGATGGTTTTGATGTAGAAATTATTATTGGAAATAGCCAGAAACTTGGGATATGCAAGAAATAAAACCACAGCCCTGCATGAAAGGAGGTTAGCAGATGTAAAAATTCATAAAGGAAAAATTAACAACTTATTAAAAGGATACAGTATCATCAAGCAAGGTTTATCCCTGGAAGACAGTATTGGTGTAAGATTTTAAAATGTGTACCTCTAAAACAAAAAAACAAACAAACCAAAATAGGAGGAGCATATAATCATCTCAACTGATGAGGAAAATAAATATTTCAAAATCTCAACATGTATTTCTGATTTTATTTCAGCATACTATAGAAAATACGTGAACTTCCTTATCCTGATAAGGGCATCTGCAAAAAACCCTTCAAGTACATCATGGTAAACATGAAACACTGGAAGTTTTCCTAAAGAGACCAAAGAGAGAGAAAGCACACTCTCTTCTCACAGTCAGAAAAAGAACTAAATCAAAGGAACTAGGTTGTGAAGAAATCAGATGGTGCCTAGTTATCAAAAAGAAGAGTCTGTGTCTTGAAACAAGCAATGCCCTAAGGGCACTGTCAACTAAGTCCACTTGGAAGAAGTCCACTAGTTTGTGTGACCCAAGGACTGTAAATCATAAAACCCAAATCTGGAGGAGGGAAAAATGCCAGACCTTAAATTCTGAACACCTGGTTCTTCTTTCTTCAATACTATTGTTATTACAAAAGCCTGGTCCTTCCAATTCAAATGCTAACTGCACAATGGAACAATTTACCTTGGTTTTCTATGAGACCCAAAATTATAAGTTTAGTTTGGTTACTCTTTAACAAGCACTCTTGTCTTGTTAAATCACAAGTTATTCATTTTGTTTAACTCTTACTGCTAGGGAGGCCAAAGAAAACCATACTACAAATTTTATTAACGCTTAACTCGCTCTTCACTTATTCCACTATGAACATATTTAATAACCCCCTTTATTTAAATCATTTCAATAAGAATTACATTAATTTCTAACTCATAAAGGAACTCAGCCTTTGTGCTCAGGTTACACAGGGCAAAGTTCACTGTGCTATTTACTCTTACAAACATCCCAGGCCCCCAATTTCTCTGACCTCCTGCCTGAGCTTGGGACATTTATAGACTATGAATTTCTGACTGAGCCAATTGTGGCCCACATCTCCTGGAAACCTAGGTGAGCACACAGTCAGGACCTTAAGACACACACCCCCCCCTTATTCTAGGCCTATGCTGAGGCACCAGTAACTGGGTCTAGAGGGTGGGGGGAGGTGAAGCTGGGCTCCTGCAGGCTGTCTGGAGGAGACTGTCTGTGCCTCTCTATGCAAGAGGCAACTGAAGAGGACAAGGAAAGCCACAAGATAAGTCTGACTGATGAGTCACCAGGTACCAAAAACACGGAGGCTGTAAACCTGAACACCCAGGACCTTGCCAAGTGAGGAAATAGTTGGGTCGCAGCCCAAAGGGGCCAATGTTTACCTGCTACTCAACCTGCGACAACAGCCTTTTTTTTTTTTTAAAACCCCAAACCTGAGCACAAAGGCCCCTGCCGGACAGATAAAAAGTCCCTGTGAGCTCTGGGCAGAGTCTCACTACTTTTGCCTTTCTGTAGCATAATCCCACTGGGGGACTGTCCCCAGTGTCTCCTAACTCACTGCTCAATAAACCTGCTGTGCTGATTCCTGTCTGCTTGTTCAGCCTTTGTGATATCACCATGCCACCATTCCTTTTGAGAAACCAGTAAGGCATCCTAACATCTTGGGGGCATGTCCAGGAGAGACTAAATGGGCAACAGGATCCCCCAGGTCATGCAATTATGGGACAAAATCAGTCTCCCACAAGGCCCAGAGTGACTCTTTCGAATGGTGTCCTTAAGAACTGGGCTAAACTGTGCCTCCAGCTAGACTCCCTGAGGGAGAAAAAAACACGTGTTTTTCTGTAATACGGCTTGGCCTCAATACCCCTGGGTGAGCAGAAAATGCTGGCTTCCAGGCACATCTTTAGAATACAATGCCATTTTGCAGTTGGAGCTTTTCTGATAAGGGACATAGTCCAAAGTCCCATATTTACAGGCTTTATGCTTTTGCAGGAATACCCAGAAATTTGCTCAGTCAGCTCCCCGAGTATCCCACCTAAGCCCACCCCAGCCTTCCCAGCTGTTCTGATTGATGAAAAGAAAGCTGACCTACAAAAGACAGAAGTTACCCTCAAACCTCCTCTCTATGAGAGCCACTGGTCAGAAAATGGTAAAAGCCCCCCAGATCCCCAACCTATCTTCCAGAGACTTTCTTGGTGCCTCCACAACTGGAGAGGTGGATATACTGCATGACCTTTACAAGATGTGGTCAGAGGCAATGGGTTCAAGCTCTAAGTTCAGGAGAAGTGGAAAGAACTTTTTCAAAGATCAACGTATTGTGTTCGGAGAAGTTACCTGTTTTCAATATAGCAAACACAGTAACTATTATCTAACTGGCCTACTTCTAAAGGAATGGGATCCTACTCCTACAGTGAAAAGATGGTTCAGGATAAATCACAGTTGATCAATGATGTTCACACAAGAGTGAATTTTGCAAGTGTGGTCTATCAAGAAGCAATATACAAACACATTGAACAACTTGATTTTTGAGGTAGGTATTAATACTTCTTAGTATTTTAAATTTTTCTTAAAACAATCTAGTTTTGTGTACGTTTTACTATTCTTGATATTCTTGCTGAAGTACTAACTGTATGAAATAATAAACTACTGTACCTTTTAGAATATATAAAGTAGCCATTAGGGCAGAGAACAGGCTTAAGTCACACCATCAGTTGCATTCACCCCCAGCTGCAGGTACTGTTTAGTGAATACTGTCTTTTGATTGGAAGTGGGTTAATTTTTAACTTCTGAAGGGAAGCTGCAATGGTTTGTTCATGAATTCTACCAGAATTGCAAGATTAGTGCATAAGAGGAGCAGAGTACAGGATGCCTCAGCTAAACACTGTGGCACAGAGCAGCATCAAATTCAAAATTATAATAATTTAAGGTGATAACGATCAATGGATCTAAAGTAGTAGACAATACAAGATACTTGAAGAGCCTCAAAATGCTCCTGCCCATGAGGACTTAAGAATTAATTACACAGGGGAATTACTGAAACCCAAATGAAGGCCTAACATGATTGTGGAAAAAGAGGAAAGGGAAAGGAAAAGGAAACAAAGGAAAGGACTGGGAGGCAAAGGACATTTATAAAGTTCTAAATATAAGCATGCACATATGTAAATATGTTTATATATAACGATAGAGTTAAAAGTCTATGTTCATCTATTTATATGTTAAGTATTAAGGTATCAGACGGACATCGGGCCGCTACTCAAGTATTCCCTCAATGCAAGGACACTTTGTTCTTATAATCTGGCCGTCCATGATGCTCACCTTCTAGACATGATCACTAAAGACAAAATGGGTGCATAAGCAAATGTGGTGAAGAAAGCTGATGGTGCCCAGTTATAAAAAGATAATAGCATCTGGGGTCTTAAAGGCTTGAAGATAAACAAATAGCCATCTAGCTGAGAAGCAACAACGTCCACATAGAAGAAGCACACCAGCCTGTGTGATCATGAGGTGTCGATGGAATCATGTAACAGACAACAAAGACCCAGAACAAAAAATCTTATCAATGTGAATGAGAAGGAGTGCGGAGTGGAGACCCAAAGCCCTATGTAAACTGGACATCCCCTTACAAAAGGGTCACAAGGAAGAGACAAGCCAGTCAGTGTAGTATAGAACCAATGAAACACAACTTTCCTCTAGTTCTTTAATGATTCCTCCACCCTAATATCATGACCCACCCCAATTCTACTTTACAAATCTGGGTAGACCAGAGTATGCACACAGGTACAGATAAGAGCTGGAAACACAGGTAGTCCAGGACAGATAAACCCCTCGGAAACAATAATGACAGTAATGATCCCAGAAGGGTATGGGGAAAGTGGGCTGGGGGGGGTGGGGTGGGTGGGTGTTGATCACAATGATGTACATATAAACCCCTCCCAGGGAGATGGACAACAGAAAAGTGGAAAAGTGGGTGAAGGGAGACATTGGTGAGTGTAAGACATTAAAAAAAATAGTAATTTATAAATTATCAAGGGTTCATCAGGGAGGGAGTGTGGAAGAGGGAGGGAAAAAAGAAGGAGCTAACACCAAGGGCTTAAGTAGAAAAAAAAGTTTTGAAAATGATGATGGCAACATATGTACAAATGTGCTTGATGCAAGTGTGTATGTAAGGATTGTGATAGATGTACAATACCTAATAAAATGATTTTTTAAAAGAATTACAAAGGGTAAAATTCTTAACTTTTCAGTGGGTAAAAGTGGAAAGGATGGAAGCAAAGCACAACCAATTAGCCAAAAACCACTCTCAATCCAAATATAAGATCAGCACATTTTATTGCAATTTAACTTAAAATTTTAAAAACACAAACTCATGTTCAAGACTGCTCCCTAAATCCTTACCTGTGATACAAAAAGCTGAAGTAAATTTAGCAAGAACCGAGAAAGTACACACCAGCACAGCTGCTCATGAGACTGAAGAATTAGCCACTTTTTAAGACAGATGTATACTTTGTATACTTACAATGAAACTGTTAGTTTTCCCAAATGCACAAATTTTCATGATCCCTTCTTTCCATTTCTGTTGCCTTCTTACTCTCTGAGATGTTTTCTCTTAGGAGAGACTTCAAGGAATTTTTAATCTGAAGCATCAGTATGTGGAAAACCATCCTTAAGACTTCTCTTTACTGCAAGTGTATTTGTGCATAGAGATGTCTGAGGACCAACGAAAGGTTTTGCCGCATTCCTTACACTCATAGGGCCTCTCTCCACTGTGAACTCTCTTGTGTCTGTTGAGGGATGAATAATGAGAAAAGGCTTTTCCACATTCCTTACACTCATAGGGCCTCTCTCCACTGTGAATTCTCCTGTGTCTGATGAGGGATGAATAATGAGAAAAGGCTCTGCCACATTCTTTACATTTATAAGGCCTTTCTCCACTGTGAATTATCATATGTTGAATGACATTTGAGGACACACTAAAGGCTTTCCCACATTCTCTACATACATATGGCTTCTCTCCACTGTGAGTTCTCATATGACTATTGAGGGATGAAGACCGAACAAAGGCTTTCCCACATTCCTTGCATTCATAAGGCCTCTCTCCACTGTGATTTCTCATATGTTCAATAAGGCCTGAAGACCGAAGAAAGGATTTCCCACATTCCTTACATTCATAAGGCCTTTCTCCATTGTGACTTCTCATATGTGTACGGAGGTGAGAGGGATAGCGAAAAGCTATGCCACATTCTTTACATTCATAGGGTTTCTTTCCAGTAAAAGTCTGCACTAGTGTCCTGGGGTAAGAAGACCAAATGGAGACTTCTTCACATCCCTTATCTTGATATGTACCATATTCAAAGTGAGAGCTGATATGATGTGTAAGTGATGAATGATTCATGGAGGATTTTCGATACTGAAGGCATGATGAAGAATAGGCTTCTATAGGAGTTCTTCTGAGCACAGAGAGATCTAGAATCCAGCTGAAGGCCTGTCCACACTGATAGTCTTCATCAACTTCACTGACATTCTCTATCATATGCTGTCTGTTAAAACAAGCAAGTTAAATATATATTTGTTAGTTTCAACACTACTACACCCAGTAAACATGCTATCTTTTTTACCTTGAATTATTTCACGTTTCAGATTAAATCATCTGACGAAGATGCTACCACTATTCTATTTCTACACTTTGGTGATTTCTAATTGTGTATAAGCAAAATATGATTTAATTATTCAGTATTTCACATACTTAACTGACAAAATGGCAAAGTCACCAGTCAAAATACACCTACCAGTAACAGGTTTGAGATTCGTGCACCATAAGGGTTACAATGCATGCAAGTCTTCTTGTTTATATACTGTGGTAGTTACAAAATTTCAGGTCAAGATATATAAACGTGCAGGGGTACAGTTTAACCTGCAGGACCCTGGAACCCTCACGCTCTCCCTCTCTGCCTTCACTCTCCTGCTGGATGACCCTGACTGCTGCCAGAAACACCGTCATTAGATCCAGACAACTTTGCACCCAAAGGCTTGTGATCTTCCTGCATTCTGCATGTGGTTGTGTGAGTCTGAAGAGGGGCTTTTGGACTAGTATCGGACTTACAGACTTGAGCGGTACTAGGCTGGGATGTTTCCTTGATAATAATATTAATTCTTGATAGAAAGCTCTTTCTTACACATATATGAATGTTTCTAGATTTGTGTCTCTAGTTCACCCAGCCTAACACAAATGGTACCTGGGGGTGGGGTACTACAGAAACAAATCATGAAAATGAACAGTGCATGCTTGCCTGAACTCTGCCTTATGGTACATTTTTTTCGTTGTTTAGGAAGAGGTGAGATAGGGCCACACTATTCACTGGGTTGTTTTCTGGAAAGGTCAAAGTGAAGGTTTGGAGTCTTTAAAGTTATCTTTAGTTATGCCTGTCTGAAAGGGTGAAAATGAATGTGATTAATGTGGATTTTCAGCTCAGGGGCCAAAATTGCCCCATCAATTTTTCTGGGGCCATCCTGCTTAGTCAAAATGGTTGACTGAAGGTTTGGCCCAGGCTTGATGCAGCCGGAGGCATAAGGCCATACTGCATATGAATGGGGGACTTTAGATGAGAAAAGATTGAATTTGACTGTTTTAAGAATTGAGTTTAGGATCTAGGTGTACAAGGATTACTGTATATACTGAAGTATAAGCTGACCCGAGTATCAGCCAAGGCACCTAATTTTACCACAAAAACGGCATTAAAAATGTGCTGAAAATCCCCACCAGGTGGCATAGTGGTGATGCATCAGGCTGATAACAGCAAAAAACGTGCCGAAAAACTCAACTTATACACGAGTATATACATTATGCTGATTTCTTCTAATTATTGTTATTGATATAACATGTTATAGAAATGATTATTGGTAAGTGTGAATAGAGAGTGTTTGTAAGCTCACTGCCTTCAACCACTAAATTGGTTCTGTTAAATGGGTACATATAGGAAATGCCTGCAAACAAGGTAGGAAAAGGTATGCCCCACTAAGTGCCTTTGAGTGCTCAGTACCATGAGGCAGAGGTCAAGCAACATTGACTCTCCATCTCTGATTTGTTTCTCTACTGCCCACTCCCGAGGAAGAGGGGTTTATGGACCACAAACATATTTAAGGACTTGAGTTGGATTGGGCTGAGCTGTTTCCTTGATAAACAATCAATTCTTGATATAAAGCTCTTTCTTACACATAATGAATGTCTCTGGATTTCTCTCTAAGGTTAATCTGGCCTAACACATTTGTATATGAGGGGATACTAAAAAGTCTTACAAAATTAGGTTACGTTTCCATTTACCACTAACTTTTTAAAGACTTTCTCTGATAAAAGCATTTCAATGCCATGATACCATTTTCAAACTCTCTTCTGCAACACTGTGCTATCTCAAGTGAGTGGCACTCACCTCACAGATGCAGTCTGGTCTTTATTCTGATCCTCAGTGACACCCAATGCAGAGATTGATCCTAACAGAGAGGACGAGGTTTCATTTTTCATGAATTGTACTAGTGTATTTTCCTTGGACAGCTTTTCTCCATCATCCAGGTTTTGAGACACTGAAACCATGATTTAAGTGAAGGTTAAAAGTAAAGCAAAGAGCAAAGGCATTACTCAGACGGAACAGGTTGCTGTGAGAAAAAAGATTTTAATACATTTTCCTGTTTCAGGACTTAGACCACGGTCAAAGAGCAACTCCACAGGAGGCAGTGCCATGACGACTGAAACTGACAACTGGAATGCAAAGGAAGAACAAAGTAGACACAATCCCCACGGACCACGAAGAGAGGAGTGAGGGCCACCTTCTCTGTGAGCACTGCGGTGCCGGGACGGACACGGTCCGAGAAGCAAGCTCAGTCTCTGTGAAGGGCGTGTGCTCGACCCAAAGAGACAAGTTCACACGGACGTCTTCACATCTCATTCCCTCCTGCAGCCTGGTCCTTCAGAGCTTCTTCCCTCCTGCAGCCCTCAGCACGGCGGTGCTGGACAGGTGCTACCTGCCTCTCCTCGGCTCTTCCTCTGGCTACTCTGGGACATCAAATGTGCGTGGCTGACCTGCTGCTCATGGAGAAAGACCTATCATGGGGAAGGCAGCAACGAGCAAGGAACACTTCCCTGACACTGAGGCAAGATTTGTTAGTCAAGGTGTCCAGAGTGTGGGGAGATGTAATTTATCTTGTCAAACATGTGACAGACATAGTAAGTCTCAATGCAATGCTCAGACCACAAATATCTCTCTGAGTGTACAACATTAGAAGAAACAAGGCTCTCAGTCACAATTGAAATAAGATATCCCTGTAACACACAGAGTCTACATTCATGGAGAAGCTATAACACGATGCTCCAAAGGGCACATACTACACTTGTCCCATTTATCAATGTCCTCTCATCACTGGGCCCACACTGTGGAGCACCAACAACGGGTATGCCACATGTGGTCCCAGAGAAGGTGACTTTTAAAAAGAAGCCATCCATACCTACAGAGGCCAGGTTTCTGATGGTTTCCATCATCACGTCTCTGTAGAGTTTCCTCTGGGAAAGATCCAGCAAGGCCCACTCTTCCTGGGAAAAGTCCACAGCCACGTCCTCAAGGGCCACTGCATCCTGAAACATCCCACAAATTCTGGTTCAGCAAGTTACCTTGTAGTTCTCAAGTAGAAAGAAAATGTTTTGAAAATGATGAATGCAACATATGTACAAATGTAATTGTCACAATGGATGTATGGGTGGATTGTGATGAGTTTTGTAAAAGCCCCCAATAAAATAATTAAAAAAACAAAAAGTTACCATGCAGTTCAGAGTGTGAAAGGAGGGGCCGGATGAGCTTCTTGGGGAACTGAGATTTCCCAAGGATTTGACGCAAGGTCCAGTGTCCTACTAATGTCTAACCTAGGGCTGAGCAATCACCCCATCCTGTCTAGGTTCACTTCCTCACTGATTACATGGTATCTCAAACATGTAATACTTCTTTTACTACCCTGCTTCCCTGAAAGTAAGACACCCCTGAAAATAAGACCTACTTAGTTTTGCCTCTCGCTGAAATATAAGGCATCCCCCGCAAAATAAGGCCTCTCCGAAAATAAGGCCCCTCGTAAGCTACCATAACTCTGGACTCTGGACTGTAGCGGTGGGTGCTGCTGCACAGCTCACTTTTGGCCGCGGCACAGCCAGAGCAGACAGGAAATGCAAGGTCTCTTTTAATAAAACAATAAACAATAAATGTGTATCATATTCTTCTTCATGGAAAAATAAGACATCCCCTGAAAATAAGACCTAGCGCGTCTTTGAGAGCAAAAATTAATATAAGACACTGTCTTATTTTCGGGGAAACAGGGTACAGTGAACTTATCTCCCCACAGTTCGTGGACATTTGCAATCTTATCACTCTCTATTATCATGGTTCAGGAAAGAGAACACTCAGAACACATGACATGAGTTAGATAAATGCTTTAAAATTTAACCCCTATTCCCAGAAGGGTACACTGTTCACTTCTTTGCACATGACCAAGTAGAATGTTTATGAAAACATGAATTACAGGAGGAAGCAGGATGAGCTGTTAACAAGTAGAAATCACTGCAGACACTGCAGCTTTTCCCTTAGCCCCTTACCATCTTGGTAAGCCCAGTGGTCTGCAGAACAAAGGGCAACTCAAAGCCCTGACCTCACAGTCTTCGATTTCAAGAACTTCAAGTGACCAAGAACCGACAGACCAGCTGCTGAAAAGAGAATGTCATTTTGGTGAACTGTGACAGTTTACATCTACTCTTTAAAAACTCTACAGTTGCACTTTGTGCACTGTGTCCCTTCACAGCACGCAGCATTAATCACAAAGCAGCCAGAACCCAGTTGAAAAACAGAAAGCGAAAGAATCCAGACTTCATGACAATTTTCAAACTCTGAGACACAAAGCTACTGTACAGCAATCATTACTGCCTGCTCCTTGGAGCAGACAGACACCCAGACGGCGCACAAATACAACCTTGTTACATGATGACATGAGAGTGGCCAGTCTCAGAAGAACCACAACAGCAAGCCCTTGTGCTGCTGACCATGCGTTTTAGTAAGTTCCCTGAAGCAGAGGCTTTGGCTGCTAAACTGTACATGAACATCAGGAAAGAGAGACTTACACACCAGCCAGTGAGATGTTCCCATCCTAATTTTATCATGTTTTCAGTCTCAGAACAGGCCCTTCAGTCTCTCTGGGAAGTTGACTCCTGACACAGCAAGTGAGCCAGAGGAGTGACAGGACGCACTCACCCTTTGATGTGTGGGTCCCTAAGGACAGTCCCTGGGTGACAGGCAGTTAAGCCTTCAGCCACCAAAGGTTGGAGGGTGAAGGCCAGAGAAAGGCTGAAAAATGAGCCACTGAGAGTTCTATGGAGTGCAGTTTTACTCTGAAATGCATGGACATCATTAGGTCAAAAGGGAAAAAGATTGTTTTTAATCAAATAATTGTCTTATTGGAATAGCTTATTTCTATGCTAAAATCAATTCCAAGTACATTAGCTTTAGTTATGAGAAAGTAAAATTAGAATACATCCAGAAGTCGTAAGCAAATGTCATCAGATATAGAAAAATCTCCGAAAGATTAACAGAGGCGGGGGAAGGGAGGGGTGAGCAAACAACAGCATAGACATGGGAACAACCAGGGAATTAAAATCAACAACCAGGAGGATGTAGTAGAGATCCTGGGGGCACTGGAGCAACAGCAATCTAGCGGAGGGGAATTACGAAGAGACAGAAGAAGGTTGAGCATGATGGCGGGACAGGAGGAGGGTAAAAGGAAACAGAGGAGAGATCTAGTAAGCAAAGCTATGGCGACAGGTATAAACATCAGTGTGTGCGTAGGTAAATATATTAATTCCTACAAATAGAGGTATTGGCGTGTGTACATATATTTATATGGCAATACACTGAGGTAATGGACGGACTTTGGGCCTCTGCTCAAGCCCTCCCTCAATGCAACAACACTTTGTTCTAACAACCAGGCATTCTGTGATGCTCCCGCTCCCGGCCCTA
>NW_022106463.1:12263882-12273379 GCF_000313985.2 Echinops telfairi | reverse complement strand
GACAGCATCAGGTAATAGGTATCAGAAGACCCAAGACAAACAAACAAAAATACATACTGCTGAGAACACGGGGAATCAGAGAACAGACCCAAAACCCATCTGTAGGCAGAAATACATCCCCTCACAGAACGTTCACAAGGAAGGGATGAGTCAACCAGGGCGCAGTATAGCACCGATGAAACACACAATATTCCCCTGGTTCCTTGAGGCTTCCTCACCCCCCACTCTCATGACCCCACTCCTGCCTTTCACTTCGGGGTGTATCAACATGTACACTGGTACAGACAAGAACTCACAACACGTGGAATCAGGTCAGATAAGCCCCTCAGGAACATAAATGGGAGTAGTGATACCAAAACAGTAGGGAGAAGGTGGGAGGAAAAAAAGGGCGGAATGGGGAACTGATAACAAATAAGTACACACAACCACACCACAGCCCCCTAGGGGGATGAACAACAGAAACTGTGGGGGATGGGATACAGTGGTCACTGTTAGGATATGAAAATAATAATTAAAAAAATAAAACTATTATTATTATTCATCAAGAGGCCACAAAGGGGGGAGGGGAGGGGAGAAAAAGAGGAGTTGATAATAAGAGCTCAAATAGAAAGTAAGTGTTTATAAAATAATGGTAGAAACAAATATACAAATATGGTTAATATAATTTGTGTATGGATTGCTATAAGAACTGTAAGAGCCCCAATAAAAGAAAGAAGATTAACACCATGGAAATTTGACAAATTCAACTATGTTAAATTTCAACACCACCTTTCAAACAGCAACAAGAATGAATGAGGAGATCCATACACACTAGGGCAAAAATCTCCAAAGTTATCAATCCACCCTAAGATGTCACGGAGGATCAATTAACATGGGAAACAAGCACAGCCTTCCAGTCGTGGAGCAGCTTAAGGGACTTTTAGGATGAAATCAAACAAGAACAAAAGTGTATCCCTGACTACTGGTCTCCCAGATTCTACAGGAAGGAAGGTCTGGGTCCCCGACTGCACCCACCAGCCTGTGGCCCTCCTCTTCCTGTTCATCAGACTCCCCAATGCATGAGTTACAAGCTCATACACACTTTGTTACGAGATCAAAAACTGCCTCATTACCTTAGCAAGTGGAACAAATATATCTATGCATATTTTCTGGAGAAAATCCTGTAAAATACATTGCCTTGTTCAGTAAATTTTAACTTAGCCACAAATCAGCAATTTCCCCTCATTAGCGATGGATTATAAGAAAGCGGTTTTGGCTCCTCTTTGGACAAGATGGCTACACTGATTCTACCAGCCAGTGCTCCTCCTCACACTACACTCGTCACAGCACTGGTGGGGGTGCCAGTGGCTCCAGATCCTGTCCCAGCCCTGGTCACGGTTCCAGATCCAGCTCAGACTGAGCTCCTGAGTCAGCACCTGACAGGAGAGCAGTATTGGCGATGGCAGAACTCAGGCTCAGTGCAAGCCCCAGTGCACATGCTGGCACCTCGGCCACCTTGGCCTCCGCTCCCAGGGTCCTTTACTGCTGCACCTGGTCATTTAAGGGTGCTGTCCGTTATGGTGACCCTGCTGGGCAGTGTCCACGAGCCCTCAGTGGACAGTAGCAATGCTTTTCAGTGGCTCACAATGAATCTGAACAGGAAGTGTCTGTTGACGTGGAATTTTCAAGGAACATGTAAGGATTACATGAGAATCTCTCTGAATGAGTTCATCCTGGGTTGGTACACCACAGGCCACGATATCACCAAGTACTCTGTGCTGATCCATGAGTACTACAGCCCAGAGACACTCAGCCTCATTCACCTCACTGTGGAGACCAGCCTCCAGAATGGCCGCATGCGCATCCAAGCCTCTGTCAGCACTCCAGGTGGGCATGGAGGTGGTTTATGGCTCTGACCTTGAGATATGCATGTTATGACACCAAATGTATCAGAGTGACCTGATTATGAAGAGCTGTTTTAGCCCCAACTGGGTGAATGGGTTCTGCAGTGACTAGCAGCACGTCGGACTACATCAGCCCGCATCCAGGATGCTCTAAGTACAGTGTTGCAGTGTGCAGACGATGTGGTATCTGGAAAGGTGTCTGCTGACAATACTTGAAGAGCCTGCTTAACCAAGTACCCAAATTGTCTCTGATGACTTTGAGACTACGCTCAATAGCAACATCAGTGAGCTTGCGGTGGGGACCTACCTGGTCAACCTTACTCGGTCTTGTCCATCTGGGAAAGGGTCTGTGGTAGCTACAGTCTGTTGTCAATTTGAGACTTAAGAATGAAGGGGTGGAATTTAGCCTGTCAATCAGCTCACAGCTTGATGACCTCACTAGGAGGCCATAAGGAGATAAAAAGCTTACTAGAGACAAGACACTGATTCACTCCCTATGAGGCATGCTTGCTGACAAGACACATGGAGCTACACTAGAGTGCTGGAGCTGAAGGAGTCACGTGGAGACACCTGCCAGTGCTGAGATGCCTCTACTACCACTGGATCCACAAGACTTTCCAACCACTGGCCTATGATCTTCCTGCATTCGGCATCATTGCATGTGTTTCGTGAATCTGAAGAAGACTTTATAGATTGGTATGGACTTGACCTGGACTGGACGGGGATGTATTCTTAATGTACAATTCCTCTTTGGTATAAAGTGGTCTCTTATACACGTGTCTCCCTGGATTTGTTTTTGTAGTCTACCCAGATAACACAGGGTCCCAGGAAACACTCCTGACCCTCTGGGCCCCAAACCCGGGACTCAAAATAGAGTGACGGTGAAATGGTTTCTTTATTGACTTAAGTCACACTGAATCAGGCAACTGATGTGACTAAATAAACAGAGACCGCCTTTCATAAAGAAAAAAAAAAAGAAAGAGTTTGGAGATTTTGAAGAGAATGGAAAGAGACAGAGCAGTGATATTCCCTAGAGAAAAAGTTACACTTGAGTCACCTAAACGTGTAAGCAGATCTGCAATAGATAGCTACATTCATACAACAGGGGCACACATACGTGGCAACAGGGGTAGACCAGAGCCACGGTCACCAGCACATATCAAACTCAAAAGCATCCTGAAGAAAACACATAACTGACTAAGCCAGACACAAATAACAATTAAGTTTACAAAGAGGTAAACTAATCAGCATAAAGCTGATGGATTAAGATTGGGTGCTAGGGTGCTGCCCACTTCCTAGACACAACGAAACAGCTCTTAAGATTGACTTCCTGGGTTTGTAGGTCAGGACCATAGACTCGTGGGACATCTCAGTCAGCTGTATCAGACAGCTCTACAACTGTATGTTCTGCATCCTAGTTTGCGGAGTCAGTGCCTGGATCTTAAAAAAAAAAAACAGCCAAAAACTCAAAAGAGACTATAGTCTACTGTACTAATTGTCTACAAGAACCGCAGTTTCACCTACCCTGAGACCTAAAGAAGTAGAGGAGATGGTGCTGGTTACCATTCTGATTAAAACTATAATGGACGGGTCTTGATGGAATGGGAGCAAAATATGGACCAGAATCTCAAAATCACATGACACAAAATAAACAAAAAAAACAGCTCTACTGGACGAGGTGGGAATGAAGGACTCAATTGATTACTGCCACGAGGTGCTCTCTACAATTTGAATTGCAATGAGCAGCCCCTGTGGTCACCTTTAATCTTGGCTGAAATAGACTGGTTAACAAAAAAATATATCAACCAAAGGACCTTATGAGACCAAAGGACCACAATAATTTTATATAAAGATGAAGTTGTAAAATACCAGAAAATGAGATTCAAGGAAAGTGAACAAGAGCAAAATATTGAGCCTGTTCATGAATTGTGAAGACTGTAACCAATGTCATAGAAGAATTTATGTAGAAACTGTTGAATGGGAAATAAAACTGCTATAGAAATATTCACTCGCATACACAAACACAATTACAGAGAGATGACAACATAGTACTTTCTTATGAAAATAAAACAGCACTTCAGGGTCAATAATAACAATCAGAATCCCAGCAAAAGTAAACTCATCAAATGCACATGTTAATAATCTTCAGGCAGGAAGTAGAAGAGATCAGATTTGAACACACTGGGAGGTCATGAAAGCTGACAATGCCTACGTATCATCAGAAATCCAGATTCCTGTTATTTAAGCCAGACACGGACAGTAGGTGCACTGCTTATGATAAGTTGCTGTTGCTAGGTGCCATCAAGTCAGCTCAGACCCACAGTGACCTATGCACAAAACATGTGACAGCCTCACAGCTGTTCCTATGACTGAGCCCACGGATGCAGCCTCTGTGTCAACCCATCTCGTTGAGGACCTTCCTCTTTTACACGGAACCTCCACTTTACCGAACCCGATGTCCTTCTTCAGGGACTGCCTCTCCTAACAGCATGCCCAAAGTCTGTAAGACAAAGTCTTGCCATCCTTGCTGCTAAGGAGCACTCTGGCCTTACTCCTTCCGATACAGATCACTTTGCCTTTTAGCAGTCCATAGTACTTTCACTATTCTTCTCCAGCACCACAACCCAAACGCATCAATTCTTCTACAGTCTTCCTTATTCAATGTCCAACTTTCACATACATAGGACGCAACGGGAAATACCATGGTTTGGGTCTAAGGACCTTAGTCCTCAAAGGAACATCCTTGCTCTCCAATACTCTAAAGCAGTGGTTCTCAACCTTCCTAATGCCGAGACCCTTTAATACAATTCCTCATGTTGTGGTAACCCCCCAATCATAAAATTATTTTCGTTTCTACTTCATAATTACACTTTTGCTACTGTTATGAATCTGCAAACTCCTGTGAAAGGGTCCTTCGACCTCCAAAGCGGTTGAGACCCAAAAGTTGAGAACTACTGCTGTAAAGAGATCTTGTGCAACAAATGTGTCTAATGCAAACTGGCTTTTGATCTCTTGGCTGTTGCTTCCCTGAGCACTGATTGTAGATGCAACCAAGACAAACATCCTTGACAACTTAAACCTTTTCTCCATTGATCATGACATTACCTACTAGTCCAGTTGGGAGCCTTTTCGTGTGATCTGCATATCACATGTTGTTAAGAAGCTTTCCTCCAATTCTAATGCCACATTTTTCTTCATATAATCCAGCTTCCTTGAGGATTTGCTCAGCATACCAATTGAACAAGTATGGTGAGAGGAAATAATCCTGACACACACCTTTCCTAATTTTAATCCATTCAGTATTCCCTTGTTCTGTTTGTCCAACTGGCTCTAGATCCAAGTTCAAGTTCCTCATGAGCATAGGAAATATTCCAGAATTCCATACTGCTCAAGGTTATTCACAGGTGATTAAGGGCCACACAGTCAAATGCCTTTACAGAGCCAATGAAACACAAGTCAAGATTACTTTGAGGAATTAGGTGTAACTGACCCAAACCAAGGTATTTTGAATGGCCTGCCCCATATGCATGTCCAAGGTGGGCACTGGATAAGATGGAAGAAGCACGATGCATTTGAATTATTGGCAATGATTACTGAAAGTAATATGGATTGGCAAAAGAACAAACAATATGTCTTGGAATAAGTACAACCAGAATGCTCCTTACAGTCAAGGATGAACAGACTTCGTCTTACTTACTTTGGACATGCTGTCAGGAGAGACTGGTCCCTGGATAAGGACATCATGCTTGGTAGACGGGCTACAAAAAGAAAGAAAGAAATGCTCTCAACAAGATGGACTGACACAGTGGCTGCAACAATGGGCTCAAACGTGAAAACATTGTGCAGACGGCAGGGGCCAGCCAATGTCTCCTTCTGTTTATACAAGGGGTCACTACTGTATGGACCAACTTGATGGCCCCTAAACAACATCATATAGGTTTCAAAACCCCAGAACATTTTGTTCATTAAAAAGAAAGTGTGTATACGAAGCTATATTTACTATAATAGAGGAAGATGAATAACACGATTTACCATTACATTTTCCTCTTTGGTCAGGTCAAAGAGGAATCCAAGTTTTTGAATTTGCACCCATTAAACAGACCATTTCTCAGTAGAAATGCAAGGTAATCTAGAAATTTTCTTGCAACGAAAACTGTAACCCAAAAGGAAAATACATCATCTTGCATGTTGAGCTGATCATGAAGAAATGATCGCTTTTAAAATGATCCTATTCTTTACTGTGCAGAGCAGCTGGAAAGTAGATTAACTACCAGCTTGAGGCAGAAATGGTGGGAGGACTAATCCTTAGATGGCAACAACAAACTTCTCACACACCTGAAAGCCTCCAGGGAAAAGCATCCCCCCAAACAGATGGATCTGAAGAACTCCCACGTGCCCCAACAGGGCTCCCAGCCCGCTACAAATGATTACATTGGAGAATTTATGAGGATCAAGCCCTGCCCCTGGACCCTATTAACAGTGGAACTGTGGATGGGGCAAGAATGGCTCTGCAGGGGCTTGGACTCAGCCTCCGCAATTGGGGCAAATCCATCTTCAGACCCTGATACGACGGGTTCTGTCAGTCAATAGAGAGAATAGAGGCCAAGATGGGGCCTGCATCAGCTCCCAGTGACACATGTGGAACATGAGTTCAGGTATACAAGACTTGAAAAATCATATATGTACACAGAAAATATCCAGAAACAGGGGAGCAAGGTCTCAAGACACCTCATGGGGTTCAGACCCTTGGCCTTTCTAACAGCTCTTAAACCTGATAGAAGAATCCCAGGGCCCAGAGTGCACAGCCCCCAACAATTCCATCCAGCTCACCCCTTCCAGTTACACAGCCCCAGGACTCTGTAGCACTCACCATTTCCTGGCTACAGCTTCTGGAGGTGCACGTGAATGTGCTCTCTAAGCACAAGGAGACTCTCTAGGAAGAGGGCTGCTAGTGCAGGCAGAGCCACTGGGCAGTCTGGAAGCAGGTGAATGATGTCTGGTCCACAGGCAGGCAGAACAGTACAAACCCTTGCTTGGAATTTCATGAAAGTACAAAACGGCCGTCCTTGGTCTCCAACTGTCTAGACTTGACTGGCTCTCTGTTCACCAAGCCGGGGACCTGAAATGGAAGGTGACAGTGTTGAGTAAGGAGGGGCTGTCAGATTCTTGGGCTTCAGCTGTTGCCCTGGGCAGAGCTTCCTCCCAGGGTAGACCTGTCTACACACCTGACAGGGAGCCTGGGTGGCATCATGTCTCAAAGGTCTCTCTATTAACCCACAGGTCAACCAATGGAACCCACCAGCTGCCCCACTGGAGAAAGGGGTTGCAGTCGGCTTCCATGAGGACGCACATCCCTGGAAACGCTGTGCGGCAGGAGTCTGTTGACTTGGTCTCAGAGGGTCACTATAGGTCAGAGTGGACTCCATGGAAACAGGTTTGAGTTTCTATACGTGGCTCAATCCAAACTGATGCATGTTTCTCTTGCCTCCTACCATACTGTGAAAATAACACTAACACTACATACTCTTGTAGACATGTTGTTAATGTGAGTTACCACTGACACACAATCACTTTTCCATAGAATCCCCAAGAAGGGCTGGCTGCGTGTGCTTGTATTGAGCCAAGAGAGGTTTGAGAGAAGATGTGAGGAACTGGATCATGCAAGCCTCCACTGACCTACCTCTGAGGTGTGGTGGCGGGGTATCAAAACCAGATGCTGCACATGGAGGCTGAGGATTCTACCACTGAACCCTCAACCCCACCTCAATTTCTGGGACTCCACAAATGTTTGACACAGAAATTGTTAACTTTGATGACAGCCATCCCAGTGGGCCTCCAGCAGTATCTCATTTTGGGTTTGACTTGTATTTTCCTGATCACTACAGACTCTGGCCATCTTCTCCTGTGCTTATTGACTCCGCAGCAATGATGAGCGTGCATATATTTACCTCACACTGGTTGTGTGTCTTCTATGCAGAAAACATTCATACACGTTCCTTTTTTTGTGCATGGGTTCCTTCATTGTTTGTTGGTTCTGAGGTGTAGGAATTTACATATTCTGAATTTGAAACCCTCATTTTACATATGCTTCCCAAATATCTCCATGATCTATGTATATGATTTCTGGATAAAGTCTCTGATTTGTAGTTCTGTCTCAAAGTAGAACATCACTCGGTATAGCTCTCTGTAGCTGGGGCATTTTGAAAGGAATCTCCAGGCCTTTCATCTTACTTTCATCTAGTTTGGTCTTTATTTCTTTCTTAAAGTGCCATAGTTTTCCATGCATAAGTTTTTGCCCTGGTGTTTAAATTTACTCCGAGGTGTCGTTTTAGACACTATTCTAAATGGAAAGGTTTCCTCAAGACCCTTTAAAGCTCTTTGTTGGCGTATAAATCTGTAGCAGATTTTAACACGTTAATACCACCTTCTAAAATTTTGCTGAGTTCATTTATTAGCCATAATACTTGATGGAATCTTGGGTCTCTTTAATAGACAGGGTTTTATCATATGCTAATATGAAATAACCTTCAAAATGGAAACACAGGCACAGGTGTATGAAGGGCAGAGCCATGTAAATAAGGAGCCACAGCAAGAGGGCCTGTCAGAAACTGAAACTCAGTTGCTATGACAGGAACTGATCCCATGGCACCAAACAACATCCCGACTGCAGAGCCACTGATAATGACTTCCTGAAATTATTGTGCTTGCTGTGCTTTAAAGAGACTGGTGTTCTGTTTCAAACATTCATCCTGCATTTGTTACTGCCATTGTCCTCTAAGCGTTAACTTTCCTCTCACCACTGTATGCACTGATGAAGTTGTTTCTATCAGAGTGGGTTAGTGGATGTTAGTATTTACACACTAGTTTCTTGCTCAAAATGGCACAGATTAAGCTGCTGTACGTCGCTTACTATATTTTTCTGGGTTTGTTTAATTTTTCAGGTGAACCCCAGTATTAATGCAAGAAAAACCCTAAGGCACAGTCTAATTTCACAAATGGGGATGCCAGGAGATGGAATTACCCACACCTGAGCTAATGAAAAATTAAGGATGAGGCTAGTGTAGTCATGTCCATGGAAGCACACAAACATAAGTTGCAAACACTAAATCAAAACAATCCTCGCTGAAAAATGTCTACAATTCATGGAAACATACCCACACTGAGGGCCCAGTGAGTCTACATTCGGAACAAGCAGGCCAACTAGGGGCCCTGGTTGAACGACTGACTGGCTGCTACAGGATCCCTAGGCAGTTGGAGCCCAAGACCTGCCCACGGGGGCACACAGGGGGCAGCCAGAGACCCTCAGGAGGAGTTCTGGGGTCACATGGCACCCTAACCCTGAGAATGGACTGGGTGCTCCACTAGCCAACGCTCAGTGACCGCAAACTGCGCCTTTATCAGAGACACTTGGCTACACGGACAGAGCACTCGTGACATGACCGCGCACTGTGTCCCAGGGAAAACGCCAGATAACGTGCAATCAGACAGCATCATCCCATGATGAGGAATTCTACTGCTGCACTCTGGGGTCTTCAATTAGAAGTCAAGCTGAGCCGTAGTCTCAGGAATAAGGAAATAGAAAGGATGTTGGGCCGGCAGGCCAAATAAAAGAAA
>NW_022106463.1:12260902-12262851 GCF_000313985.2 Echinops telfairi | reverse complement strand
GAAAATATGAACCTAAGAAATAAATGGTAGTCTCAAATTGGCAGTTTTTAGCCAATATCAAGCAAGAAATTTGAACCCAAATCCGATGACTTCCAAGTTCACGAACTTGGAATTTCAATCCTCAGCTTCTTACACTAGACCTGGGGTCCTCAAACTTTTTAAACAGGGGGCCAGTTCACTGTCCCTCAGACCGTTGGAGGGCTGGACTATAGTTTAAAAAAAAAATTCCTATGCACACTGCACTTTTTTTTTTAAAGGATGGAGACAGATCCAGTCAGGGACAAGACGGCCTGCTGGGTCTCCTTGCTTTAGTAGTTTCCAGTCAATCAGTTCATAAAGTTGGAGAGGGTGAGGCGGGAGACAGTGAGGCTGCCACCGGGAGCTCTGGATGTACTCTCCTGGGGCAGGCTTGGCAGGTACAGACTGTGGGACAAGACCTCCCAGGCCCCACCGGGGACTGGTAGGAAGACCATGGATCAGTGGCTGCTCTCCCACACAGATGGAGACCTGGGACTCAGAGGTTGTGCCATGGGCGTATATGCCCCATCAGGTCACAGACCATAAGTGCCCTGGTGAGCCTGGAAAGATTTGACCAGAGCGATTCATGCAGTGACCTGGCTGGAGCCACCGACTAGGACATGGCCTTGTAGTGGTTGCATCCGCTCACACAACTTAGGGGGTCAGCACGGGCCCTGCTGAGGGCTGGAGCCCTTGTGTGAATTGGGGCTCATAGGGGTGAGACCAGATAGGCAGGGAGGGGTCGCCAGGCTAAGTAGAGAAGCCAAGGGTGTTGTGTCTTTCAAGACACAGACACCCTAAGACCAGAGTCCCAGCCTCAAACCTCAAAGGCCAAGATGAACCAGCCCTTGGCCCCCTTCTGGCACAGGGGATAGGATCGTCAGGAAACACCGCCGCCCCCCCCTCCATCCAGCCCTCCCTACCTGAAGGTCAGTAGGCTGTAGTTCTAAAGGGGGGTGACCAAAGCCTATGGCTGCTTGGGGTTGGGCTGCCCGCTTACTTCCCCTGGAAGGCAGATTTGTTGCCTTTCGGGATGAACTTCAGGGAGCTGCTGAATATTCAGAAGCGGGACTGCCCCCGCTTGGGCCCATCATTGAGGAACTCGTGGCCAAGCCCGTGTCTGCATTTACCGCAGGACACCTTAAACACATCAGGCTGATTGTGCTCGGGCCACTTGGCTACGCTATCATCCTGGATGGTCTTCATGAAGGCTGGCCACGGCAACTGAGTGCTCGTACTTGGAGCAGCTGGAGAACAGCTTGTAGCCGCACTTGGCACACACTTGGCACACACGTAGACAGTGGGTTCAAAGTGATTCTGGAAAACCTCACCCCCAGAGAAGCTGCAGAAAGACATAGTGCCACCAGGTTCCTGTCCCGTTCTCACAATTCGACAGCTCTGAGTCCACCGACCCCACCGCACATATCTTATTTTGAAGTAAAAAAACAAAACGGGCAAAAACACCCAGCAGCCTCGGGCCTGATAAATGTCCTCTGCAGACACGCATGTGGCCCACAGGCCATAGTTTAAGGACCCCTGCACTAGGGTGTTTGAGCTTGAAGTCCCAAGGAGTCTGTCTGTTCCTGCCATCTTCAATAGGTGTGTTTAAGGTAAATTCTAGTTCATTTAGAGGGGTTTCCAAATAGAATTCTTCTGATGGGAACGATGAAGAGTACTGCATGCCTCACAAGGACAAAATCCAGATACCCGGTAGCAGTCACCTGGATTGTGGGATACTAGCTGTGTTAGACAGGGTTCTCTAGAGAGATAAAACCAAATTGCTGATAATTTAGTATATTTATTTATAAAGATAATTAGATATGTAACACAAGAAATGAACTGTTAAATTATATACAGATAGATATATAATACAAGAAATGGACAGTTAAATTACAAAGTAGTACAAATGGCTCAGTGCAACTCACTCCCAT
>NW_022106463.1:12258192-12260074 GCF_000313985.2 Echinops telfairi | reverse complement strand
GAGGACATAGTGGGGAACAACATTAAGTATGAGAATGTGAGTGAGATTCCCCTCCAACTCACAAAGGTGAAGGCCTCCCTCCATCCCATAATCCCAGCCTGACAGCCTTCTTAATATATGAGAATAAAGGATTCATTCATATACATTCTCTTCCCTTCCCATTCTCTGCTGCACACATTGGATCACCAAAGGTAGAAGAGAAATTCAGTCAGGAATGCATGACTGGGCAGATTCTACCACTAGAGTCCACACATGAAATGCTAGTCTTTTTCCTCATGGGAGCACTATACCCTTAGAAAAATTGATGAGGCTATCAGTGCTATAGCCTTATACCCCAGGGGGATGATTGACATTGGTTTACTTTTTTGTTTCTATGTGGTTTTGGTTTTGGTTGCTGGTTGGCTTGTTGTTATTGTTGGAATGGTTGCTCTCCTGGGGTTTTGATTTTGTCATACTATTACCTCCAAAGTAAGCGTGAGTCGTTCATATCCATGGACATGCATAGGGATTCCAGGGTTCTCACTTAACTAGAGCCCCAATTCAAGAAGAGTTAATTCTGGTAACATGACCCTGCTCGATACCCACCTTCACGAAATGATCCCTGAAGATAAGGGTGCTAAACAAAATGTGGTGAAGAAAGCAGATGGAGCCTGGCTATCAAGGTGTTAAAGGCTGTGTTTAAGCAGCCATCTAAGTAGGGAGTCAAATAATTCCCCATGGAAAAAGCATGCCCATGAGAGGAACCAGCACCTAACAAATCATCATGGGTCCGGTAAGGGCCGTTATACAGCTATAATATATAAAGATTACAGTAAAGTCATAGAGAATAAGAGAGATTTGAGAGAAAAATAAAGGAGGCACACACATTTCATGGTAGCATGCTCACCTCAGCCTCTCTTGATCATCCACGTGGAAGTGCTGAAGGAGCAGAGCGAGAGAGAAGGAGCCAGGAAGGACGGTAGGGGAGAGAGGGAAGAAGGACCGGAGGAGAGGGGACCAGCAGAGAGGGGTTTATTTCTAACCAAGGATTATATATCTTTTGGGGTGTGCAAGCCCCCTGATTACAGGTAAAGACATATGTCACAGGAAGGGGTTGTACATAGGTAATACAGCAAGGGGAGGGGGATGATCTAGGGGTATATACAAAGTAGGAAGAGGAGGGATTCGGGATACATATGTGACAAAATGGGTAGATCCTAGATTCAGGATGGCAGCCTAACCTCGGATGTCACTGAGCTGGTTTGACCTGTTCTAAGCTCTCTAGGGAACCAATCACTATCCTATCAATAGAGTGTGAGCCCCATCTAAGGTGGAACAGAAAGTAGTCTGATTGCTCTGGATAGCTGATGCCTTCATTGAGATAACTTGACAGTCAATTACCATTAACTGCAAGCAGTGTCCTAATTCTGACATATATTTGGGGGAGGTGAGCTGGGGTAAGACCTCTTTATTTCCCACACATGCCACTATGTGTAATCCAAAGATGACAATAACAAAATTCAAATATGATGAAGGGAAACATCGTAGCTTAAACTGTGAATGCCCAATATGTAGAAGGCTCTGGAAGATAGTGGAAGCCCCCAAGCCCAGCTATAATCTAGTCAGATTAATCCTCTGGCAGACCCACTGTAGCCATAGGCAAAGGTCTCTAACGCCTTTACTATCACGTAGAGGTCATTGTCATCTTGATTATGCTGGATCGAAATGAACTTGAAACATGTTCAGGTGACTTCCCTGTTGACCTATCTACATTTGTTCTAGGTGTATTTCTTGCTTGTTCCATGTGAATAATTTTTCCTCCCTTTTAAAATGTTGATGGTGGTGCCCGGCTGTCAAAAGATATAGCATCTGGGGTCTTAAAGGCTTGAAGGTAAACAAGCGG
>NW_022106463.1:12255105-12257613 GCF_000313985.2 Echinops telfairi | reverse complement strand
TGTTTTGAGAATGATGAGGGTAATGAATGTACAAATGTGCTTTACACAATTGATGTATGTATGGATTGTGATAAGAGTTATATGAGCCCCTAATAAAACGATTAAAAAAGAAGAAAAATAAATAAATAAATAAAATGTTGATGGTGGTCTTTTATTTTGTACACATTATTTGTAATTTTATCATTACATTACGATTATTATTTTATTGTTATCAGTTTATTTTGGTTTTTGTGTCATATAATTTCCGTTGGATGCATAGAGATAATAACTGATGCACGGTTTTATGGGGGATGTAGGTATGGGGCTGGGAGATAGGGAGGGTGAAGGGATTTGGGGAGCAAACAATGTATTCAGGAGAGGGAATGGAGCACTAGACCTGATTGTAATTACACAACTCATTTAAAATGCAATTTAACAATGAAAAAAAAAGTTTTAAAATATATTGTGGTAATGATTGTCAAATTCTTCTTGATATGATTGAACAACTGAATTGTATGATATGTGGATTATGTACCAATAAGACTATAAACAAACTGTGGTATATACACACAATGGGATACTGGGCATCCCTGAAAACATGTATGAAACTAGAAAACCCCTCATGACATGCAGAGACCTGGAAACCATTGTTGCGTGTGTTGCATGAGTCTGAGGAGGACTTTATAGATCGGTATCTAACATAAGGGGTAATATCGGAGTTATGGAATTGATCTCAAGTGGGCTGGGATGTTTCCTTAATATTCAACTGCTCTTGTATAGAAAGCTCTTTCTTATATGAGTCTACCTGGATTTGTTTCTCTAGTCTTCTTGGACTTTGGGAGTGGAGTACTAGAGAAACAAATCATAAAGATAGAGAGTGGATGTTCATTTGACTTCTGCCTCATGGTAGTGTTTCTTCTTGGGCTAGCCAGAGGTCAGGTATATCCATGCAGTTGACGGGGTTTTCTGGAAAGAATAAGGGAAGTTAAAGTTTTTATTATTTTGTTTGTTTGCATTCTTTGCTTATTCCTATGTGAAATAGCAAAAATGAATGTTGTTAATGTATATTTTGAGCCCAGGGGTAGAAATCACTGCTTAAATTTCTCAGAGACCATGCTGATTAGAGAAAACATCGGACAGAAGGTCAAATTGGTTGAGTAAGCCTGGATCTGGCTTGATGCTCTCAGAGGCCTAATCCCATATTTTTTATCAGTAGAATAGTTTAGATAAGGATTAAAATAAGCTACATAGGGATTGACGTGATTCTTTTAAGAACTGAGATTAGTTCCTGTATATACTTTGTTTATACTGATTTCTTCTGCTTATTATTCTTGATGTAAATAATTATTGAGAATATGAAAATAGAAAGTTTGTAAATCCACATGCTTGAGCCATTATCGTTTGAGTCCTTAAACGGGTTAGGATGCACCTGCAAAGAAGGCTCTGAAACGATAAGCCCCACCCAGTGCTTTGGAGTACTCAGGATGTCTGTATTCCAAGAGTCTTGCCTAAGGAGCCATTGTTGACAGATTGAAGGGAAAAGCAGGACCTCTTTGGATATTTGAATTTTGAACTAGTGAGTTTTTTTTCCAGAAGCTGAACAAATCTGGAACCATGAAGAAAATTCCTCTCTAGGACTGAACATTAAAGGGAGCCTGTGGCAGCCTGACATGCTTGCTAGGTGACCACCTGGATCCATTTGTTGAGTGGAAGTGGGAGAAAAGTAGCAATAGAGAGATGGGCTGAGTCTGGCCACTGACACATGTTGACCTGGTTTACAGGAACTAGAGAAGATGAGAGTGGGTTGACTGGTCTGAAGTTCATGACCTAGCACAGGGGGTTGTGGTTTAAGATAAGGGCTAACATAACACTTTTTACAAATTTTAAGTGGACATTTTCCTGAATCAATGAAATTTTGCAATAAGATTGTGGGAATGATGCCTCACATAAATCAAGTTTTCAGGTGGACCAAGTGTTTTAAGATAGGTCTACAAGATCTCAAACTTGAAGAAACTGCGTCTGAAGTCCACAAACTGGTGAAGGAAGAACATAGAATTAGTACTGAGGTGCGAGCTACTGACACTGATATTTCAAATGGTTCATCATTCCTATCTTGACTTCAGCAAACTTTCAGGGATGCCTAAAGGATTGTATGAAGATTAGCTAGCTCAAGTTGATCTTTTCATCAGTCTTTTAAACAAGATCAAAGCTAACGAAGATGATTTTATGGAATGAATGGTAACAGAGGGTGGGAGTGAAGACCAGTCGAAATATGGCTCTGAGGTGATCAGCTAGACTGGTTTAAAGTGAAGGCAGAGAGGCCAACTGAGAAGCTTGTGTGACTTAGATTGTCTTGTAGGACACGGCCACCACGAGAGTATGAAAATGTGTAAGAAAATGGGAAATTTCCGTGGTGAGATCGTTGCACTGAGGAAAGTTTTCAACACAACAGTGGAGGTGCCCATCCGTTGAGGGTAGCTGTTCTATGGGCTGTGCTAAGGGCTGCACAATGAGAACTTCATTGGGAAA
>NW_022106463.1:12240746-12249648 GCF_000313985.2 Echinops telfairi | reverse complement strand
AAAAAAAAAGAAAAAAGAAAATGTCTGGGAAACGATGGCAATATATGTACAAATATACTTGATAAAACTGATGTATGGAATGTTAAAAGAAGTGTAAGAGCACCCACTAAGAGAATGAAAATACAACAAAGAAATAATTTTGTCATTCCTATTAACATTTGGAAATACTGAACTGTATTTGTACAGTGCCCTGCTAAATAATTCTTAAACATAATTGAGAGGAAAAGTGACAGTGAGAAAGAAACCCACCTGACAAGTCTGACTGATGAGTCACCACGTACCAGAAACAGGGAGGCCGTGAATCTGAACACCCGGGACCTTACCAATTGAGAAAGGTAGTTGAATCCCAGACAAAAGGGGCCACTGTTTACATGCTAGCCAACCCGGAAGCACCACCATTTTTTGAAAAATGCCAGTCCTGAGCAAAGGACCCTGCTGAACAGATAGAAGGGCATATCAGGTCTGGGCAATGTCTCACTACTTTCAGTTTTTAGGTAGCAAAATCCTGCTGGGGGACTGTGCCCAGTGTGTCCTAGCTTACTGCTCAATAAACCTGCTGTGCCACCGTCTCCTACCTGCTTGTTTGGTGACTGGGCACATCATTGGGATACAATGCCATTTCACAGTTGCATCTTTTCCAGCTCCGAGAAGGGAAATGGTCCCAGGTCCCATTTGTACAGGCTTTATGGTTTTGTGGGAATACCCAGAAATTTTTTTCAAGCAGTTCCCCAAGTATCCCACTGAAGCCCACCCCAACCTTCCCAGCCACTCTGATTTGTAAAAAAGAAGCTGACCCAGGAAAATACAGAAGTTACCTTCAAACCACACTCCACAAGAGCCACTGGTCAAAAAAGAGTAAAAGTGCCCCAGACCCCCAGGAGCCTTACCCATCTTCCAGAGACTTGCTTGGTGAAGCCACAACTGGAAGGGTGGCTCTACCACACCCTATACCTTTTACATGATGTGCTCAGGGGCAATGGGTTCATGCTCTATGTTCAGGAGAAGCAGAAAGAGCTTTTTTCAAAGATCAATGTAGTATGTTCAGAGAAGCTGCCAGTTTTAAGTATAGTAAACACAACAACTATGATCTACCTGGCTTACCTCTAAAGGAATGGGATCCTACTCCTATAGCGAAAAGATGGTTCAGGATAAATCATGCAGTAGATTGATGATGCTCACATAAGAGTGAATTTTGCAAGTGAGGAGGTCTATCAAGAAGCATTATAGAAACACATTGAACAAGTTGATTTTTTTGGGTAGGTATTAAATTTTTCTTATAACAATCTAGTTTTGTGCACCTCTTTTATTATTCTTGTTGATATTTTTGCTGAAGTACTAACTGTATGAAATAATAAACCACCGTTTGGAGTATCTTTTGTTATACATAAAATAGCCATTAGGGCAGAGAACCGGTTGTTAGTTATTTAAGTCTCACCACCAGTTACATCCACCCCAAGCTGCAGGTACTGTTTAATGAATACTGTCTTTTGGTTGGAGGTGGGTTAATTTAAACTTCTGAAGGGAAGCGGCAATAGTTTGTTCATGAATTCTACCAGATTCGCAAGATTAATGCAAAAGAGGAACAGAGTACAGGATGCCTCAGCTAGCTACTGTGGCACAGAGCAGCATCAAATTCAAAATGATAATAATTTAAGGGAATAATGATCAATGGATGTAAATTTAGTAGACAATGTAAGATATTTGTACCACCTCAAAAAACACCAGCCTACAAGAACTTAAGAATTACAAAGGGTAAAATTCTTAACTATTCAGTGGGTAAAACTTGAAAAGATGGAAGCAAAGCAAAACCAATTAGCCAAAAACCACTCTCATTTCCAAATATAAGATCAACATATTTTATTGTGACTTAAAATCAACTTAAAAATTTAAAAACACAAACTCACATATGTTCAAAGCTGCTCCCTAAATCCTTACCTGTGATACAAAAAGCTGAGGTAAATTTAGCAAGAACTGAGAAAGTACACACCTGCACAGCTGCTCATGAGACTGAAGAATTAGCCACTTATTAAGACAGATGTGTACTTTGTATACTTACAATGAAACTGTTACTTTTCCCAAATGCACAAAGTAATTTTCATGATCCCTTCTTTCCATTTCTGTTGCCTTCTTACTCTCTGAGATGCTTCCTCTTAGGAGAGACTTCAAGGAATTTGTAGACTGAAGCATCAGTATGTGGAAAACCATCCTTCCTTAAGACTTCTCTTTACTGCAAGTGTATTTGTGCATAGAGATGTCTGAGGACCAACGAAAGGTTTTGCCGCATTCCTTACACTCATAGGGCCTCTCTCCACTGTGAACTCTCTTATGTCTGTTGAGGGATGAATAATGAGAAAAGGCTTTGCCACATTCCTTACACTCAAAGGACCTCTCTCCACTGTGAACTCTCCTATGTCTGATGAGGGATGAATAATGAGAAAAGGATTTGCCACATTCTTTACATTTATAAGGCCTTTCTCCACTGTGAATTATCATATGTTGAATGACATTTGAGGACACACTAAAGGCTTTCCCACATTCTCTACATACATATGGCTTCTCTCCACTGTGAGTTCTCATATGACTATTGAGGGATGAAGACCGAACAAAGGTTTTCCCACATTCCTTGCATTCATAAGGCCTCTCTCCACTGTGATTTCTCATATGTGCAATAAGGCCTGAAGACTGAAGAAAGGCTTTCCCACATTCTCTACATACATATGGCTTCTCTCCACTGTGAGTTCTCATATGACTTTTAAGGGATGAAGACTGACCAAAGGCTTTTCCACATTCCTTACATTCATAAGGCCTTTCTCCATTGTGACTTCTCATATGTGTACGGAGGGATGAGGGATAGCGAAAGGCTTTGCCACATTCTTTACATTCATAGGGTTTCTTTCCAGTGAGAGTCTGCACTGATGTCCTGAGGTAAGGAGGCCAACTGCAGACTTCTTCACATCCATTATCTTGGTAGGTACCATATTCAAAGTGAGAGCTGATATATTGTGTAAGTGATGAATGATTCATGGAAGATTTTTCATACGGACGGTAAGATGAATAGGCTTCCACAGGAGTTCTTCTGAGCATAGAGAGATCTAGAACCCAACTGAAGGGCTGTCCACACTGAGAGTCTTCATTAACTTCACTGACATTCTCTGTTGTATGCCTTCTGTTGAAAACAAGAAACAAACAGTTAAATATTACACATTTGTTACTTTCAAAAACACTAATAAACATATATTTTTTACCTTGAATTGTTTCATGTTTCAGATTAAATCGTCTGACAAAGATGCTACCATTATTCTCATTCTATTTCTACACTTTGGTGATTTCTAATTGTACATAAGTGAAATGTTGTAATTATTCAGTATTTCACATACTTAAGAATTCACACACACACACAAACACAGAATTCACAAAATGATAAAGTCCTCAGTCAAAACACACCTGACAGTAACAGGTTTGAGATGCATGCACCATAAGGGTTACAATGCATGCATGTGTTTCTGTCTATATACTGTGGTAGTTGCAAAATTTCAGGTCCACTGGAAGCTATATAAAAGTATAGGGGTGGAGTTTAGCCTGTCAATCATGTCACAGCCTGATAGTGTTTCTTTGTGGGCATGGCCTTATCATAAGCAGGGTACTGGAACCTTCCCCACCTCTCTCTGCCTTCACCCTCCTGTTGGCTGACCCTGATTGCTGTCAAAAACACTGTCACTGGATCCTGACAACTTTGCATTCACAGGGTTGAGTTCTCTGTCAATGCAAGTGGCTATGAAAGTCTGAAGAGGGGCTTATGGACTAGTATCAGATTTAAGTTGTACTGGGCTGGCATGTTTTCTTGATATACTATTAATTTTTTATATAAAGCTCCACCTTACAAATACATAAGTGTCTCTAGATTTGTTTCTCTAGTTCACCCAGCCTAGCACATTATGGTACCTGGGGGTGGGGTATTACAGAAACAAACCATGAATATGGACAGTGTATGCTTGTCTGACCTCCGCCTTATGGTAGGTTTTCTTCATTGGCTAGCCAAAGGTCAGACAGAGCCACACTATTCACTGGGACATATGAAGTGAAGGTTTTAAATCTTAAAAGTTATCTTTGGTTATGCCTGTCTGAAAGGGTGAAAATGAATGTGATTAATGTCAATTGCCCCATGAACTTCTCTGGGGCCATGCTGCTTAATCAAAATGGATGAGTGAAAGTCTGGCCCTGGCTTGGTGCAGCCTGAGGCCTCAGGCCATATTGCGTATAAATGGGGTAATTTAGATGAGAAATTATTGAATTTGACTGTTTTCAGACTTGAGTTTATGATCTAGCTGTACAAGGATTATATGACTTCTTCTATTTATTGTTATTGATATAATGCATGATAGAAATGATTATTGGTAAGTATAAGTACAGACCGTTTGTAAGCTCACTGCTTTCAGCCATGAAATTGGTTCTATTAAATGGGTATATAAAGGAAATGCCTGCAAACATGGTAAGAAAAGGTATGCCCCACTGCGTGCCTTTGAGTGCTCAGTACATTTGCTTTGGAAAAGACATGCCTGGAGAGCAATGGGCACACTGAAGGAGACAAAAAGAAAAAAAAAAAAGTAACATTTGGCCTTTTTGAAAGTTGTACTGGCAGTTGGCTCTGAAACCTGGAAATCTCTGTGTGTTAGTCTGGAGTGACTAGAGAAACAAATTCATAAGACACTCACGTTCATAAGAAAGAGCATAACATAAAGAGTAATTGTTTATTAAGAAAACATCCCAGCACAATAAAGATCAAGTCCATAACCCATTTTTTCAATACTAGTGTATACAGTCCTCTTGAGAATCAAGCAGCACATGCAATGATGCCAAATGCTGGAAGATCACAGGTCAGTGGATGGAAGGTCTTGTGGATCCAGTGGCTGTGTAAGTGTCTCAGGAATAGTTTGAGTCTCCATCAGAGTGTCTCTATGTGGCTTGTCAACAGGAATGTCAAGCAGAGTGAGGGTCTGACCCACGGTGAGTTATTTATCTCCTTAGTGCCTCCAAATGAAGTCATCAATCTGTTACACTCCACCCCTTCACTCTTAATAGTCCCAAACTGACACCAGATTCTGTAACTACCACAGACAACCCTTTGTTAACTTGACATTTTCACCCAACTATTTAGCCATATGTAAATTTCAAACAAGCAATAATAAAATCATATCCGTACATAACAGGATAAAATTAAAATGCATACAATTTTAAAATGTGCCACCCTCATTTAAGCATAACATTCTATTAGTGAAGAACAACAACACAATATCCTATAGTTATGTGAACACCTACACCATAATCCTATGAACATAATCCCCAACCTATGAAAGTATGTAAGCCAACCACTTCATGCCTTTATCCCCGAATTTTGGGTACCCAATTTCTATACTGCCCACTTACATCAACCCAGTCCTCTGAGGATACAATCCTAATCTTTGAAGTGAAGAACCTCCATTCCAGTTGGAACTCGTGAAGTCTGCATCCATAAGCAAAGTCAAAGCAGAACAGGCCATCCATAAAGCCGGCAGCCATATGCATGTGGTCACATGCTCATTAAAAAAATCTCTGCATCTGGTCGGGTTCTGGTCAACTCAATGTGGCCTGTCTCACTTAGCCTCACCAGGCTGCCCATTGGCTGCCTTGCCTTTAGACCATGGGCCATGGAACAAATTCTCAACAACCCTGGCCACCTTGGGCTAGGTCATGAAGTTCAGACCAGTCAACCCACTCTCATCATCTCCTCTAGTCCCTCTGAACCAGGTCCATGGGTGTCAGTCGCCAGACTTGACCCATCTCTTTATTGCTGCATTTGTCTCCCAGTCAACAAGTGGATCAAGGTAGTCAACTAGCAAGCATTTCTACCTTCCCAGAAGCTCCCTTTAACTTTCTGTCCTAGAGAGGAGAGTTTCTTCACAGCTCCAATTTTTTTCCAACTAATGGCACGAACCACTAGTTCAAAATCAAAATGCTAAAGAGTTCCTTTTTTTGTTCAATCTCTCAACAGCCCCATGAGCAAGTAACTTCACCTTAGAATGTCCTGACCACTCAAGAAACTGGGTGGGGCTTATTATTCTAGAGCCTCCTTTCCAGTAATCAAAATTATATGCCCATCAAAAATTATATCAATAACAATTGACAGAAGAAAACAGCATAACCCTACTACAGAACAATCCTAAACTCAATTAACAGTCAAGTTCAACCCTTATCTATCTTATCTTAATTCTTAATCTAAATTATTCCATTCATACAAAGTATGGCCTCCAGTCAGACTCTGGCTTTCTGCCAGCCATTTTCCCAAAGAAGCACGGTCTCTCAAAAATTCAAATGGCAATTTCACCCCATGAGCTCAAAATATACATTAATCACATTCATTTTCGCCATTTCAAACAAGAATAACTAAAGACAACAACCAAAGAAGATAATCAAAACTTTACCTTCCCATATTCTTTCCAGAAACCAACCCAGTAAACTGCATGGCCACATTTGACCTCTAGCTAGCCAAAGAAGAAAAACTACAATGACTCAAAGGTCAAGCAAGCATCTGCTCTCCATCTCTATGATGGTTTGTCTAGTACCCCACTCCCAAGGAAGAGGGACTTATACACCAGCATCGGACTTAAGTTGGACTGGACTGGGCTGTTTCCTTGATGAACAACGATTTCGTGATATAAAGCATTTTCTTACACACATGAGGGACTCTGGATTTGGCCATCTAGTTTAACACAGCAAAACAAATACACATATAAGAGGATTCTAAAACATCTTGGAAAATTAGATTGCCTTTCAATTTGCCACTAGCTTTTCAAAGATTCTCTGATAAAAACATTTCAATCCCATGATACCATCTTCAAACTCTCTTCTGAAGCACTGCTCTATCTCAAGTGAGTGACACTCACCTCACACATGCAGTCTGGTCCTTATTCTGATCTTCAGTGACAGGCAATTCACAGACTTCTCCTATCATAGTGGACCAGGTGTCATTTTTCATGAAATGTATTGTATCTTCAGAGGACACTTCTCCATTATTAAAGTTTTGAGAAACTGAAAACATGATTAAAAGTTAAGGTTAAAAGTAAAGCAAAAGCAAAGGCATTACTCAGATGGAAAAGGTTTCTGTGAGAAAAAAAAAAAAGATTTTAATACATTTTCCTGTTTCAGGACTTAGACCACGGTCAAAGAGCAACTCCACAGGAGGCAGTGCCATGACGACTGAGACTGACAACTGGAATGCAAAGGAAGGATAAAGTAGACACAATCCCCACGGACCACGAAGAGAGGAGTGAGGGCCACCTTCTCTGTGAGCACTGCTGTGCCTGGAAGGACACGGTCCGAGAAGCAAGCTCAGTCTCTGTGAAGGGCGTGTGCTCGACACAAAGAGACAAGTTCACACGGACGTCTTCACATCTCAGTCCCTCCTGCAGCCTGGTCCTTCAGAGCTTCTTCCCTCCTGCAGCCCTCAGCACGGCGGTGCTAGACAGGTGCTACCTGTACTCTCCTCGGGTCTTCCTCTGACTACTCTGGGACATCCATTGTGCGTGGCTGACCTGCTGCTCATGGAGAAAGACCTATCATGGGGAAGACAGTAATGGGCAAGGAACACTTCCCTGACACTGAGGCAAGATTTGTTAGTCAAGGTGTCCAGAGTGTGGGGAGATGTAATTTAGCTTGTCAAACATGTGACGGACATAGTAAGCCTCAATGCAATGCTCAGACCACAAATATCTCTCTGAGTGTACAACATTAGAAGAAACAAGGCTTTCAGTCACAATTGAAATAAGATATCCCTGTAACACACAGAGTCTATATTCATGGAGAAGCTATAACACGATGCTCCAAAGGGCATCAACGTCCTCTCATCACTGGGCCCACACTGTGGAGCACCAACAACGGGTATGCCACACGTGGTCCCAGAGAAGGTGACTTTTAAAAAGAAGCCATCCATACCTACAGAGGCCAGGTTTCTGATGGTTTCCATCATCACGTCTCTGTAGAGTTTCCTCTGGGCAAGATCCAGCAAGGCCCACTCTTCCTGGGAAAAGTCCACAGCCACGTCCTCAAGGGCCACTGCGTCCTGAAACATCCCACAAATTCTGGTTCAGCAAGTTACCATGTAGTCTTAAGTAGAAAGAAAATGTTTTTAAATGATGATGGCAACATATGTACAAGTGTGCTTGACAAAATGTATGTATGTATGTATGTATGTATGTATTGTGATAAGAGCTTTAACAGCTCCCAATAAAATAATAAGAAAAGAAAAAAGTTACCATGTAGTTCAGTGTGTGAAAGAAGGGGGACAATGAGATTCTTGGGGAACTGAGATTTCCTAGGGATTTGACGCAGCGTTCAGTGTCCTACTAATGTCCAACCTAGGTCTGAGCAATCACCCCAGCCCTTCACTGTCTAGGTTCACTTCCTCACGGGCTATATTGTATCTCCGCACGTAATAACTCTTCCAATACAGTGAGCTTGTCTCCTCACGGTTTGACTATGGCCTTTTGCAAGCTTCTTCCTCTCTGTTGTGATGTTTCAAAAGAGAGAACACTACGAACATGAGTTAGACAAATGCTTTAAAATTTAAACTTTATGCCCACATTTCAGCATCTCTTCCATTGGTCAAGAAGGGTGTGCTGTTTACCTCTTACCACAGGACCACGTAGAATATTTATGAAAACATGATTCACAGGTGGAAAGCAGGATGAGCTGTGAACAAGCAGAAATCACTGCAGACACTGCAGCTTTTCCCTTAGCCCCTTACCATCTTGGGAGGCCCAGTGGTCTGCAGAACAAAGGGCAACTCAAAGCCCTGACCTCACAGTCTTCGATTTCAAGAACTTCAAGTGACCAAGAACCGGCAGACCAGCTGCTGAAAAGAGAATGT
>NW_022106463.1:12228005-12229239 GCF_000313985.2 Echinops telfairi | reverse complement strand
AGATAAAATAATTTATAAATTATCAAGGATTCATGAGGGAGGGGGGAGCAGGGAGGGGAGGAAAGGAAAATGAGGAGCTGATTCCAGGAACCCAAGCAGAAAGCGAGTTTTGAAAATGATGAGAGCAACAAATGTATAAGTGTGCTTTACACAACTGATGTATGTGTGGATTGTGATAAGTTGTATGAGCCCTAATAAAATGATTTATAAAAAAAATTTTTTTAATTTTAAAAGCTCTTTGATGGTGTATAGATCTGAAGCAGAGTTTTCCATGTTATACCACCTTCTAGAATTTTGCTGAGTTCATTTATTAGCCCTAATACTTGGTAGAATCTTGGAACTCATTTATATATAGGGTTTTATCATCTGCAAACATGGAATGACCTTCAAAATGGAACCACAGGCGCAGGTGTATGAAGGACAGAGCCATGTAAATAAGGAGCCACAGTGAGAGGGCCCATCACCAGGGAAGGAAACTCAGTTGTTATGACCGGAACTGACCCCATGGCAGCAAACAACAGCAACGTCACAAATGCAGAGCCGCTGATAATGCCTTCCTGAAACGATTGTTCTTGCTGTGCTTTAAAGAGACTGGTGTTCAGTTTCAAGCATTCCTCCTATGACTGTTATTGCCACTGTGCTCTAAGCGCTCGCTTTCCTCTCTCACCACTGTATGCACTGATGAAGGTGCTCCTGTCAGGTGGTTAGTGGATGTTAGGAGTCACACTGTAGTTTCTGGCTCAAGGTGGCAGATTTCAGTATTAGACGCTGCCTTAGGTCGGCTCCTGTTCTTTTCTTGGTTTGTTATTATTTTCTGGATGTGCCCCAGTTTTCATGCCATAGGTACTGAGAAGAAAGCAGTCAGGCTACACCACGCCCATATATTTCACACAGACCCCATGAGAGCTGAAAACGCACAGCATCACCCCGTGTTCCTGGGTCTTGTACATTTCACATTTTTCACTGAGCGCTTACTCATTCTATTAGACTGCTACCCCCTCTTATAATTTTGTGTTTTCCCGCTCTGTTGGATTTCCTCCTTAGACAGTGGTTTGGAAGGTGTATTTGTACATTTGTACCTGTATGTGTGCGGGTCACTGTGTGTGAGTGACTGTGTGTCCATACTATGCATTAGAGAACCTTATTTTGTTTTTCATGTTGACAACGTGAGGGCGTGAATGGTTAGCAGAAACAGCTGTGAATCGAAAGGTGGGAAGTTGATTCTCCTCAGATT
>NW_022106463.1:12217644-12219380 GCF_000313985.2 Echinops telfairi | reverse complement strand
ATCACGGTAGGGTCTAGAACCGATTAACCGCGATAAACGAGGGTTCACTGTAATATGATACTTGGTCATCTGACCTGCCTCTTGACCCAACCTGAATCTGCCCCAAACTCAAGTATTCCTGGCTTGTTCCATGGCAGAAATGTATTCTCTGGTTTTTCAAATATTGATGGTGTTTCCTTTCATACCCCTTATTTTTATCTTTCTATTATTAGTAGTATTTTCTTCTTGCCATTTTATTTTGTTTTGGTTTTTTATTGTTTCGGTTGGGTTTTCCAGATTGTGAGGCACAGAAGCAGTGGATGCATAGATATAATAACTGATAAAATGGTTTATCGGGGACGTGGGCATAGGGTGTGGAGGGTGATGCCTTTTGTGGAGCAAACCAGGAATTCAGGAGCCGGGAGAGAGCATGAGAACTGATTTTGATGATGTATATACAACTCTTATGTAACTACCACACACAGGGAAGAAGGATTTTGAGATAAGGGCTAATATAACACTTTTTACAAATCTTAAATGTACATCTTCCTGAATCACTGAAATTCTGCAATAAGTTTATGGGAATGCTGCCTGACATAAAACAAATTTTCAAATTACTGTTTTATATTAGATGTACAAGATCTCAAAGAGGACTCAAGGGAAGGGAGGTCAACAACCTTACAGAATGAAGAAACTGTCTGAAGCCCACAAATGGGTGGAAGAAGATCATAGAACTACCACTGAGAAGAGAACTAACAGTGATGTCTCAAATGGTTCATCATCCCCATCTTGACTTCAGCAAACTTTCAGTTCAAGAGATACCTAAAGCATTGTATGAAGATTAGCTGGCTCAAAGGGCTGATATTTTCATCAGTTTTTTAAGCAAGATTAAAGCTAAGGATGATTTTATGGAATGAATTGTAGCAGAGGATGGGTTGTAGATATACCCACGTGAAGCCAGGGAGTAAAGACCAATCAAAACAGTGGCTCTGAGGTGATCAGCTGAACTGGTTTAAAGTGAAGGCAGAGAGGCCAACTGAGAAGCTTGTATGACTTAGATTGTCTTGTAGGACACGGCCACCACGAGAGTATGAAAATGTGTAAGAAAATGGGAAATCTCAGTGGTGAGATCGTTGCACTGAGGAAAGTTTTCATCACAACAGTGGAGGTGCCCATCCATTGAGGGTAGCTGTTCTATGGGCCGTGCTAAGGGCTTCACAATGAGAATTTCATTGGGAAACCTTACCCCACTCACCCTACAGCCCTGAGATTGCCCCTCGGGCTCTCTTTGCTCCCCCAAATTCAAAGCATGTCATACAGACAGAGGATTCAATGATGTGAGGAATGTCCCTCTGTCTTCACTTGGACAGATTTCAGTAGTTATGGTGGCATGTGAGAAGCCTTGGTGGCACAGTGAATTAAGCATTTTGGTTGCAAACTGAAAATTCTATGGTTGGACTGCACCAGGCTCACTGTGGGTGAAAGATGAGGGGCGGGGGCTGCATCTATCTGTGAAGATTTACAGCCTCAGACCCAACGGTACAGTTCTACTCTGTCCTGTAGGGCTGCTATGAGTTGGCATGCACTCGCTGACAGTGGGTGGACACACTACTGACAGGCAGGAAGCTTAGGGAAAGACAGCTGTGTCCGCTAGATGCCTGCTAGATGAGGATTAGCCGGCCATGCCAATAATTGAAGGGTTCCTTTGAAAGGAAATCAGGCTCTCACTAGAAGGCTATGGGAAGAGACGTGTGCAG
>NW_022106463.1:12212571-12213909 GCF_000313985.2 Echinops telfairi | reverse complement strand
ATGAAGACGCTGTCCCAGAAGTGGCAGAAATAAATGCAATCACGGCTAGGAATAAGCTTCCAGGGATCATGGGTGGTCATCTCCTTCTTCCCAGGTCCCATCAGTTGAAGAGAGCTTCATCTGCATCTTCTTTCGCTTGAAAAAATATAAACAAATAGCCCCTACATTTGGGCTGTTAAAACCCGGGGACAGAATTATTGTGCAGGGAATTGTGATGTGTCTTCTTTTGCTTGGCACCATTTTAGGGAAAGATCCATCTGTACACTCCTTCCCCTGAAAAACATAAACAAACAGCCCCTCCCTTTGGGCTGTTAGTAACACAGGATCTCAAATTGTTATGAAGTATAGGATTGAAGGGACTGTTTAGTTGTCAGTTCCCAGAGGGAAATATATAACTGTGAAAGCACACATCAGAGCTAAGGAAAGGTCTAATGTACGTGACTTAAGCTTTTGTCCTCAAGAACCTAGAAACAAAAGCAGAATGGAGAAAACAGTGACGGCAAGGAGACACATGAAACTGAAAACAGGAAGATCAGAGAGAAATTCAATGAAACCAAAAACTTGATCTTTGAAAGAGTTGGACAGAATTGACCTTTACCAGGGCAGGCAAAGATGAAAAGTGAGAGGCAAGTCTTTCATACAAGGAAGAAGCAGGATATCACTACAGATCCTGAAACCATTCGAAGGATATTAATGAGATCCTAAGGAAACACTATGCCCATGAACTTGTCAGCTTAGAAAAAAAAATGAACCATTTCCACAAAAAGCAATCAAAACGAAAACAAAAATGAAACAGTAGTGAAAAACGTTATCACAAAGACAACCTCAAATCTAAATAAATTACTGGTGAATTCTACCTGATATATGAGGGAGACTAGTACCAATTCTACACTAACTCTTACAAAACTCTGAATGGGAGAATGTATTCTGACTTGTTCCATGAGAACAGCATTGACCTGATACCAAAACCAGATGAAGACCGGAAAATCCAGTCAATTCCAACCCATAACCATCCCACATGTTCCAGAGTGGGACTGAGCACACTCCTAGGGCTTTCAATGTTTTTTTTGTTTGTTTGTTTTTTTAAATCATTTTATTGGGGGCTATTCCAGTTCTTATAACATTCCATACATCAATTGTTTAAAGCATATATGTACATATGTTGCCATCATCATTTTCTTTTTTTTTTAAATCATTTTATTAGGGGCTCATATAACTGGCAATTCAAGGCAATTCGGTGCATTTGTATGGCCAACTTTATGATCCCTTCTGTTCACTAGCCAAGAGCATAATCATTGGAATAGCCAGACACATAGAACAGGTAAGAAACAAAATCAC
>NW_022106463.1:12210562-12211747 GCF_000313985.2 Echinops telfairi | reverse complement strand
CTCGGTATCAATTCCTGATTTTATCTCAGCATACTAGCAAGAAAAGTAAACTTCCTTATCCTGACGAGAAGCATCTGCAAAAATCCTTCAGGCACATCATGGTAAACAGTGAAACACTCCAGTGTTTCCTAAAGAGATCAAAGAGAGAGGAAACACACGCTCTTCTATTCTATTACACATCCAGACAAGAGAACTAAATCAAAGGAAGTAAGTTTGGAAGAATCAGATGGACCCCAGTTATCAAGAATAGTGGTTACACAGGGCCCAGTTTACTGTACTATTTCCTTACAAACATCCCCAGGCCCCCAATTTCCCTGACCTCCTGCCTGCACTTGTGGCATTTATAGACTATGAATTTCTGACTGAGCCAATTGTGGACCATATCTCCTGGAAACTCAGGTGAATACAGGACCAGGGGTCTGGGGAGACACCCCCACCCTTATGCTAGGCCTATGTGGGGAAACCAGGAACTGTGTCTAGAGGGCTGGGGGACAGAGAGGAGAGGCAGAGCTCCTGCAGGCTTTGTCTGGAGGGGACTGTGTCTGGAGAGAGTGAACTGGGCTGGGACTCCTTGAGCAGGGCAATGTGACAAAGACAATGAAAGGTACCCAACAGGTCTGACTGATGAGTCCCTGAATACCAGAAACAGGGAGGGTGTGAGCCTAACCACTCAGGACCTTGCCAAGTGAAGATATGGTTACATCCCAAGGAACTAGGGACCAGCATTGAAATTCAAGCCAACCTGGGGCAGCAGCATTAATTTTTTTTTTTTTTTTTAGACCCAGCCCTGAGCACAAAGGCCCCTGCCAGACAGATAAAAGGGCCTGTCAGCTCTGGGCGGGTCTCGCTACTTTCATCCTTTCTTTAGCGTAGACTGGGGGCAGGTCCCCAGTGTGTCCTAACTTTACTGCTCAATAAACCTGCTGTGCTGACTCCTCCTGGCTGCTTGTAGGTCTCTGCATTGGCACCATGTCACCACTGCTTTTGAGAAACCAGCAAGGTATCCTGACATCTTGGCTCGTCCAGGAGAGACTAATTGACAACAGGACCTTCCGAGTCTTACAGTTATGGGACAAACTCCGTCTCCCACAAGACGGAGTCACTCCTTCAGATGGTGTCCTTAAGAACCGGACTAAACTGTGCCTCCAGCAAGACTCCTTGAGAAAGGAAAAGAGTAGTTTATCT
>NW_022106463.1:12206102-12209913 GCF_000313985.2 Echinops telfairi | reverse complement strand
GCACTGCAAGGGTTAACTGCCCTCTCCCAAGAGTGGGCAGAAAACTCAGGTGTCAGTAACCCCTGTCAGGTTGACTAGAATACTGGTTGGGAAGATGGAAAGGCTTTGCTGCATCCTTACTAACTTATAGTTGCAGGAGCCCTTGGTCTACTAGGATGCCGTTGGATCCCATGTGATCAAAGCTTCTTGGACCAAACCCTGAAGGCCAAAACCCTGATGCCCCTCCAAGATTAACCAGCTTATCAGCCCCTCCGGGGGAGGATCTAGACTGTTCTGCAAAGCCTTCTGTACAGTCAGGAGAGTCTCAGTGCTAGGCAGGGTCAACAGACGCCTCCAAGTGAGAATAAACTCAGTCCATACCCCTAAAGAATTAGTCATGACTAGGTGAGGAATGACAAGGACATGGACAGCTAGCTGCCAGACCAGACTGACTGATGAATCACCACATACCAGAATCAGGGAGGCAGGGTCCATGAGCCGGACCACCCAACACCTTGCCATGTGAGGACATAGAGACCTCTGCTACTTTTTGCACAACCCCAACCCTGAGCTCAACAGTTCCTGCCAAATACATAAAAAGTGCCTGCCAGCTCTGGCAGGGTCTCACTAGTTTCATCCCTGTGTCTGTTCCTAGTGTATCATGACTACTGCTCTATAAACCTGCTGTACTGCTTCCTACAAAAAACAGACAAAGTAAGACTAAAAAAACATTTCATATGCTTACAAAACGGTCCATACCAAGTGAAGAGGGGAAAAAAAGTTGATGAATTAATTACGTTAGAACCTAGAAAAATATAAAATTTGTAGAAAATCATTGATTTTGGGGGCTTCCACAGGAGACACTTAGAAAACATAGTAATGAATTTGAAGAAAAGAAAAAGACTAAAGGACTGTGAACATTTAAAAGCAATCTGTAGTCAATTTCAAGTTGAGAATTAATGGCTCAGTTTTTTTCATAGCTGGATTACTGGAATAATGCAGTCTTAGTTCCATGGAAAGCAGCTGAGGAAAAGCTGCTCATAATTAATGACATTTCTAATGAACAAATTGATAATGATTATCAAGATTTGGTGAAAAACATTTTAAAAAATAAGATGTTTAGGGATAAATCACACAGCTGATGATGTGCACACAAGAGTGAAGTATATTGTGAGGTCTACCATGAAGCAGTATAAACACCTTGAACAAGATGATTTTTGGGGGTCAGGTATTAATACTTCTTGAATATTTTAAAAGTTTCTTATAACAATCTAGTTTTGTGTACCTCTTTTATTATACTTATTGAAGTATTAACTGTGTGGAATAATAAAAATATGCAATTGCTCTATGATATAAAGCTCTCTCTTACATACACATGAGTGACTCTGGATTTGTTTCTTTAATTAACATGGACTAACACACTTAAAATAGTCATTAGGTCAGTGATCCTGTTGTGAAACTACATAAATCCTACAACCAGTTGCATTCACCTCCAGCTGCAGGTATTGTTTAGCAAGTACTGTATTTTGGTAGGATATGGGTTAATTTTAACTTCTAAAAGGAGGCAGCAATGGTTTGTGTATAAATTCTAAAAGAATCGCAAGATTAGTGCAAAAGAGGAGCAGCGTCCAGGTTGCCTCAATTAAACACTGTGGAACAGTACAACATTGAATTCAAAGTGATAATTTCAGCGAATAATTCTCAATGGATCTAAAGATAGTAGACAAAGTAATATATTTGTAGAGCCTCAAAAAGCACCTCCCCACGGGAACTTAAGAACCCAGAGGGTAAAATTCTGAACACTTCAGTGGGTAAAAGTGGAAAACATGGAAGAAAAGCGCAACCAATAAACCAAAAACCACTCTCAATCCAAACATAAGGTCAGGACATTTTATTGTAACTTAACATTATTTTGAAAACGGAAACACATATGTTCAAGGCTACTCTCTTAATCTTTACATGTAATAAAAAGACTTGAGGTAAAATTTAGCTTGAACTGAGGAAATATACATCTGCACAGGTGCTAATGAAACTGAAGAATTACATGTTTATTAAGAAAGATTGCTTGACACAATGGATGTATAGATTGTGATAAGAGTTCTAAGAGCCCCAGACAAAATGATTTAAAAAAAAGACAGATGTATACTTACACTGAAACTGTTAGCTCTCCAAATAACACAAAATAATTTTCATGACCCCTTGTTCCCATTTCTGTTGCCTTCTCACTGAGATGCTTTCTTATTAGAGACTTCAAGGAATTTGTAGTTTGAAGCATCAGTATGTGGCATCCCATCCTTACTTAAGACTTCTTTACTGTAAATGTGCTTGTGCTTAGAGAAGTGTGAGGACCAACGAAAGGTTTTGCCACATTCCTTACACTCATAGGGCCTCTCTCCACTGTGAACTCTCCTATGTCTGATGAGGGACGAATAATGAGAAAAGGATTTGCCACATTCTTTACATTTATAAGGCTTCTCTCCACTGTGAATTATCATATGTTTAATGACATTTGATGACAAACTAAAGGCTTTCCCACATTCCTTACATTCAAAAGGCTTCTCCCCACTGTGAGTTCTCATATGATCAGTAAGGGATGATGAATTAAAAAAAGCTTTCCCACATTCCTTACATGCATAAGGCTTCTCTCCACTATGAGTTCTCATATGTTTAGTGAGGGATGAGTAATAGTAATAAGCTTTCCCACATTCCTTACATCCATATGGCTTCTCTCCACTATGAATTCTCATGTGTTTAGTGAGAACTGAAGACTCAACAAAGGCTTTCCCACACTCCTTACATTCATAAGGCTTTTCTCCATTGTGACTTCTCATGTGTATATGGAGGTATGAGGGATAGCGAAAGGCTTTGCCACATTCTTTACATTCATAGGACTTCTTTCCGGTAAGAATCTGCATTGGTGTCCTGGGGTAAGAAGGCCAACAGCAGGCTTCTTCACCTCCCTTATATTGGTAGGTATCGTATTCAAAGTGAGCACTGATATGATGTATACGTGACGAATGATCCATGGAAGATTTTTCACACTGAGGGTATGATGAAGAATAGGCTTCCATAGGAGTTCTTCTGAGCACAGAGAGATCTAGAACCCAGCTGAAGGTCTGTCCACACTGAGAGTCTTCATTAACTTCACTGACATTCTCTATCATATGCCTTTTAAAAGAGCAACAATTAAATATTATGTATTTGTTAGTTTCAACATAAGTAGACACAGTAAACACGTTATTTTTTTCCCTTGAATTGTTAAATGTTTCAGATTAAATCTAACAAAGATGTTACCACTATTCTCATTCAAAGTCTAAATTATGGTGATTTCTAATTCTATATGTGAAATATGTTTTAATTATTCAATATTTTGCATACTTATGAACTCACCCAATGGCAGTCATCAGTCAAAACACACCTAACACTAACAAGTTTGAGATGCATCCACAATAAGGGTTACAATGTACATGTGTTTGTTTATATACCGTGGCAGTTACAAAATTCCAGGTCAAGGTATATAAAAGTGTAGGGGTTGAGTTTAGCCTGTCAATCAAGTCACAGACTGATGATAACTCTTAGTGGGCATGAATTTCTCATGAGGAGGATTGTAGGAACCTCCCCCTCTTTCTCTGCCATCCCCTTCCTGATGGCTGAGCTTGATTGCTGCTAGAACCAATGTTATTGGATCCACACAACTTTGAACCCACCAGGCTGAGATCTTCCTGTGTGCTGCATCACTGCATGCGGCTGTGTGAGTCTGAAGAGGGGCGTGTCGATTAGTATTGAACTTACGGACTTGAGTTGTACTAGGCTGGGATGTTTCCTCGATATA
>NW_022106463.1:12204239-12205489 GCF_000313985.2 Echinops telfairi | reverse complement strand
TTGTAAGCTCACTGCCTTCAGCCATTAAATTGGTTCTGTTAAATGGGTATATATAGGAAATGCCTGAAAACAAGGTAAGAAAAGGTATGCCCCACTAAGTGTCTTTGAGTGCTCAGTACATTTGCATTGGAAAAGACATGCCTGCAGAGCAATGGGCACATTGAAGAGGGCAAAAAGAAAACAGAACATTTGGCCTTTCCGAAATTTGAACTGGCAGTTTGCTCCTGAAGTTGGAACACTCTGGGGCCCTGAGGAACTCTCCTCTCTAGAACTGATTGTTAAAGAAAGTCTGCAGGCAGCCTGCCATGCTTGCTAGGTAATCACCAGGATCTACTTGTTGATGGAAATGGGAGAAAGACGGCTATTGACAGACTGGTTGAGTCTGGCCACTGACACACCTGTGGACCTAGTTGAGAGGGACCAGAGGAGACAAGACAAGATTAGCTGGTCTGAAGTTTATAGACTGTGGTGGAACCTAAGCCCAAGGGGGCTAGGGTTGTTGAGAATTTTTGACAGAGCCCAGGTTGAAAGTCAAGATGGCCAATGGGCACCCAGGTGTGGCAAAGCAAGATGGCTCACATTGAGTTGATCAGAATCCAACCAGATGAAGGTAAATTTTTGGAGCCTGTGAATTGGTGCATATTGCTGTTGACTTTGTGGACAGTCTATTCTTTTTTTTTTTTTTTGTCATTTTATTGGGGGCGCATACAACTCTTATCACAATCCATATATGCATCCATTGTGTCAAGCATATTTGTACATTTGTTACCATCATCTTTCTCAAAACATTCACTTGAGCCCTTGGTATCAGCTCATTTTCCTCCTCCCTCCCCACTACCCCTTCCCTTATGAACCCTTGATGATTTATAAATTATTATTTTTCATGTCTTAGACTGTCCGACATCTCCCTTCATCCACTTTTCTGTTGTCCATCCCCTAGGGAGCGGGTTATATATAGATCCTTGTAATCTGTTCCCCATTTCTACCCCACCTTCCCTCCACCCTCCTGGTATTGCCACTCTCATCACTGGTCCTGAAGCGATCATCTGTCCTGGATTCCTTTGCTTCCAGTTCCTATCTGTACCAGTGTACATCCTCTGGTCTAGCCAGATTTGTAAAGTAGAATTGGGATCATGATAGTTGGGGTGAGGAAGCATTTAAGAACAAGAGGAAAGTTGTATGTTTCATCATTGCTACTCTGCACCCTGACTGGCTCATTTGCTCTCCACAACAATTCTGTAAGGGGATGT
>NW_022106463.1:12201298-12203011 GCF_000313985.2 Echinops telfairi | reverse complement strand
GTTTTCAGTTGTATGCATTATAGTTTTATCCTGTTAAATGGAAACATGATTTTAGCATTGTTTTGTTTAAAAATTACATACTTTCAAATCAACTTGAAGATATATAAAAGTGTAGGGGTGGAGGCCTGTCAATCAGGTCACAGCCTGATGGTAACTTAGTGGTGTGGACCTCTAATGAGGAGGACTCTAAGAAACTCCCCCTCTTTCTCTGCCATCACCTACCCGATGGCTGGCCCTGATTGCTGGCAGAACCACTGTTATTGGATCCACAAGACTTTTCATCCACCCACCCACCTGTGATCTTCCTGCATTATGCATCACTGAATGTGGGTGTGTGACTCTGAAGAAAGACTTATGGACCACTACCGGACTTAAGTTGGACTGGGCTGTGCTGTTTCCTTGATATACAATGAATCCGTGATATAAAGCTCTTTCTTACACATATATGAGTGTCTCTGGATTTGTTTTTCTAGTTAAACTGGATTCTAAAAGGCCTGGAAAAATTCGATTATATTTTATTTCACTAACTTTCAAAGACTTCTCTTATATAAACATTTTAATGCCATAATACCATCTTCAAGTTATCTTCTGAAGCACTGCTCTGTCTCAAGTGAGTGACACTCACCTCACAGACGCAGTCTGGTCCTTATTCTGATCTTCAGTGACATGCAATTCACAGACTTCTCCTACCACAGAGGACCAGGTGTCATTTTCCATGAATTGTACTACTGTATTTTCAGTGGACAGCTTTGCTCCATCATCAAGGTTTTGAGAAACTGAAAAAATAATTTAAAGTTCAAAAGTAAAGCAAAAAGGAAAAGAAAATATTGCTGTGATCAAGAAAGATTTAAATGCATTTTATGTTTCAGTACTGAGACAACAGTCAAAAAGCAATTACAAGGAGATACTTCCATGAAGACCGAGATTGACAGTGAGAAGAACAGAATGCAATTGTAAGAGTAACGTAGAAAGGTAATTGACACACGCACAAGGACCACAAAGAGAGCAATGAGGGCCACGTTTCTCTGTGAGCACTGCTGTGCTGGGGTGGATACGAGTCCGAGAAGTGAGCTCACTATCAGTTATTTATTCAACTCAAAAGAGTCTTTTTCAAACCGACGTCTTCAAATCTCATTCCCTCCGTACAGGCTGATCTTTCAGAGGCTTCCTGTCTCCTGCAGCCCCCAACAGGGCTACCTGCACTCTCCTCAGGTCTTCCTCTGGCTACTCTGGGACAGCAAATGTGTGTGGCTGACCTGCTGCTCATGGATAAGACTGTTCACAAGGGAAGACAGCAAGAGGCGAGGAACGCTTTCCTGACACGGAGCCAAGGCTTTGTCAAGGTGTCCAGAGTGTGGGGAGATGTAAATTTAACTGTAACACAACTACCTGGTCAAACATGTGACAGGCATAGTAAGCCTCAATGCAAGGCTCAGACTACAAATATTCCTCTCTGTGCACCAAAGAAAGTGCTAAAATCAATGTTCAGGCTTACAACATTAAAATAGACTTAACGCTTTAAGTCACAATTGAAATAAAATGTCCACTTAATACACAGAGCTCTAAATTCATAGGGAAGACATGACATGATGCTCCAAAGGACAAATGACTACACTTGTCTTATTTATCAACATATTCTCATTACTGGGCCCGCATTGTGAAGTACCAACAATGGATATGCCATATGTAATCACAGAGACAGTGATTTTTTTT
>NW_022106463.1:12199909-12200916 GCF_000313985.2 Echinops telfairi | reverse complement strand
TTACACAATTGATGTATGTATGGATTGTGATAAGAGTTGTATGAGCCCCCAATAAAATGATTAAAAAAAAATACTGTAGACAAAACATTTTTTTTTAAAAATGATGGCAACATATGTACAGATGTGCTTGACACAATGGATGGATGTATGGATTGTGATAAGAGCTGTAAGTGCCCCCAATAAAATGATTTTTTTTTAAAGTTACCATGTAGTTCAGGTGTGAAAGGAGGGAAAGGATGAAAGTCCCCGGGAACTGATATTTCTAGGGATTTGATGTGAGGTTCAGTATCCCACTAATTTCTAACCTAGAGTTTAGCAATCGTCCCATCCCTTCACTGTCTAGGTTTACTTCCTCACGGATTACATGGTATCTCAAACACTTAATAATTCTTCTAATACAGTGAGTTTACCTCCCCAGTCTGACTGTGGTCATTTGTAATCTTATTACTCTATTGTCAAGGTTTAGAAAAGAGATCACTCAGAACACATGCCATAAATTAGATAACTGATCTAAAATTTAACTGCTATGCCCACATACGATCATCTCTTCCATTGGTGAGGGAAGGGGGCGCTGTTCATCACTTTCCACAGGACCAAGTAGAATATTTATGAAAACATGATTCACAGGTAGAATCAGGATGAGCTGTTAACAAGTAGAAATTGGGAGCGGGGAAGGAGGGGGAAAATGAGGACCTAATGTTGGGGGTTTAAGTGGAGAGAAAATGTTTTGAGAATGATGTACAAATGTGCTTCACACAATTGATGTGTGTATGGATTGCGATAACTCTGAGCACTGGGTTGACATAAATGGGCAATATAGAGAGTGGATAACCAAAATAGGAGGGACAAAGGCATGAAGTCATTGGTTTACAAACTTTCATCGGATGAGGAATATGTTGATAAGATTATAATATTATGGTGTCGGTGTTTACATAACAGCAATTCTTAGGCATAGAATATTTTAAATTTGTTCCCTTATAGACTATTATGCAAAAATGGGGCTGGCA
>NW_022106463.1:12198121-12199305 GCF_000313985.2 Echinops telfairi | reverse complement strand
AAAATGAGCCACTGAGAGTTCTATGCAGTGCAGTTTTACTCTGAAATGCATGATTTGAAATGAAGCATGAGGGCGAAAGATTGTTTTTAATCAAATAATTGCCCAATTCGAATAGTTTATTTTTATGTTAAAATCAATTCCAAGTATATTAGCTATGGATATGAGAATGTAAAATTAGAATATTTTCAGGAGTATTAAACAAACATGATCAGAAAACAGAAAAATCTTCAAAAGATGATTAACACAGCACATTTTCTAAGAGGAAAAAATATGTAAAGTACATTGCCTAGTTTAATGAATTTTAACTTAGCTACAACTCAGCAATTTCCCCTCACTATAGGATGATTATAAGAAAGCAGTCTTGGCTTCTCTTTCGACAAGACGGCTACACTGATTCCACCAGCCAGTGCTCCTACTGCCACTTCTGTCACAGCACTGGATGCAGCAGTATCTCCTGGTCCCAACCCAGGCCTGCGTCCAGCCCCAGCTCCAGCTCAGACTGAGCTCCTGTCATCGCCTGACAGGAGAGCAGTACTGGCGATGGCAGCAGAACTCCCCCTCAGTGGAAGTCCCAGTGCACATGCTGGCACCTCTGCCACCTTGGCCTCTGCTCCCAGGACTCTTTTCTGGCACACTTGGTCATTTTATTTTATTTATTTATTTTTTTTCACTTGGTCATTTTAGCCTCCATCATGGGCAGCTATGAAGGAAGCAACCAGGGTGCTGCCCCAGTTATTGGGACCCTACTGGGCAGTGTCCACAAGCACTCAGTGGAAAGTAGCAATGCTTTTCAGTGGCTCACAATGAATCTGAGCTAAAGAGAAAGAAAACAATCAAAAATTCCAAAGAGACTGTAATCTACTGCACTAACTGTCTACAAGAACCACAGCTTCACCTACCCTGGGACCAAAAGAAGTAAGAGGAGATGGTGCTGGTTACTGTTCTGATTACAGCTGTAATGGATGGGTCTTGATGGAAAGGAAGCAAAATGTGGAACAGAATCTCAAAATCACACCAGACAAAATAAACCAAAAAGAACAGTGTTATTGGACAAGTTGAGAATGAAGTACTACATTAGATTATTGTCATGAGATATTCTTTACAATTTGAACTGCAAAGAACCCCTGCTGTTACCTTTCAGCTTGCCTGAAATAAACGGGGTCAACAACAAAAAATTAACACCT
>NW_022106463.1:12188950-12193048 GCF_000313985.2 Echinops telfairi | reverse complement strand
AAGTGCCAAAGGAATGTTATCAGGCATCAAAGAACAAAAAACCATATCATTGTGTGCTCACCTCCATGATATGATCGCTAAAGGCAAATGGGTGCATAAGCAAATGTGGCGAAGAAAGCTGATGGTGCCCAGCTACCAAAAGGTATAGTGTCTAGGGTCTTAAAGGCCTGAAGGTAAACAAGTGGCCAGCAAATGTTTTGAGAATGATGAGGGCAACGAATGCACAAATGTGCTTTACACAATTGATGTATGTATGGATTGTGGTAAGAGTTGTATGAGCCCCTAATAAAATGATTAAAAAAAAGAATAAGCAAACAATAAATTAATGTGATCTCTCATGTCAATAAAAAAAAAGAATCCTAGCAAAAGTAAAGTCGTCAAATGCACATAGTAATAATCTTCAGACAGGTGGGAAAAAGTTCAGACTGGAACACACTGGGAGGTCATAAAAACTGACAATGCCTACGTATCATCAGAAATCCAGATTCCTGTTATTTAAGCCAGACATGGACAGTAGGTGCACTGCTTATGATAAGTTGCTGTTGCTAGGTGCCATCAAGTCAGCTCTGACCCACAGTGACCTATGCACAAAACATGTGACAGCCTCACAGCTGTTCCTATGACTGAGCCCACGGATGCAGCCTCTGTGTCAATCCATCTCGTTGAGGACCTTCCTCTTTTACACGGAACCTCCACTTTACCGAACCTGATGTCCTTCTTCAGGGACTGTCTCTCCTAACAGCATGTCCAAAGTATGTAAGACAAAGTCTTGCCATCCTTGCTTCTAAAAGCACTCTGGTCTTACTTCTTCCACTACAGATCGGTTTGTCCTTTTAGCAGTCCATAGTACTTTAAATATTCTTCTCTAGCACCACAACTGAAACGCATCAATTCTTCTACAGTATTCAATGTCCAACTTTCACATATATAGGAGGCAATGGAAAATATCATGGTTTGGGTCAGGGGCACCTTAGTCCTCAAATAACATCCTTTCTCTTCAGTACTCTAAGGAGATTGTGTGCTACATATTTACCTAATGTATTTAATCTACTGGCTATTGCTCCCATGAGCATTGACTGTGGACACAGCCAAGACAAAATCCTGGACAATTTAAACTGTTTCTCCATTTATCATGATGTTGTCTACTAGCCTAGTTGTGAGGCTGTTGGTGTTGCTTACACTGAGTTGTAATCCATACTGAAGCTGCAATCTTTTAATTTCATCAGCAAGTGCTGCAATTCCTCCTCACTTTCAGCCAGCAAGATTGTGTGAACTGCATTATCACACACAGGTTGTCAATCAGCTTTCCTCTAATCCAGATGCCACATTCTTCTTCATATAACCAGCTCCCTGATTTGCTCAGCATAGAGATTGAACAAGTATGGTGAGAGGATACAGCGTTGACTCACACCTCTCCTGATTTTTATTCTTTTTTAGTAAAAGATCATTTGACAGGGGGCTGTTTAATATATTTACGTCTACACACCTGTTTATACCTCTATCCATAGCTTTGCTTCCTAGAGCTTTCCTCTGTTTCCTTTTACCTTCGTCCTGCCCCACCATCATGCTCACTCTTCTTCTGCCTCTTAGTAATTCCTCTTAGCTAGAATGCTATTGCTCCAACACCCCAAAATCTCTACGTCCTCCTCCTTGTTGATTCTAATTCCCTAATTGTTCCCCTGTCTAAGGTGTTGTTTGCTCACCGCTCCCCACCTCCCCCAAATCCCTCCAGAACTGTTAGTCCTATTGATTTCTCTTTGAGCTTGCTCTCCATGCCTATGTCTTAATTTTCTGATTTAACAAAAGGAGCTCCGGGTGAGTGATTCTATCTGGACACTATCTTGACTCACCTCTCCTGATTTTAAACCATGTAGTATTCCCTTGTTTGCACAACTGGCTCTTGATCCACGTACAACTTTCTCATGAGCACAAGGAAGTGTTCCAGAATTCCATACTTCTCAAAGCTATCCACAGGTGATTAAGGACCACCCAGTCAAATGCCTTTGCATAGTCAATGAAACACAAGGAAACACCTTTCTGGTATTCCCTACTTTGAGCCAAGAGGGGTGCGACGTCAGCAGTGATATCCCTTGTTCCCACTTAATAATTTTTCAAAGTCATCTGAAAACCTCCTCATTTTAATAGAACCTGTCTGACTTCAGAAAATAACTATGTCTATATGTTGGATCCCTAATGTTGATTTTACATTGATATTCACTAGAGGGGGTTTTTTGGTGCAATTTACTGCACAAATCCAAGTGACCATTTGTGAAAATATGGCAAAAATTACAAGAACTTAGTGGTACTGTACGAACTTAAAGATTTGCAGCCTTTAGTACAGATTTCAACTCAGGGCAAAGAACACCAAAATCCTCACAACTGGACCGATATGTCGCATCATAACGAATGAAAAAGAGATTGCAGTTGTCAAGATTTCATCCTTCTGGGCTCAAGTGATGCTCAAGTAAGCAGCAGTCTAGAGACCAAATGACACCAGGCACTGGGTAAATGTGCTGCCCAAAACCTCACTTTGAGGTGTGACGGACCCAAACCATGGTACTCTGAATCGCCTCGCATGCACGTGAACGCTGGGCACGGAATGAGACGGAAGAGGCGTCGTCGACGTGTTTGGATCAGGTGCTGGCAGTGAGCAGTGAGAGAACTGGGCTCGGCAAGAGAAAACCAATGAGCCTTAGGATAAGGACAACCAGAATGCTTCTAACAGTCAAGGATGGCAAGACTGGGTCTTATTTACTTTGGACATGCTGTCAGGAGACTGGGCCCTGGATAGGGACATCATGCTTGGTAGACGGGCTACAAAAAGAAAGAAAGAGGCTCTCAACAATATGGACTGACCCAGTGGCTGCAACAATGGGCTCACACATAAGAACTCTGAAGATGGGACAGGACCAGGCGATATTTCCTTCTGTTATACAAAGGGTCGCTACGGGTCTGGACCACCTGGGTGGCACCTAACAACAAAATATAGTTATAAATACTCCAGAAAGTTTTGTGAATTAAAGAATGAGGGCAACATATGCACAAACATGCCTGATTCCATTGATGTATGGAGATTGTGATAAGAATTGTACGAGCCCCCAATAAAATGATTTAAAAAGGTTTTTTGTGTGTGAATTAAGAATACTAAGCATCCTTTCTATAATAAGGAAGATAAATAACATGATTTACCATTACAGTTTTCCTCTTAGGTCAGTTCAAAGAGGCATTCATGTGATTCAGAATTTGCACCCATTAAACTGAACATTTCTCAGCAGAAATACAAGCTAATTTAGAATTTTTCCAACATTGAGATCTGTAACCCATGAAAATAAATACATCATTTCACATGTTTCCTGAAGAAAGGACCACTTTTCATTCTGATTCCAGACTGTGCAGAGCAGATGAAAAGTAGACTAACTACCAGCTCTAGGCAGAAATGGTGGGAGGACTAATCCTTAGATGGGAACAACGACCTTCTCACACACCTGAAAACCTCCAGGGAAAAGCAGCCCCCAAACAGATAGATCTGAAGAACTCCCACATGGCCCAGGGCTCCCTGCCCACTGCAAATGATTTCATTGGAGAATCCATGAGGACTAAGCCCCGCGCCTGAACCCAATTAACAATCAGCACTTTATCCCACTGACTCTCTCCCAGCTTAGCTACCACACCACACAGGGGCAGGTGTGGAACTGTGGGGGTAAGAATGGCTCTGCAGGTCCTTGAACTCGGCCTCCTCATCCGGGGTAAATCCATCTTCAGACTCTACCAGGTGGTTCTGTCAGTCAACAGAGAGAACTAAGGCTGAAGATGGGGCCATGTCAGCCAGATAGTCATATGTGGAAGGTGATTCTAGGCGGACAAGGCTTGAAAAACCACTTATGTGTACAGGAAATATCCAGAAACAGGGGAGCAGGGCCCCAAGATGACGCATGGGGTTCAGGCCCTTGGACTCTGCAACCACTCTTAAACCTCAGAGCATCCCAGGGCCCACAGTGCACAGCCCCCAACAATTCCATCCAGCTCGCCTCTTCCAGTTACACAGCCCCAGGACTCTGTAGCACTCACCATTTCCTGGCTACAGCTTCTGGAGGTGCA
>NW_022106463.1:12186176-12188806 GCF_000313985.2 Echinops telfairi | reverse complement strand
CCCTTGCTTGGAATTTCACGAAGTCCAAAATGGTCGTCGTTGGTCTCCAGTTGTCTAGACTTGACTGGCTCTCTGTTCACCAAGCCGGGGACCTGAAATGGAAGGTGACAGTGTTGAGTAAGGAGGGGCTGTCAGATTCTTGGGCTTCAGCTGTTGCCCTGGGCAGAGCTTCCTCCCAGGGTAGACCTGTCTACACACCTGACAGGGAGCCTGGGTGGCACCTTGCCTCAAAGGTCCCTCTATTAATGTGAAGGGGATGAGAGGCAGCTAGAGGGCTCAAGAGCAGCCACATGGCCACAATCCAATCAATCATCCCTAGGAGAAGAAGAACAAGAAACACAACTCTGAGCCCGGAAGCACATGCGAGCATGCTGTGTTGGCAATAATCCATGGGTACTGTGTCATCATCAGTGCCATCGGGCACACCATGACGGTGAGGAAGCTTTGGACCCTTAGAAGAGAAAGGTGGGCCTTTTACTCTAGTAAAGAGCCTCAGAAAATCAAAGGGGGCAGTTCTACCCTGGCCTGCAAGGCTGTTATTATTCGGCATCAACTCCATGGTAGTGAGTTCCACTTTGGCATTTACAAGAGAAAGACAAGGCTTTCCACTCCTATAAAGAGTTACAGTCTGGGGAACTCACAGGGGCACTTCTACCCTGTCCTGTAGAGTCACCATGTGAGAACTGCAAGACTCAGTGAGCTTGCTTTGTTTTTGCTTTACTCTCTGTCCTATGTGTCTCTTCTTTGACTGGTTCTTTTCTATTTTCCCTCTAAAAATGGGACCAAGCTGTGATAGGTTTCAGCAAGTTCTAAGAATTTCTACATGGAACTGGAGGGTGGTCTCTGTAAACACCCTAACCTGCAGTTGGTTTCAGTCTCAGATAGATTTGACCGCTAGTTTCCTTAACCTCAGTTTAACCTCAGGTTAGGGTCTCACTCTCACTGCCACTGAGCTGAGGCGACTCTCAGTGAGTCTACAGGACAGGGGAGAACGGCCCCTGTGGGCTTCCGCGAGTTTTCAAGAGTAGAAAACCCTTTCTTCCTAGGAAGCAACTGTTGATTTCAAATTGTGGACCTTAATGTTAGCAGCCCAATTGGTGAGCAATATGCCACCCAGGATTCTCCCAAGTTTGGCTCACTAGGCTATTACTTTACCTCCAGCTGCACTTAACTTTATGTTCATATAGATAAAATTTTTAAAAGACTCAATGAGTAACATTCACATAGATTACGAAGGAAATCAGCATTACTCATTAGCATATCGGGATGCAATAAGAACCTACAGTGAACCCAGTTCCGTCATTTTCAGCCCTACCTCTGATACACAAAACCCAAGGAGATTCTCCATCAAAAATGACAGTTTCCGCACATCTCACAGCCTGAGGGGTACGAGGAGCTCACTGACAGCGATGACTTTTAGCCCTAAATGCCCGGGAGCTTTAAAAAAGTTGAGGAAGAACTTAATCAAGAGAATGGAATTTCCCCATTAACTTTTGGAAGCCACTGAACACAGGTTCCTAATTTATTATGGTAAACAGTACATTCTGTGTAATGCATGTTCCATAATTCCTTTAACATTATGAATGTGAAACATGTTCAGGATAACTGACCTTGCATGATAACTTAAAGGAAACATAAAGCATCTTTCAGGTAGAAATACCTGGTAAGGCTGATAGTGTTTTCATGCAATATATACTCTGAAAGAAGCAGTCAGGCTACACCACGCTCATATATTTCACACAGACCCTGCGGGAGCTGAAAACTCACAGGATCTCCCTGTGATCCCGGGTCTTGCACATTTCACATTTTCAACTGGGCACTTACTCATCCTATTAGACTGCTACCTCCTCTTATAATTCTGAGCTTTCCTGCTCTGATGGATTTCCCCCTTACACAGACGGTGGTTTGGAAGGTATATATGTGCACCCATACATGTGTGTGTGTCATTGTGTGTGTGATTGTGCGTGCATAGTTTGCTTTCCAGAACCTTACTTTGTCTTTTGGATGATCCGAGGGGTGTGAATGGTTAGCAGAAAGAGCTGTGAATCGAAAGATGGGAATTTGATTCTCCTCAGATTCGATGGAAGAAGGTCAGGAGATGCCCGGCTGGGACTCAGTCACTGAAACCCCTGTACAGCCCGCTGTACTGACTGACACACTGGGAGTCTCCAGGAGCTGAAGGTGAGTACATGGAGACTATGTATTTGGTTTGTTTTCAGGGATAAACAAGGCCTGGTGGCACTGTGGGTCAGGCAGGTAACCTCAAGGTCTGCAGTTCAAATCCACCAACAGTTCAGGGAGAAAGATGAGCATGGTTGTTCCCATAAAGATTTACAGTCTTAGAACTGCTATACAGGAATGCTATTGAGGGAAAATGAAGGTTCCTAGGTTGCACAGATGGTACTAGACTGATAAACTAAGGGTTAGCAGTTCAAACTCACCAGTGTTGATGCAGGAAAAACCGTAAGGAGCAATCTACTCTAACAAACAGTGAAGCCAAGAGATGCAATTAACTGCATCACAACTGACCTGAGGAAAAATTAAGCATAAGTTGAAAACACTAATTCAAAATAATTCTCACTGAAAATCCCAATGTCTATAATGCACGGAAACATACCTACACTGAGGGC
>NW_022106463.1:12181998-12184535 GCF_000313985.2 Echinops telfairi | reverse complement strand
GCTAGGTGTTTCAGTTTGAAGTCCCAAGGCGCATTTCAGTTCCTGTCATCCTCAGTAGGTGTGTTTAAGGTAAATTCTAGTTCATTTAGAGGGGTTTCCAAGTAGAATTCTTCTGATGGGAACTATGAAGACTATTGCATGCCTCACAAGAACAAAATCCAGGTACCCTATAGCACAAACCTGAATTGTGGGGTATCAGCCCCCACTATCGAATGGGTCCAAGGGGCGGTTGTGTAATTGAGGGGGAAAATTAAAGAGACATCAGATAAGATTAAACATGTAAGTGCTCACCTCCAGGACTACCATGACTTCAGGAGCCAGGTTCGTGCAGAGAGAGAGAATGTATGTCCAACCAAGCCTTATGTACTGTGTGTGTGTGTGTGATATACGTCCTTGTAAGAGATAACTTTAAGGTAGCACTATTATGGAAGGACACAGTGAGGAACAACATCAATTATGAGAATGTGATTGGAACTAAGCTCCGACTCAAGGGTGAAGGCCTCCCTCCACCCTAGAAATCCAGCCTGCCAGGCTTCTTAATATATGAGAAGAAAGGATTCATCCATATACACTCTTTTCTTTCTCTGCTCCCCACAAATCCCCCTTTTGTTTTATGTATAAAATTTAGAAGAACCGTTGAGGCTACATGAAACAGCTTGTGATCGCAAGGACAAAAATTATGACAAGCGATACAGTTAAACTATGTGAAATTTTTGGACCCAGGCAGGTGGGTCAAGCTTCTCTAAACAATGTAGCAATTGTTTAATTACATCAGAGCTAGGGGATGACTTTAACATATCTTTAAATATATTGAAATTTTCCCTTCTTAGCTAATATCAACTAAAGAAAAGTTCCACTTAAACCCTGTAAATGATTTCTAATCAAAGCTCAATTATGTAAGGTTACATTGTACAAATAATCGGTTATTTGTACACACACATTGCAATGTTCTAGTCCGTAATAACATCAATTAATGTGTAAGTCCATAATCTTGATCTTGTAGCAAATGAACAGTGCTGTAGTAGCCCAGTCACTTCTGCCTAAAATGTTCAGTTAGGCTAGAGTCCCTGAGTGTCTCTGAGACATGTTCAGCAGTGGTAGAACCTTCTCAGCAGGCAGCAATGTGTCCTGAATATGCAAGGTCCTTTTGATGTTTTGGATAAAACTTCAGCAATAGGACAAGGGTCTCTGGGCTGTTTTCTCAGCTCTCAGGTCACAGCAATAGCTTCTTTTCTTCTGGGGCTTGCTGGCTGAAGAGAAATCCCCTTATCTCCTTTGACTGTGAAAACAAACAAATAGCCCCTCCCTTTGGGCTGTTGGCAACCTGTAAACATACTCATTGTTAAGACTGGGTGTTTTTACATCTTTTCCTTGTCCTTCATTTTTCTCCACATGTGGTTGTGTTATCGGTTCAAATAAATGACAGCCTCTATAATGTCTTGATAATTTAGAAGAATCTTTATTCGATTATAACCAGATTGCTAGAATCTAAAAGCGATTCTTTGATTGCAGTCCTAAGCGGACATTTCAGTCCATCTTTAAAGGCAAAAAACTCATTTACCATTTGTCTAGGACTTAAACGAGCATGGACCGAAGTAGAAAACAAAATTGATGTTACTATTCTGTAGAGTTAGTGAGCAGTACGGGGTACAACACTGATGATAACAACCTGGTTAATAAAATAAAAATAGTAATATCCTGGCTACAACATCAAAAGGAGCAATGTTATTAATTACAATGTCCTCATCTCAAGAATATGAGAGTACATTCTAAAATAGTCCCTCGGGGGACTTTCTGAGATGGGAGGGGAAGCAGGCAGGTCATTCAGCCATCGAGAAGATGGCAGCTGTTACCGTGGCTGGTGCTAGTCTGTCTCGTTCCCTGCTGTTTCTCTTTTCAAATCATTGATTCATCAGCAACCGTTTCTGGATTTGGAACTGTATATCGAGTTGTTAATATCATAAGCTTAACAGCCCCTATACGATTTTGGATGAACTCTACTAATGCATTACTAATGCATGGCCCAATTAAAAGTTTCATAAAAATAATAATAGGGGACCGGCAAGACTAGTAATTAAGGGAGTGACCCAAGGAGACCAATTAAACAATTTTTGACTAAAGCCAGAGTTTATGGTGCAATAGTTTACCTTGTTTAAGGGATGACAAATTCAGTTCTTGTCTATTCTGCACGGCTACTTTGGCTAAGGACTTAATTTGTTCTGACAATTTTTAAATGGTGGGTTTTGATGCATTAATATTTACATTACTTATACTAGAGAGGCCTTTCAAGCCATGAGCCTGGCTGGTGAGTGCAGAGATAGCTGTATCTGCAGAGCCTGCAACACTGAGTTGTTAAACAGAGAAGTAGACAGTGCAGGTGGTAAGGCCAAAAGAGCAAGAAAACCACGTTTCCAGGAAAGCCTTAAAATACACTTGTGACTTATTGTAACACATTTTAATAGTTGTATTACAATTTGCAAAAACCCTAGACTGAGGGGCCGGCCCCAATCCCAACTACTACGTGGACACCTGTCCCT
>NW_022106463.1:12176250-12179867 GCF_000313985.2 Echinops telfairi | reverse complement strand
TTTTTTAATCAATTTATTGGGGCTCATACAATTCATCACAATACATAGATCAATTGTGTAAAGCACATGTATACATTTGTTGCCCTCATTATTCCTCCTTTGACATGAAAAGCACAACTGTTATTTGCTGGCAGTCATTTCGAGTGGGGTGATGCGTTTAGGAAAACATCAGGGAGTTTACCAGCGCTCTCTGCAGAGTAAGGAGCCCACATCTGCTGATGCCTTCTGCTCTTGACAGGTGAAAGCAGGCAGGCAGACAGCACCTGTGGCTGCCCTTTGCTCTTGGGGGTCCGGGTGGGGAGCTGCTGCCTGTGACCTAGGCCACAGCAGACAGTAGACGGGCAGGGCTTGGGACCACCGCAGACAATTTTTCATTTTACAAAGAGATTCTGGAGTACAGGTGGAATCAAGGGTGTTACAAAGAACCCCCTGAGCTGCCAAGTGCAGAGAGAGCGTTTTGCAGCAGCCGAAAGCTCTTGTACAGAAAATCAGAGATACCGAGCAGCCAAAAAGTGTGACCCAAGATAACCCGAGAATTAGCCAAAGATGAACGAGACTGCATTCCACAGGGAAGTAGGAGACAGACACTTTAAAGGGTGGTTATTTGAGCTGATTTTTCACCCTCTCAGGACTCTGCAGACAAATAGGAGGGGAGTTCCACTTAAAGTGAAACCACTCAGGTGATGGCCTGACCCCCAGGTTAGAGCTTTAATTGGATCCAAACACACACGTACATAATTTTTAAAAACTAAAAACCATAAATTCCCTTCCGAAGGAGAAAACATAAAGTTATCAGAAAAAAAAAAAAAAGTAAAGAAAAACTCCTTTCACAGGCTGAACTTGCAAAGCGTTTCTTGGAAACAAAGTTCAATTACCCATTAAAAAGCACATTCTGGTTCCCAAGCCTCTGCGTGAAACTGCCAAAGCCCTTCACCAGAGACCCAGAGCTCGACAGGCTGTCTGTTTCAGCAGCACCGCAAAGCAGGTAGCGCACCCGATAGGAAGGCAAGAGGTCTTCAGAGGAACACAAGAAGGGCAGTACAAAAACGAAACCGGAGAACTGGAAACCAAACCAGCCCTTTTTCTGTATAAGCTTTTTAAAAGTGTTCATCATTTTGACAGTAAAAACAAAAGCACCAACACAAAGAAATCTACCTCCCAATGCTTAAACTTTTGCCAAGTGCCCTGGCAGATTAGATTACTATTCAGTCAGTCTGTCCAAGTCCCAGGTTTGTGGATAAAACCACTCAAAATTCTTTTAAAAATACCACACAAAGGTTTTAAATGTATAAAACAAAACAAAAGAATGTTTTGCCCTGATTAAAATTCATTTATTTTTAGGCAACAATTTAAACCAGTCAATAGAATCCAAAAGAAGCTGTTTGTTTGTCTGTTTGTCCAGACATCAGTCAGTCAGGTCTGTGACTTCGAGGCTAACAGGCAGCCACCCAGTCACCAGGAGGGAGGCGAGGAAGGAGAATAAAAGGACAGGAGAGGTGGGGGAAACATATGGACACACACATACACAAAACCAAATAATCAGCCTGGCCAACATACACAAAAGACAAACAGCCATGCCTCGTCAAACTTGTTAAGTGACTGTCTGAAAAACAAGCCACCAAACTTGTTGTCAATTCAACAAGCCACCAAACTTGTTAAGCGAAGGTCTGAAAAGACAAGATGCCAACTTAACAAGCCACCAAACTTGTCCCAATCCAACAAGTCACTAAACTTGCTAAGTGAAGGTCTGAAAATGCAAGATGCCAACTTAACAAGCCACCAAACTTGTCCCAATCCAACAAGTCACTAAACTTGCTAAGTGAAGGTCTGAAAATGCTGGCCGCCAGCTCGGCAAACCATCAGACTTCTCAGCCAGCGTCCTGGTGAGAAGCGACCGGGAAGAATTCAGACTGTGTCCGGTCCCCTTCCCAAGTCAAACCAGAAGACCAGTCCCACAGTTAAACTTACCTCCGGAGCAACAGGAGACTCAGGCCAAATTCCAAACCTCAAGTGTCCCCAGGCAGCTGCTCCTCTGGGAAGGTAGGAGTCCAGAGCTCAGGGGGTGCCTCCTCTGGAGGTCCCACACTTCCAGAAGCAGCTGCTCGGCCAGAGGTATCAAGACACAGTGACTTCCCAGCCAACATACCAGAATGTTATGGGTTCAAATAAATGACAGCCACTATGATGTCTTGATAATTTAGAAGAATCTTTACTCGGTTATAGCCGGACTGCTAGAATCTAGAAGCGATTCTTTGATTGCAGTCCTGAGTGGACGTTCCAGTCTCTCTTTAAAGGCATAAAATTCGTGTATCATTTGTCTAGGACTTAAGCAAGCGTGGACAGAAGTAGAAAGCAAAATTAATGTTACGATTCTATAGAGTTAGTGAGCATTAATAAAATGAAAGTAGTAATATCCTGGTTACAACATCAAAAGGAACAATATTATTAACTACAATGTTCTGATCTCAAGAACATGAGAGTATCTTCTAAAATAATCCCTAGTGGGACTTTCTCAGATGGGTCATTCATCAGTCACCAGGATGACATGACAGTGGCTCGTGCATGGCGGGCTCATTGCAACGGCTAGCCCGTCTGAACAGCCCCTCCCTACCGTGATTAGCTGACTGGATCCCAAACATGATTGTCATCATTCCGGATTTTCTCAGGATCAGCCTTTTCTATTGAGGTGAAACTGTGTTTATCTGCCCCAATTTTGCTGGAAGCTTTCAGCAAGGAGAAAAAAAAATTACTTAAAAAGACAATGAAGTTTGTCATACATAAAATTTCCTTTCATCTCCCCCTTCTGTTTTAATAATGGAGATTTTAAGACATCTTAAGCAATCTCAGGCAACTTACTTGAACCTGTCAAACTAGTTAGATAGACTTCATTATTATGTAAATTTCAGCTCCTTGCTCTCAGAGAATCAAGAGAGCTTGTTAGCTATAGAGGCAGCTTACAGGAAACTGACATCAGATGGAACTGCTGAGTTTTCTTAACACTCAGAATAACATGAAAGACTGAAAAAAACTTCATAAACTTGTTCAGCCGTTTTTGAACTAATTTATGAAACAGTCCCTCTCCCCACAAGCTTACACGTGTGGTCACCGGCACAATTAAACCACATTGCCCCCAGGCTCTTTACAGTGCAGGATTTTACCATTTTGCGATGTTTTCTCTTGGTCAAACTTCTCTTATTCCCTCCATGCTGGATTTAGGGGAAGTTAATGGGTGTGTCTTAGGCCCTAAGGAAGTGACCCAGTATCCAGAATTGAAAAACCTTTTTCTGTGTGCAACTAACATGGAAAGAAATATGATGGGCACTATATTCCCTAACATAACAGAGGGCATCTGGAAAGCTGGTATTCCACGGTAGGAAAGCCTCCACTTTGGTAAGTTAGCGGTAAAGCCCAAGTACCTTATGCTGCTTTAAATGTCATTCCCACAGATTCTCCACTAACAGCCGTGCTGCCTTTGAGTGAGCACATGGATGGTAATATGTCGCTGTAGAAGCAGCCAGCCTCTTGTTACCTCCTCCCGCTGTCCCCCCAGTGCAGGCATTAGGTTTCCTCACCTTGGGGGTCAGGGACCTTAATGAAGATACCGCCCATCTTGTCAC
>NW_022106463.1:12173093-12175255 GCF_000313985.2 Echinops telfairi | reverse complement strand
ACCTCTGGCCTACCTTCGCTGATCACCTATGGTACAGTCACTCTTAAGCAGCTAAGTCTGGTACATGTTTTGGGGAGACATCTTAAGAGAAATCCTTCTGTTCCCCCACATACCAGGCCTTCGGTTGTTGGAGGCTGGCTTCCTCTGACATTTTTCTTTCAATGTCTAATTCCATGTGAGGCTGTTGTTGACTCCCCACAACAGCATTCCACAAGACTCCTTGATCTATAGATGGCTCAGACCTCTCAGGTGCTGCTTCCTGAGAGGTATAAACTTTAACTTTAGAAAGGTAAAGCAGCAAAAGTATTGGTTTAAGCGATCTTCCTTCCTTATAAACCATGGTACATCAGAGTGAGTCACTGCCCTAATTTCTCCTGCATAATTCTGATCAATAACTCCAGTAAAAATTTGAACCCCTTGAGAATTTAGGCTAGATCCTTCTAATAAATGTCCTATAGTTGTTTTAGGTAGTGGACTCCAAATACTGGTTTCAATAATTTCTGGTTTAATTACATCTTTTGGCTTTTCTAAACAACTTTGAGTAAAAACCCCAGTATCAATGTGAATGCAGTGAGTATTTAGGTTAAATTTCCCTGATAAAAGCTGTGCTGCTCTTTCAAGCAGAGGTTCCTGATTTTTGGTTTTAACAGACTGTCATGGGGGCTTCTGAACCTTTTCTTGGTTAGTCCAACTTACTGAAGAAAGAACAAAGACTAGGCTTTTGCAAGTTTGGTTAGGTCCAGTCTCTTGCTGAGGCTCCGTGATGGGTATTAGGCAGAAGCCCTGCTTCTGTGCTCTGCTGGGCTGGGCTTGGAGCAAGTTCCATTCCCTATCTCCCTGCTGGGTACTGTCAGCTAATGGAATTCCTTTGCTGCGGGATCTAGAGTGGCATTTATGTGCTCAGTGGGCTCCCTTCCTGCAGCAGGGGCAACGTCTGGGTTCTTCTGAAGCCAACTCACTTTTCTCAGCTTGACCAGCAATGCCGGCACTCTCCTTGACAATGACCTATCTTCCACAGCTAAACCATTTCCCTCTAGGCTAGGTGTAGTTGGCCATGGCTGCCCACAGACAAACCTCAGGAGTCTGTGAGAGTGCCTGTTCAGTTAGTGGCAGCTGCGCTTCCACAGTCATAAAATTCCCTCCCTACTGGTGGATCTCTGTCTAGACCTGCTTCCACATTCCTGCCAGCTTGTGTTTTTGCACCTTCTGACTTCCAGACCTTAAACTGCAAGTAATCTGATAGGGAAAGGCAATTTTTTGTTAAGGCTTGGGAGTCGGCAGGTATCCACCTGTTAGCTTCTGCTAAAAATCCAATCATGCTAATTACGAAGGGAGAGTCAGCCTCATAATTTGAGACAGCCTGTTTGAAGTCTTTTAACACCTCAAAAGGGAACACACTATAATGACACTGCTAAACTCCCTGTGGATTCTCTGCATTAGGTTCTGTAAGGTTTGTCGAGTGGGTAATACCTCGGTCTTGGCTTCCCAAGATAAAGAATTCACGTCGAAGCCCATTGTGTAATCCAAGTGGGTTTTTATGAAGGACAGGAGAAGTTTCAGGTTTCACAGTTTCAAAGGGGTACAGAACGGGTCAATAGCAACCTTGTGGAAAAGAGGACCCCCACGTGCAGAATGGGGGCCAGAGAGGCTGTGGCATGAGTGGGCACCAGAGAGTAAGAGGGTGTGCTAGAGTGTGCTCCCTGCCTTTATTCTGGCCCACCCCCTGGCTGGGGCAGGCATGGTTGACCCTAGTGGCTGAGTTAAGCCCACCTGGCTGAGGTCATGAACCCGGGCCTACTTTGTACTGCCCAGGTGTACCCCCCACCTGGCTTGGGGCTTTGAGTAGGAGTTTGGTGTCTTTATAGGTGTCTAATGGTTGCCCATTTCCTTCCAAAGGCCTCTAGGGGGGCTTTGCAGGCATGAGGGGGACAACCCCCTTATCCCTGATCTAGCTACTAACTTTTCTCCGCTGAAGGTGTATGGACCAAAATCTTTGGGTTACTGGGCAATAACATCTCTGGCTGCTGCCTGCTGACAAGAGGGACATGACATGGGTCTTTTGGGTGCACACCCTTCCTACTGTGTTGGAAGGGATTGTTCACTTAGGAGCCACAGTAGATGAGGTTGGGGTGATCCCGGAGCTGGTGATCCTGGGGTTGGCA
>NW_022106463.1:12169555-12171595 GCF_000313985.2 Echinops telfairi | reverse complement strand
AATAACATGCACAAATACAAGACAGAGCAAAACAGAGTAACAAAAGAAAACAAACATCATCAACAACAACAAGAAGCATATGACATAAAACAACAACAACAACAAAAGCCTGTAGTTAGTTCAAGGACTGTTTGTTGGCCTTTAGGAGTGTTTTCCAGTCAGGTCTGATAGGGCGCCAAGCCCTAGCCCCCAAATCTATTTTTGGCATTCCCTGGGGTCTTCATTGCTCTATTCCCCTGAGCAAGGTGACTTCTAAGCAATCCTTGGGGACTGCTGGTCTGGCAGGTGGGACAGTGAGAGGTTACTGACCTGGTAGTCGAAGTTAAGTTGGCCCCACAGAACCTTTGAGTGAGTAGGGTCAAGGAGGGCTTATAACTAAGGTGGGTGGTGTCGTAGAAAGCTTTTACAACTTTTCACTGTAGCCTTTGTGGCAACAGGAGTTTGTTGTTTTTCTCACACCATCCATCAGGTCGAAGGTAGAATTCCTGATGTTTAGCTTGTTCCACTTCTTCCAGAGAGTAATCTGGAAAAGGAAGCTGGTTTGGGGGAATTAAGGCATTATGGGTAAGGGGGTTCCTACCCAGGGCTGCCTGTCTGGCTGCCCTGTCAGCTGCTCAGTTGCCCAGGGTGACTTCTGAGTCACCCTTGTAGTGCCCTTGGTGGTGCACTACTGGCACTTAAGCAGATGTTTGGACAGCTTCAAAGAGTGCCCTGATTTGGCCCCTGTACTTAATGGGGCTTCCCTGAGTGGTTAGCTATCCTCTTTCCTGCCAGATTGAAGAGTGTGTGTGGAGAACCAAAGACCCATATTTAAATCAGTACACAGTATTAATTTCTTTCCCTCTGCTAGCTGGAGGCCCCATGACAAAGCTAAGAGTTCAACCAAGTGGGCTGAAGTTCCTGGGGACAGGTGCTTGGCATCAATGACTTGGTTGAGGGAAACAATGGCATAAGCAGCCCTGAACACTCCATCAATCACAAAGCTGCTACTGTCAGAGAACCAGACATAATCTGCCACAGACCAACCACAGCAAGCGGTTGGTCTTTAAGGTCTGGCCCAATCAGGTTATTAGCAGACAGTAGCTCAAAGCAGGAATGGAAGAGCCCAGAGTCCTCCTCAGGGTCAGGGAGTAAAGTAGCTGGATTGAGGGTGCTACAAGTCTGGACGATGACACCAGGGTTCTCTATCAGAAGGATTTGGTACTTTATGAGGCAGCTGTCAGAAAGCCAGTGACAGCCTTTAGCTTGTAGCACTTCTGAGATCCAGTGGTTAGTCAGGACCCCCAAAGTACTCCTCTGGTGATCTTCACTGCTTCTTGGACTAAGAGGGCCACGGCTGCTATTGTGTGTAGACCAGGTGGCCAGCTGGCTGAGGTAAGATCTAACCTCTTTGATAAATATGCCACCAGCTGAGGCTGGGGTTCTAGCTTCTGGATTAGCACTCCCAGGGCTACCCCTTTCTCTCATGAGCATAGAGGAATAACTTCTTTGTAGGGACTGGGAGACCCAGTGCTGGAGCCTGAGCAGAACATCCTTAAGTTGGTCCACTGCACCCCGTTGCTCTGTGTCCCACAGGAGTGGTTCTAAGGCACGTCTCCCTTGCAGGCTCTCATATAGGGGTTTTTCTAAGAGTCTGTAGTTGGGAATCCAGAGTCTACAAAACCCAGTAAGGCCTAGAAACGCTCGTAGTTGTCTCTGCGTTTCCGGCTCAGGCAGCTCCACAATTGTCCTTCCTCATTCTAAGGAGAGCTCTTTCTTTCCTTCTGATAAGACTAGTCCTAGGTACGTTACCTCCTGTTGCACTAGCTGGGCCTTGGCTCGAGAGACTCTGTAGCCTCTTTCTGCCAAGAAGGTTAGAACTTGTACCATGTGAGCAATAGACTGTTCCTGAGTGGCAGAGCAGAAGAGGAGGTTGTCTACATTTTTTTTTTTTTGGTAGGACTGTGCCTCCCTCTAGAGTAAGACCAGCCAGGTCCTGGCTAGGGCTTGTCCAAACAGATAGGGGCTGTCTAGGAAGCCCATTAATAACACATTCTAGGA
>NW_022106463.1:12155180-12169086 GCF_000313985.2 Echinops telfairi | reverse complement strand
AAAAAAAAAAAAAAAAAGCAAGAGAATGCAAGGTGACAGGTAAAAACCCCTGTATCTCTTGTCCATATTCAAACATAAAAGAGATTTAAGAAGTTTTAATTCAAATGCTAGCAATAAAAATTTCACATTAAAAAAAAAAAGCAAAAAGGAATTGGCTCTGTGGGTCTAGCAGGAGGCAGAAAAAGGCATCCTTTAAGTCCAGGATGCTGTACCACTGGGTGGAGCTAGGAATTTCCCCTAGAAGTGTATAGGGGTTTGGTCCTACTGGGTGCAGTGGGATGACTGCTTCATTTATTATCCTAAGGTCTTGAACCAGCTGGTAAGACCCATATTTCTTTTTGACTGGTAATATTGGGGTGTTACAGGAGGAATTAACAGGGACCAAAAGTCCATGCTGGAGGAATTTATTAATAAAAGGTTGTAATTCTTTTAGGGCTTCAGGTTTCAAAGGGTACTGCTGCTGGTGGGGAAATTGGGTGGGGTCTTTTAGGAAAATCTTCCCAGGGGTTGTATATTTAGCTCTGCCAAGGACTCCTGTGTCCCAGACTTCAGGGTTTATGGCACTTTCCCACTGTTCTGTGTGGGGTGTTGCAGCTCCTCTGCAGTAAGGAACATTGGGAGGCTGTAGTGGGACTAGGGTGAGGCCCTAGGACTATGTAGGTGGGTATCCTAGGCAATCCATCTTGGCCTAGAAGAGTGGCTGGATATTCAGGGTCTACCAGGAAGCTATGAGAGAAGTAAAAGTTGTCCCGGAGGCACCTTAAGGGCTCCATAAAGTGACTGCAGGTTTCCCTGACACTCCCATGGTGGTGCAAGTGCGGGGTGCCAGGGGTCCGGGGAAGGAGGTAAGGAGAGTAGGTGGCCTCAGTATCTAGGGGGACATTGCTGACCTGCCTGCCACATCTATGCTCGCCCGAGGCTCCAGACCAGTCACAGCAATCTGCTGCTGCTGGGCCGTCCAGGCCAGGCCGTTTTGATTCTGTTAGCAGCTGCAGCTGCACACTCGCCTGAGGGTGCCTCCCCTCCGGGGTGTCTCCCATAGGACAGAGCACTTCCCAATGGCCAGTTTGTTTGCAGTGGTCCATGGCCCTTGTGGAGACCTCTTCCGGTTAGGGCCCTTCCTTTGCCCAGTGACCTGGCGGATAGCACATATGACACCTGGTGCCTTGTTCAGGGGTCTTGGAAACCTGGGAGGCAACCTATGAGTTTTGGTTAGCAACGGTGGCCAGTACTGCAGGCCTAATACTCTTCCTTCTCCCGAGCCTGGGCTTCCCACTCCTTGCCCCTTTTGTAAAAGGTCGCATTGGCACTAGTGACCATCTCTTCTAGGGTGACACCTTCAGGCTGTTGCAATAACGTCTAGAGCTTTTCCCGAATGTCTGGTGTGGCCCGTGTGAGAAAATCATCCCTGAATAAGACTTGCTTTTTATATGAGTCTCTGTCTACAGTTGCGTGATTCCTCAGGGCTTCACTCAGTTGCTCAGAGAAACTTACAGGACTTTCGTTAGGCCCTTGGTTAATAGCTGTCACTTTAGTGTAGTTGATGGCCTTCTGCTGCCCTGACTTGTGTCCAATTTTTGATTCACACAGAAATGTTACTGTGCCCACCTGTCATTGGGATCATGGACATCCCAGGTGGGGGTCGGTGGGAGGCACAGCTGTTTCTCCTGTGGATACTTATCATTCATCACATGTAAACCTTCTGCAAACTTCCTAACCCCCTTCAGCACTTACTCTTTCTCAAAGTCTCATAGTCTGTCCCAGAATGATCACTACATCCTTCCAAGCCAAGTCATAGGCTACGGTGAGGTGCTGAAAGGTCTCTACGTACTGTTCTGAACTGTCTGAATAACTCTCTAGGTCACTCTTAATCTGCCTGAGTTCAGTTAGGGTGAAAGGCAGCAGCCTCGATTAAATGTAATACTTTAACGGGGCCACCTGTCCCCCTAGCTTCTATAGGTTCAGGGACCGAGGGTGGTGTGGCTGGGCTGGGGGTACAGTGGCCTTCCACTTCAGGGCTCCTTAGAGGGCCCTTGATATACCTGGAACAAAGGTCTTTACTGCTTCTCAAGAGGAAAGATGCTTTAACGTAAGGGAACTCCACCCACTTCCCCATCCCTTTGCAGAAACATTCTAGGTGAATCGGGGTCAGAAGGGCAAGCGAGCCATTCTTTGGCCCGAATTCCCCATCACCTAGAGTGCGCTGAGGCCAGATGGTGTTGCAGAAAGAGATTAGGTTCCATTTCTTTAGCATCTGCAGGGGAAATCTATGCCACTTAGACAGACTCCAGTGTAGCACCAATCCCTTAGGGACAGATCATTCATTATCCATCAAGAAAATATAACAACAGAGAACTTAGGAGAGCCCGGTGCCCCAGGGTCACAACTGGAGTCCCATTGTGCGCCACATCTAAGTCCCTGTGGAACCTAAGCCTCGTGCCCCTGTTTGAGAGGGGTGTGTGTGTTGGGGGACCCAGTCTCTGCAGGCAAACTAGGCTCCAACCGTTTTCTAGACAGTATTCAGGGATTGGTGGACCACTGGCTCCACCTCACAGGGCTGATGAAGGAAATTACTGGCACGAGTAATTCACCTTAACCTCTGAAGGTGGGCCCACTGCTTGAAGTGGTCTTACAACTGCCATCAAAGGTGACCATTGGCTTATGAGAGGCCTTTCCTAAACCTTTGAAGGGGACGAGAGACCTGTCTATCAGTTGGCTCAGGGTGCATTCAGCCATTCTAGGGAAATTGGAATCCTTGACTGGACACATACTGTCACAGTGTAACTGTACCAGGGACATACTGTAAATGGCCCAGAGGCCGAAGGCAAGGAGCCAGTTCTAAAAAGCCTTCCAAAACAGCAGGGTGAGCAGTTACTCAGTAGACTTGCTTTCGAATGCCTTTGCCAAAGCATGGCAAAAGGAAAACCAGCCAGCAGGGAAACCAAACCACCACACTAGCAGAAAGCCAAAGCAAACATCCAACAGAACCAAGCTACTTGTTTGTAAACAGGAGAAAACCGCTGGGGACATCTAGGAAAACCCAGGCCAACTCCTGTGGGAACTGGGCTAGCCACGAAGTACCACTCCCCCACTTAGTGGGAGCACTGGATGCCATCTTACTGAGGCCGGTAGAAGACCATGTGCTCAGCTGCCCCACAACAAAGTGGCGGGGGACACCTGGAGGCGCCATCCTGGTGGGGTCGGTAGAGTCACGTGTTTGGCTACCCTGCAAGAAATGGCTGAGTCGAGGGTCAGAGGGGAGCAAGCATGGGGAACCAGCATCTGCAGAGAGACCACTGGGTTTATGTGTGTGGCAGTTTGCTGGCAGGAACATGGAGCAAAACCATTGTAAGCAAAGGGCTTTGGGGAACAGAGTTCCCCCAAACTGCAGGCTGTAGACCTGTGACCGCATCCCAGGAAACAAAGCTGAGGGAAACGTAGGGGTAAGGATTGCACCAGAGAGCACAAAGGCAGACCTGTGGGGGGACATAGAGGCAGGTACGTGGGGGATGGGAAAGGGGCTCCAGCAGCCTTGTGTTTACACATGGCCCCAGGGTGAAACAAACCTCATGTGGCTGCAGGCGAAGTTCTTTCACTGGTGGCACCTTCAAAGGGTGAGGGTTTTACAGTTTCAAAGGGGTACACAACGTGGCACTACTGTAGCAACCTCGTGGAACAGAGCACTCCTACGTGAGGCTGTGGTATGAGTGGGGACCAAGAGTAAGAGGAGCATGCTCCCTGCCTTTATTCTGGCCCACCCCCTGGCTGGGGCAGGCATGGTTGAAGATATTGGTTGACCCCATTGGCTGTGTTAAGCCCACCTGGCTGAGGTCATGAGCCGGGGCCTACTTTGAATCGCCCAGGTGTACCTCCCACCTGGCTCAGGGTCTTTGAGTAGGAGTTTGGTGTCTTCACAGGTGCCTAATGGTTGCCTGATTTCCTTCCAAACACCTCTAAGGGGGCTTTGCAGGCAGGTGAGGGACAACACCTCCATCCCTGAATCTAGCTACCTAGCACTTCCCTCTCCATAGCTCAGACAGGGAAGGCTAATGTGGTCTCCAAATCTACTTCTTTTGCAATTCCTCTCTCAACCTTTGAAAGTAAAGGGGCTTTGTTAAATTTTGTAGTCTCCTTGTCCTTATCCCCTTCCTCTGTTGGTTTTTTTTCCCTCTGGGGTGCAGGTCTCTCCAAGCTGTGTTCCTTAGGTGGGGCTGAGGTGTTTGCCACGGCCTTTCTTTTAAATCAGACTTTTAATCTCTTCAGTATTTCCCAAATCTTCTCAACGAACTCATACTCTTTTTGGATCACTTTGCGTTGTCTATAACGCTGCGTAGTTTGTCAGGGTTAACATCACCCTGCTGTGCCTCCCCTGCTATCTTAGACGTTCCAAAACCATCTTAACTTGAGCCCACGGAGACCAGGTCTCCAAGGGAGTACTCTGTCAGTCTCTTGTGTTTTCTTTAAGATCCTAGCAACTTCCTCCAGAGTTCCTAGAGCTAACGCTCCTTCCTCTGGGAATCATGGATTATACTTTTTTATTACTTGTAGAAAACCTTGTGTTTCTAAATTTGTTACTGCTACCTTCTGTTGTTTTGTTTTGTTCAGTAAATGGGTGAGTGTAATAGCATAAGTTTTAGGTTTACTAACGTGTTGCCCCATTGTCCTCTATAAGCTATTATATTATTTTTCTTATTAATATTTATCTGCTAATCCCCCAACTGGATCCTCACTTCAAATAATTTCCCTGATTCACTCTACATTCTGATGGGATATGGGGGTAACCTCTCTGGGGAAACCTTCCCTTGGTCCTTGTTTTGTGGTGTCCAATTGTGGAAGTACCAGCCCCATTGTCAAATGGGCCCAAGGGGCAGTTGTGTATTGGAGGGGTAAAATTAAAGAGACATCAGACAAGATAAAGCATGCAAGTGCTCACCTCTGGGGCCCCCATGACTTCAGGAGCCAGGTCGGCGTAGAGAGATAATATATTTCCAATCAAGGCTTATATACTCAGGTGGGGAGGCGTTCAAACCCCCCTAATTACAGGTAACCACCTAAGTAACAACGTGGGCTGTGCCCGCAGCCTAAAGGCCCCCAGTACATTGGAGGAGTAACCTAACACCAGTGCCTGGGACAGGTAAGGGGGAGTGCTTGTCTTCAATGGCAGATGTCTGCTCTTATGGTTAAAGCAGCAGGGTAGATAGCAATTAGCCATGCGCTTGTAAGAGGTAACTTTAAGGTAGCACCATTATGGGAGGACAAAGATGGGAACATTAATTATGAGAATGAGTGGGATTCCCCTCCAACTCACAAGAGCAAAAGCCTGCCTCCACCCCAGAAACCCAGCCAGCCAGCCTTCTTCATATCTGAGAATAAAGGATTCATCTGGATACACTCTCTTCCCGTTCTCTGCTCCCTACACTAGGTCACCAAAGGCAGAAGAGAAATTCAGCCAAAAATGCATGATTGGTAACTGAATGCAGGACAGATTCTACCCCTAGAGTCTACACATGAAATGATAGTCCTTTTCCCCATGGGCAGGCTGCCCCTCCCTTGTTTGCCCACTAACTGATGTGAAATTACTTTCTCATAAGTAGAATTGTACTTGCATAGACTCCTCATATCCAGTGTCCGGTGTGCTGTGTTCTTGGCAAAATTGATGATGTTATTAGTGCAATAGCCTTATACCCCAGGGGGTGATTGACAATGTTTACTTACTTGTTTCTATGGGTTCTGTTTGCTGGTTGGCTTGTTGTTATTGTTGGAATAGTTGCTCTCCTGGGGTTTTGATTTTGTCATACTATTACCTCCAAAGTAAATGTGAGCAGGTCATATCCCATGGACAAGCATAGGGATTCCTGGGTTCTCACTTAACTGGAGCCCCAATCCAAGAAGAGTTAATTCTGGTTACATGACCCTGCTCGATACTTACCTTCATGAAAAGATTGTTGAAGATAGGGTGTGGTTAAGAAAGCAGATGGAGCCTGGATATCAAATGGAATAGTGTCTGGGGTCTTAAAAGTTGTGTTTAAACAGGCAGCCAAATAAGGAGTCAAATAAGTCCACATGGAAAAAGCACGCCAGCATGTATGATCCGAAGATGACAACAAAATTCAAATATATATGACGAAGGGAAAAGTATTGTAGCTTAAATTGTGAATGCCCAATATGTCGAAGGCTGGGGAGGACAGTGGGAGCCCAACACCTATCTGATGACTATCCAATCGGATTAAGCCTCTGGCAGACCCACTATAGCCACAGGCAAGGGTCTCTAACACCTTTCCTAGCACATACAGTTCACTGTCATCTTGAATATGATGAACCCAAATGAACTAAGCACTTATAATGCTCTAAGTTCAGGGGAAGGAGCTTATCTAAGATGAACATAGTGTGTGCTGAGAAGTTGCCTGTTTTTAATATATCAAACAGAGTGACTATTGTCTAACTGGCCTACTTCTAAAGGAATGGGATCCTATTCCTACAGTGAAAAGATGGTTCAGGATAAATCACAGCCGATGAAGCTCGCCTGAGTGAGGACAACGGCAAGTGAGGAGGTCTATCAATAAGCACTATAGAAACACCTTGAACGAGTTGATTTTTTGGGTCAGGTAGTACTTAATAATTCTTATGATTAAAGACTTTCTTATAACAATCTAATTTTGTGTACCTTTTAAATTATTTTTATAGAAGTATTAATGGACTAATAAGCTACCTTTCGGTATACCTCTTTTTAACTTAGTCATTAGGGCAGTAAACTGGTTGTTAAATTATTTAAATCTCACCACCAGTTGCATCCACCTTCCAGCTGCAGGTATTATTTAGTGAGTCCTGTCTTTTGGTTGGAGATGGGTTAATCTTAATTTCTGAAAGGAAGCACCAATGGTTTGTTCATGAATTCTAATAGAATCGCACGATTAGTGCAAAAGAGAAGCAGAGTACAGGTTACCTCTGCTAAACACTGTGGCACAGTCCAGCATCAAATCTGAAGTGATAATTTCAGGGAATAATGATCAATGGATGTAAAGTTAGTAGACAAAGTAAGATATTTATAAAGCCCCAAAAAGCACCTCTCCATGAGAACTTAAGAATGACAAAGCGTAAAATCCTTAACTTTTCAGTGGGTAAAAGTGTAAAACATGGAAGAAAAGCACAACCAATTGAGTTAGTTTAGTGTCAGCCTGGCCGATAAACACGTGGGGTTAACTGAAGGGCAGAGAGATAAATGGCTCAGTAAGCCTTGCCTTTTGAGTTCTCAGGTCCCTTGCTTTGTATGGTCGGACCAGGGCGCAGCTGCCTTAGCCAGTCCCCTGCTTCAGCTGGCAAGGCTCACTTCCTGCAATACATCCCCAAGGAGAAATTGCATGGACCTACCCCGATGCAGCCCTGAGTGCTGGAGCAGCCGTGTGGAGACCCCTGCCAGCGCTGAGATGCTTACACGCTCACTGATTCAGCTTTCCTCCTGCAGTCGGCATCATTGCGTGTGTTTTGTGAGATGGAGGACTGTAGATTGGTGTCCGACATATGGGTTAATGTTGGACTTGTGGGCTTGGGCAGCACTGGGTTGGGATGTTTTCTTGATGTGTACTTAACCTTTATATGAAACTCTCTCTTATACATGAGTTTCTGTAGATTTGTTTCTCTAAAGTACCCAGACTAACACACCAATCAACCAAAAAACATTCTCAATCCAAATGTAAGATTGACACATTTTATTGCAATTTAACATCACTTACAAAACACAAACCCGCATATGTTCAGGTCTACTCCCTAAATCCTTACTTGTAATTCACAAAGACTTGAGGTAAAATTTAACATGAACTGAGAAAGTATACATCTGGACAGCTGTTCATGAAATGGAATAATTATAATTAAGACAGATGTATACTTAGAATTAAACTATTAGTTCTCCCAAAAGCAGTTTTCATGACCCCTTGTTTCCATTTCTCTTGCCTTCCTACTCAGTGAGAAGCTTTCTCTCATGAGACTTCAAGGACTTTGTAGTTTGAAGCATCAGTATGTGGCGAGCCCTCTTTACTTAAGACTTCTCTTTACCGCAAGTGTGCTTGTGTGTCGAGAAGTCTGAGGACCAACGAACGGTTCTGCCACATTCCACACAGTCATAAGGCCTTTCTCTACTGTGAACTCTCCTATGTCTGATGACGGTTGAATAATGAGAAAGCTTTGCCACATTCCGTACATTTATAAGGCTTCTCTCCACGGTGAGCTCTCATCTGCTCAGTGAGGGATGCAGAATGAAAAATGCTTTCCCACGTTCCTTACATTCCAAAGGCTTCTCTCCACTAGGACTTATCTTGTTTAATAACTTTTGAGGAACAACTAAAGGTTTTCCCACATTCTGTACATTCAAAAGGCCTCTCTACACTGTGGATTTTCATATGTGTAACCAGAGTTGAAGACTGACGAAAGGCTTTCCGACACTGCTTACATTCAGAAGGCCTTTCTCCATGTAAGTTCTCATGTGTACGAATGCGTGAGGGATAGCGGAAGGCTTTGCCACATTCTTTACAGTCACAAGGCCTTTCTCCATGTGAGTTCTCATATGTGTACAAACGTGTGAGGGGCAGCGGAAGGCTTTGCCACATTCTTTACAGTCACAAGGCCTTTCTCCGGTAGGAGTCTCCACATTCCTCGTATTGATAGGGACCACACTCAAAGTGAGATCTGATGTGATGGTTAAATGAAAAGTATCTAGGGAGGGCTTGCCACACAAGCTACCCTGAAGACAGGATCCCAAGGAGTTCTTCGGCGCCAGACAGATCTGGAACCCGACTGTAGGTCTGTCCATACAGAGAGTCTTCATTAACTTCACTGACATTCTCTATCACATGCCTTCTGTTAGAAACAAGCAGCACACAGTTAAATATTTGTTATTGTTTCAACATTACTAGGCACATAAAACATGTTTTGGTTTTTTTTTTACCGTGAATTGTTTTACCTTTCAGAAAAAAAAATCATCTGACAGAGATGCTACTGCTATCCTCACTTTATGTATACAATGTGGGAATTTCTAAAAGCATATGAGTAAATATGCTTTAAACATATAAGTATTTCACACTTAAATATGGGAAACTAACACTGAGGGAAATATGACTAGGACATATTTCCTAACTTATAACAGAGGGAATCTGAAAAGCTAGTATTCCACAGTAGGAAAGCACTACTTTGGTAGGTTAGAGATAAAGTCCAAGTACATTATCCTGCTTTAAATATTATTCCCACAGATTCTCCCCTAACAGTTATGCCGCCTTAAAGTGAACACATGGTTGACTTTTCTCCCAATAGAAGCAGACATCCTTTTGTTACCTCCTCCCGCCGTGTTACCTACCACCCCCTCATGCCTTCCCCCAATGCAGGTATTAAGTTTCCTCACCTGTGAGCTCAGGGATCTCACTGTAGTTATCCCCCATGTTGTGACATAGGTAACTACTGAATATACATGTCTTATGGCTACCTACAAATACCCCAACATAGTAAAGGTGCTCTCCTCTCTTCTCCAACCTCCACATGGACCACCAAAAGGGGCTGACGTGAGCATGCTACCATGAAATGTATCTGACTCCTTTATTTTATTCTCTCTCCTATCTTTCCTATCTTCTATGACTGTACTGTAAACTTTATATATTATCACTGTACAATTGTGCCTACCGACCATTCAGTTGTTAGAGGCTGGTTTTCTTTCACTTATGAGCTCACAAAATGGCAAAGTCATCAGTCAAAATTACCTGACGGTAACAGGTTTGAGATGCATGCAGCATATGGGTTACTGTGCATTCATGTATTTCCATTTACATATACTATAGCAAGTACATTATTTCATGTTAACTTGAAGATATATAATAGTGTAAGAATGAGTGGAGTTTAACCTGTCAATCAGGTCACAGTCTAATGGTGACCTTGTGGGTGTTGTGTTAACTTGAGGAGGGACCTGGGAAATTGCCTCTCTCTTTACCTTTGTGCTGGCTGACACTGATTGCTGCCAATGCCACCACCATGGGGATTTGCACGGCACTGCACCCACCAGCCTGTGACCTTCCTGCATACGGCATCACCGATTGTAGCTACGTGAGTCGCAAGAGGGACTCTGGGACCACTCTCAGGCATGGACTTGAGTTGGCCCAGGCAGGGATGTTTCCTTGATATGCAATTGTTCTTTGATATAAACCTCTTTCTTATACATATATGAGTGTCTCTGGATTTGGCTGTCTAGTTAACTCAGCAAAACACATATACAAATGAGAGGATTCTACAAGGTCTTGGAAAATTAGATTACCTTTCCATTTACCATTAACTTTTAAAAGACTTCCCTGATATTAATATTTTAATGTCGTGATGCCATCTTCAAAAACTCTTTTGAAGCACTTGTTTGTCTCAATAACACTCACCTCACACATGCAGTCTGGTCTTCGGTGACATGCAATTCACAGACTTCTCCTACCATAGAGGACCAGGTGTCATTTTTCATGAACGGTATTGTATTTTCCTTGGACAGCTTTGCTCCATCATCCAGGTTTTGAGAAACTGAAAGAATGATTTAAGTTAAGGTTAAAAGTAAAGCAAAGAGCAAGGGCATTACTCAGAAGGAAAAGGTCGCTGTGAGAAAAAAGATTTTAATACATTTTCCTGTCTCAGGACTTAGACCACTGTCAAAGAGCAACTCCACAGGAGGCAGTGCCATGACGACTGAGACTGACAACTGGAATGCAAAGGAAGAATAAAGTAGACACAATCCCCACGGACCACGAAGAGAGGAGTGAGGGCCACCTTCTCTGTGAGCACTGCGGTGCCGGGACGGACACGGTCCGAGAAGCAAGCTCAGTCTCTGTGAAGGGCGTGTGCTCGACCCAAAGAGACAAGTTCACACGGACGTCTTCACATCTCATTCCCTCCTGCAGCCTGGTCCTTCAGAGCTTCTTCCCTCCTGCAGCCCTCAGCACGGCGGTGCTGGACGGGTGCTACCTGCACTCTCCTCGGGTCTTCCTCTGGCTACTCTGGGACATCCAATGTGTGTGGCTGACCTGCTGCTCAAGGAGAAAGACCTATCATGGGGAAGGCAGCAACGGGCAAGGAACACTTCCCTGACACTGAGGCAAGATTTGTTAGTCAAGGTGTCCAGAGTGTGGGGAGATGTAATTTATCTTGTCAAACAAGTGACAGACACAGTAAGTCTCAATGCAATGCTCAGACCACAACTATCTCTCTGAGTGTACAACATTAGAAGAAACAAGGCTCTCAGTCACAATTGAAATAAGATATCCCTGTAAGACACAGTCTATATTCATGGAGAAGCTATAACACGATGCTCCAAAGGGCACATACTACACTTGTCCCATTTATCAACGTCCTCTCATCACTGGGCCCACACTGTGGAGCACCAACAACGGGTATGCCACACATGGTCCCAGAGAAGGTGACTTTTAAAAGGAAGCCATCCATACCCACAGAGGCCAGGTTTCTGATGGTTTCCATCATCACATCTCTGTAGAGTTTCCTCTGGGAAAGATCCAGCAAGGCCCACTCTTCCTGGGAAAAGTCCACAGTCACGTCCTCAAGGGCCAGCAGGCCCTGGAACATCCCACATTCTCTGGTTCAGCAAGTTGCCATGTAGCTCAGTGTGTGCAAGGAGGGGGAGGATGAAATTCTTGGGGAACTGAGATGTCCTAGGGATCTGACGCGAGGTTCAGTGTCCTACTAATTCTAACCTAGGGTTGAGCAATCACCCCATTCCTTCACTGTCTAGGTTTAATTCCTCAAGGATTACATGGTATCTCAAACACTTAACAATTCTTCTAATACATTGAGTTTATCTCCCCGTAGTTTGACTGTGGCCTTTTGCAATCTCACTCCTCTCGATTGTCACGGCCCAGAAAAGAGAACACGCAGAACACATGACATAAATTAGATAAATGCTCTAAAATGTAACCGCTATGCCCACATTCGATCATCTCTTCCAACGGTGAGGGAAGGGGGCCCTGTTCACCTCTTTGCACAGGACCATGTAGAATATTTATGAGAACATGAATCACAGGAAGAAGCAGGATGAGCTGTTAACAAGTAGAAATCACCGCAGACACTGCAGCTTTTCCCTTAGCCCCTTACCATCTTGGTAGGCCCAGTGGTCTGCAGAACAAAGGGCAACTCAAAGTCCTGACCGTATTCTTTTTTAAGAATTTCAAGAGATCAAGAACTGATAGACCAGTGGCTGAAAATAAAATGTTATTTTAGTGGACTGTGATATCTTATACCTATTCTTTAAAAACTTTATGGTTGCAATTTGTGCATTCTATCCCTCCAGAGCACACAAGATTAATAAAAAAATAAACAAAGCCCAGTCCTAAGACAAATAACGAAAGAATCCAGATTTCATGACAATTTTCAAACTCTGAGGCACAAAGCGACTGTACAGTAATCATTACTGCCTAACATCATCACAGGTCTGGTAGGTGCACTTGTACAGCGATAATAAGTAAAGATTATAGTAAAGTCATAGAGAACATGAGAGGTAGAAGAGAGATTGAAATAATGGAGTCAGATACATCTCATGGTAGCATGCTCACCTCAGCTTCACTTAGTGGTCCATGTGGAGAGAGAGAAAGATAGTTATTGCTAGCCAAGGCTTTTATATTCTCTGGGGATGTGCAAGCCCACTAATTACAGGTGAGGACGCATGTCACAGGAAAGGGTTGTGCTATAGGTAATACAGTAATGGGAGAGGGGTGGTCTAGAGGTATTCACTTAATAGGTATGGGAGGTAACAGGGATACACATGTGACAAGATGGGCGGATCCTAGTTTCAGTACGGCAGCCTAAATTTGGATGTCACGGAGCCAGTTTGACCTGTTCTCTGGCTCACTATAGAAACCATATCAGTAGGCTATAAACCCACCCTATAGGGACCAAACCAATGACTGCAAGCCTTTAGGGAGCAGTAGCCCACTGTCCTTAACAGCAGGGAGTGGGCCCTACTTGTAGTGGGACGAGATAGTAGTCTGGCAACTGACAGCCTTCAGGGAAGTAACTTGACAATCATTTACCATTAGCTGCTAGTACTGTCCTAAGTCTAACATATATTTGGGGGAGATGACTTGGGAGAAATCTTTCTGTTTCCAAGAAGTCACAGAGGATCAGTTAACATGGGGAAACAAGCACAGCCTTCCAGTTGTGAAGCAGCTTAAGGGACTTGAAGGATGAAATCAAACAAGAACAAAACTGTAACAGGACTACTGGTCTCCCAGATTCTACAGGAAGGAAGGTCTGGGTCCCCGACTGCACCCACCAGCCTGTGGCCCTCCTCTTCCTGTTCATGAGACTCCCCAATGCATGAGTTACAAGTTCATACACATTTTGGTAAGAGATCAAAAACTGCCTCATTACCTTAGCAAGTGGAACAAATATATATATATATGCATTTTCTCAGAGGAAAAAATGCATTGCCTCATTTAGCAGATTTTAATGTAGCTACAACTCAGCAATTTCCCCTCACTAGAGGATGATTATAAGAAAGCACTGTTGGACAACAGAAAAGTGGGTGAAGGGAGATGCCAGACGGTGTAAGACATGACAAAATAATAATAATTTATGAAATATCAAGGGTTCATGAAGGAGGGAGGTAGGGAGGGAGGGGAAACCTAAGGAGCTGATACCAGGGGCTCAAGTGGAAAGAAAATATTTTGAAAATGATGATGGCAACAAATGTACAAATGTGCTTGACACGATGTATGGATGTATGGATTGTGATAAGAGTTGTATGAGCAAAAGGAAATAGAGGAACGTACTAGGGGGCAAAGGGTATTTATAGAGGTTTTAAGACTGGAATGTACATATGTAAATATATTCATATAAGAGTGTGGGGAAACAGATCTATGTGCATACATTTATAGGTTTAGTATTA
>NW_022106463.1:12143684-12153916 GCF_000313985.2 Echinops telfairi | reverse complement strand
GGGGGAAAATGAGCAACTGATATTAGGGGCTAAAGTGGAAGGCAAATGTTTTGAGAATGATGAGGGCAACAAATGTACATATGTGCTTGATACAATGGATGTATGTATGGATTGTGGCAAGAATTGTACGAGCCCCGAATAAAATTTAAAAAAAAGAAAAAGAAAAAAAAAAAAGTTTCACAAGCTCCCAATAAAACGATTTAAAAAGAAAAGAAAAGAAAGCAGTCCTGAGTCCTCTTTCGACAAGACGGCTACACTGGTTCCACCAGCCAGTGCTCCTCCTGCCACTCCTGTCACAGCACTGGATGCAGCAGTATCTCCTGGTCCCAACCCAGGCCTGCGTCCAGCCCCAGCTCCAGCTCAGACTGAGCTCCTGTCATCGCCTGACAGGAGAGCAGTACTGGCGATGGCAGAACTCCCCCTCAGTGGAAGTCCCAGTGCACATGCTGGCACCTCTGCCACCTTGGCCTCTGCTCCCAGGACTCTTTCCTGGCACACTTGGTCATTTTAGCCTCCATTATGGGCAGCTATGAAGGAAGCAACCAGGGTGCTGCCCCAGTTATTGGGACCCTGCTGGGCAGTGTCCATGAGCATTCAGTGGACAGTAGCAATGCTTTTCAGTGGCTCACAATGAATCTGAACAGAAAGTGTCTGTTGGCGTGGAATTTGCGAGGAACATGTAAGGATTGCACGAGAATGTCTCTCCGAATGAGTTCATCCTGGGCTGGTACACCACAGGCCATGACGTCACCCAGCTACAATGGATGGGCCTTGAGAAAACGGGAGCACATGTGGAACAGAATCTCAAATTTACACAACAAACAAACAAAAACCAGCAATAGCTTTACTGGTTTAAAAGGGAAGTGAAGGCCTCCAGTAGACTATTGGCACAAGAAGCTCTTTAAAACCTGAACTGCAATGAGCCCGGTGGCCACCTTTCAGCTTGGCTGAAACAGACTGGCTACCAATAAATACCACTTTTTGAGACTAAAGGACCACAATAATTTTAAGAAATGATGAAATTGTAAAGGGCAGGAAAATGAGATTCATGGAAAGTGAACAATGAGAGCAGACCCATGAGTCTGTTCATGAATTGTGAAGACTGTAATCTATCTCATAGAACTAATTGTGTAGAAGTTGTTGAATGGGAACTAGAACTGCTGTGGAAACATTCACTCGCACACACAGACACACATACAGAGAGATGACAACACAGGATGTTGTTATGAAAATAAAACAACAAAACAGTTCAGGGTCTATTGTAACAATAAGAATCCTAGCAAAAGTAAAGTCATCAAATGCACGTAGTAATAATCTTCGGACAGGAAGGAGAAGAGTTCAGATTGGAACACACTGGGAGGCCATAAAAACTGACAAAGTCTACATATCATCAGAAATCCAAATTCCTGTTATTTAAGCCAGACACGGACAGTATATGCACTTATGCATGATATGCTGTTGTTGTTCGGTGCCAGCTCACTATACAAATAGTGAGTAAGAAAGATGATCATCATGAATATTTAAAAGACTGGGAGAGAAATTTTTGTCAGAAATACTTATACCCAGAAGAATTTCAGGTTGGGTCAAGAGGGAGGTCAACTGGGAGGGAGGGGAGTGGGGGAAGGCTCAAGTAGAAAGAAAATATTTTGGAAATGATGATGGCAACTGAGAGAGTTTATTGTGCCAGCCTGGCCGATAAACACAAGTGGGATTAACTGAAGGGCAGAGAGATAAATGCCTTAGTGAGTCTCACCTTTCTTGTCTCTCGCTCTTTGATCATCGGACCAGTGTGCAGCTGCCTTGCTTGTCCTGTGCCTCAATTTACAGGCTACACGACCTGTGGGACGCCTAGCCTATGGACTGTGTCGCTGTAAGTTGAGGTCCCTTTAAGAGATCGCTGGAGCTGGGGACTGGCAGTTGGTGACCTGGCTGGCAGTTGGTGACCTGCCTTCTGATTGGCTGCTGTGCTGACGTAGCCTAGCTCTCTCTATAAATAGAGGAAGATCTAGCAGCAGACTGGACTGGAAGGACTGCTAGTCTCTCACATCTCTCTCACGGCAGTGAGTTGCACTGAGCTATTTGTAGTGCTTCCTAATTTAACTGTTCATTTCTTGTATTATATATTTATCTGTATATGATTTAACATCTCATTTCTTGTTATATATCTATCTTTATAAATAAATATATTGAATTATCAGCAATTTGGTTTCATCTCTCTAGAGAACCCTGTCTAACACAGCAACATATGTACATATGTGCTTGAGACAATGGCTGTATGCATGGACTGTGATAACACCTGTAAGAGTCCCCAATAAAATGATTTCAAAAGGGGCGGGGGGGAGGGGGGGTCAACTGACCAAGTATCAATTTCGATCCAGTATAATCACGACTACAATAATATCTATCTGACAAGAAAGCTGGTCAAGACCCTTGCCTGTGGCTAGCAGAGATCTGCCAGCAGCTTAACCTGACTAGCAGCTTTGTAAGAACTTAACACTAAGAATTTCATCCTGTAGTATGGATTTCAACTCAATGAAAAGAAGACCCAAATCCTCCCAACTGCACCAGTGGGTCACACAATAAATGAAGAAGGGTTGAAGGTGTCAAGAATTTCATCTTGATTGCATCCACAAGCAATGCTCATGGGCGCAGCAGTCAAGAGATCAAATAACATCTGGCCTTGGGCATTGAAGAAGGATTACTTTGGGGAATAAGGTGTGACTGACCCAAACCAAGGAATTTTGAATGGCCTGCCCCATATGCATGTCCAAGGTGGGCACTGGATAAGACGGAAGAAGCACGATGCATTTGAATTATTGGCAATGAATACTGAAAGTACTATGGATTGGCAAAAGAACAAACAATATGTCTTGGAATAAGTACAACCAGAATGCTCCTTACAGCCAAGGATGACCAGACTTCGTCTTACTTACTTTGGACATGCTGTCAGGAGAGACCGGTCCCTGGATAAGGACATCATGCTTGGTAAGGGACAACTAAAAAGAGTAAGGCCCTCAACAATATGGATGTCAGAGTAACCAACCTCTGACAATCGTGGGGGGTTGGAGGTGTACGTGTACAGCACTAATATATCAAGATCATAGTAAAGTCATAGAGGATAGGAGAGGTAGGAAAGAAAATAAAATAAAGGAGTCAGACATTTCATGGTAGCATGCTCAGCCCCTGGATGGCCGTGATCTCAGCAGCCAGGTCTGCACAGAAAGTGGGAGGAGGAGAGGCTGTATTTCTAACCAAGGCTTATATATACAGAAGGGTGCACAAGCGCCCCTGATTACAGGTAACCAATACGTCACACACAGTAAGGGGTTGCACCATGGGCAATACAGCAATGGGAGGCGAATGATCTAGGGGTAGACACGCAATAGGAAGAGGTGGGATTAGGGGTACACATGTGACAAGATGGGCATATCCTAGGTTGAGGATGGCAGCCTAACCTTGTCCTAGACCAGCGGTTCTCCAACTGTGAGTCTCGACCCCTTTGGAGGTCCAATGACCCTTTCACAGGGGTCACCAACCGAGACAGGGCTCCTCTATCTGTCTCCAGGTGGGTTCACCCACATTCAGATAAGCTCACATACGAGTACCCAGCGTGAATACTATTACCCATGCTACACCATGCTTCAAGACAAAATTTCATTTATTTGTAATTAGAAAGAAATATTTCACGATATATAATTACATCATTTTTTAGGATTAATCACTATGCCTTAATGATGTCCAATTTTAAACAATGAAAATACATCCTGCATATCAGATATTTCCATTATGATTCACAACAGTAGCAAGATTACAGTTATGAAGTAGCAACAAAAATAATGTCATGGTTGGGGGTCACCACAACATGAGGAACTGTATTAAAGGATCAGGGCATTAGGAAGGCTGAGAACCACTGGTCTAGATCTTTTCTCTGGGCCCTCCAGGAAACAATCACCACCCTTATCAGGAGGGTGTGCGTCCAACCTAAGGTGGGACAGACAATAGTCTGATTGCTCTGAATGGCTGAATGCCTTCAGGGAGAAAACTTGTAAGCAGCTGACTTCCAAGTGTGCTACAATCATTTACCATGTGTTGCAAGCAGTGTCCTAGGTCTGACATATATTTGGGGGAGACAAGCTGGGAAAAGCCTTTGTACATCCCACAGATGGCCTGACACAGTGGCTGTACCAATGTGCTCAAACATAAGAACGTTGAGAAGACGGCAGGGACCACCTGGATGGCGCCTAACAACAACACATAGGTATAAAAACTCCAGGAAATTTTGTGAATTAAAAAGCAAGCATAAATACTGAGCTACCCTATGTGTGAGAGAGGAAGATAAATAGCATGCTTCACTATTTCATTTTTTCTCTTAGGTCAGTTCAAATAAGCATTTTTGAGTTTTAGAATTTGCACCCATTAAACTGAACATTTCTCAGCAGAAACACAAGCTAATCTACAAATTTTCTTGCAATGAAAACTGTAAACTCTAAAGAAGGTAAATGTATCAAGCTCACATGCTGACCTCATCCAGAAAACCATCTTTTTATGCATTCCATTACAGGTTGTGCAGAGCAGATGAAAGTGAGAGACTAACTACCAGGTCTAGGCAGAAATGGTGGGAGGACTAATACTTAAGATGGGGGGAAAAAAATGTCTCTCACACACCTGAAAGCCTCTAGGAAAAAGTACCTCCCCTGAACAGATGGATCTGGAGAACTCACACGGATCCCAGCAGGGCTCCCTGGCTGCCACAAATGATTTCATAGAAGAGTTCATGAGGCCCAAGCCCCGCCCCTGAACCTGATTAACAATCAGCACTTTATCCCACTGACTCTCTCCCAGCTTAGCTACCACACCACATAGGGGCAGAGGTGGGACTGTGGTTGGGGCAAGAATGGCTCTGCTGGGCCTTGGACTCAGCCTCCTCAATTGGGGCAAATCTATCTTCAGACTCTAGTACATGGTTCTGTCAGCCAACAGAGAGAACTAAGGGCCAGGATGGGGCCATGTAAGGCCAGTCATGTGTGGAAGGTGATCGCAGGCATACAAGGCTTGAAAAACCACGTATGTGTGCAGGAAATATCCAGAAACGGGAGGAAGGCCCTAAGATCATTCATAGGGTTGAGGCCTTTGGTCTTTCCAACCACTCTTAAACCTGATAGAAGTACTCCAGGCCTTGGAGTATATAGCCACGAATAATTCCATCCAGTTAAAAGTCCCAGGACTCTGTAGCACTCACCATTTCCTGGCTACAGCTTCTGGAGGTGCACGTGAATGTGCTCTCTAAGCACAAGGAGTCTCTCTAGGAAGAGGGCTGCTAGTGCAGGCAGAGCCACTGGGCAGTCTGGAAGCAGGTGAATGATGTTTGGTCCACATGCAGGCAGAACAGTACAAACCCTTGCTTGGAATTTCATGAAAGTCCAAAACCGTCATCCTTGGTCTCCAGCTGTCTAGACTTGACTGGCTCTCTGTTCACCAAGCCTAGGACCTGAAATGGAAGGTGACAGTGTTGAGTAAGGAGGGGCTGTCAGATTCTTGGGTTTCAGCTGTTGCCCTGGGCAGAGCTTCCTCCCAGGGTAGACCTGTCTACACACCTGACAGGGAGCCTGGGTGGCATCATGTCTCAAAGGTCTCTCTATTAACCCACAAGTCAACCAATGGAACCCACCAGCTGCCCCACTGAAGAAAGGTGTTGCATGCAGTCGGCTTCCATGAGGATGCACATCCCTGGAAACACTGTGCAGCAGGAGTCTGTTGACTTGGTATCGCGGGGTCACTAGAGGTCAGAGTGGACTCCATGGAAACAGGTTTGAGTTTCTATATACTTGGCTCAATCCAAACAGATGCATGTTTCTCTCGCCTCCTATCATATGGTGAAAATAACGCCAACACGGACAACACCAACAGTACATACTCTTGTAGATGTGTTTTTAATGTGAGTTACCAAGGACACACAATCACTTTTCTGTAGATTACCCAAGAAGGGCTGGGTTTGCTTGTATTGAGCTCAGAGAAGCTGTGAGGAACTGGATCATGCAAGCGGGGAATCAAAGCCCGATGCCCCACGTGAACCCTCAGTCCCACATCAACTTGAGACTCCACGAATGTTCCACACAGCGGCAGTACTGTTTTAAATGGTTAACTTTGAGGACAGCCATCCTGGTGGGCCTGAAGTGGGACCTTATTTTGGGTTTGACTTATATTTCCCTAAAGACTTTGGCCATCTTTTTTCTCCTGAGCTTACTGACACCACAACAAGTGTGTGTGTCCACACACTTACTTCAGTCAACCTGATTTTGTGTCTTCTTTGCAGAAAATATTCATACAGGTTTCTTTAGTCAGCTTTCATTTATGGTTAGCTTTGAGTTGTAGAAATTCATATATTGTGAAAAGTAAATAATTTGACATGTTTCCTAAATATTTCCATGATCTGCAGTTTGTATGTATGATTTCTGGATAGTCTCTGATCTGGTTCTGGAAGGGGGGCGGGTGTGTGTGTTGCTGAATAGAACATGATTCTGCAGGGCACTCTGTAGCTGGGGCATTTTGGAAGGAATCTCCAGGCCTTTCCACTTACATACTTTCATCTATGTAAATCTTTCTGATTTCTTTCTATAGTGTGTCATACTTTCATATGCACAAGTATTTCCCTTGTGTTTAAAGTTACTCCCAGGTGTGTGGCACCACCTGCCCTGCCCTTTAGACACTATTATAAATGGAAAGGTATCCTCAAGACCTGTTAAAGCTCTTTGTTGGCGTACAGATCTGCAGGAGATTTTTGCATGTTCTACCACCTTCTACAATTTTGCTGAGTTCATTTATTAGACCTAATACTTGGTGGATTCTTGGGAATCGTTTTTTAATAATTTTATTGGGGGCTTATACAACTCATCACAATCCATCCACCCATCGTGTCAAGCACATTTGTACATTTGTCGCCATCATTCTCAAAACATTTACTTTCTACTTGAGCCCTTGGTATCAGCTCCTCATTCCCCCACCCCACCTACCCCATCCATGAACCCATGATAATTTATAAATTATTTTGTCATGTCTTACACTGTCCGTTGTCTCCCTTCACGTGTGACTTTTCTGTTGTCCGTCCCACAGGGAGTGGGTTAAATGTAAGGTGACCAGACATCCCGCTTTTGGTGAGACAGTCTGATTTTTGGCGTTTTAAAAAAGGCCCAAATTTTGGAAAGAATGCACGACAAGCTAGGGAATGGTCTATTTGGTCCATATAAACCAAAATTTTAATCAAGAACCCCTCCCCTCGCCCCGTGGTCAATGGTGTCCCACTTTAATTTTGGTCACCTTAGTTAAATGTAGATCCTTGTAATCGGTTACCCCTTTCTACCCCACCTTCCCTCCACCATCCCAGTATCGCCACTCCCACCACTGGTCTTGAGGGGCTCTGTCCTGGATTCCCTGTATTTCCAGTTCCTATCTGTACCAGTGTACATCCTCTGGTCTAGCCAGATTTGTAAGGTATGGGAAACAGAATGATTTCTCCCAAATCATCTCCCCCAAATATATGTTAGACTTAGGACACTGCTTGCAGCTAATGGCAAATGATTGTGAAGTTACTTCCCTTAAGGCAGTCAGCTGCCAGGCTACTGTCTAGTCCCACCCTGGGTAGGTCTGCTCCCTGCTGCTAAGGACAATGGGCTACTTCTCCCTGAGGCTTGCTACCATTAGCTTGGTTCCTGTAGGTGGAGTTCACATCCTACTGATAATAGTCTCTAGTTGAGCAAGGGAACAGGTCAAGCTGGCTCAGTGACATCCAAAGTTAGGCTGCCATCCTGAATCTAGGATCGGCCCATCTTGCCACATGTATACCCCCAATCCCTCCCCTTCCTATTGCATGTATACCCCTAGATCACCCCTCTCCCATTACTGTATTACCTATAGCACAACCCTTTCCTGTGATGTATGTCTTCACCTGTAACTAAGGAGCTTGCATGTCCCCAGAGAATATAAAAGCCTTGGTTAGTATTAAATATCTCGCTCTCTCCATGTGGACCACCAAGTGAGGCTGAGGTGAGCATTGCTACCATTAAATGTGTCCGACTCCATTATTTCAATCTCTCTTCTATCTCTCATACTATGACTTTACCACAATCTTTACTTAATATCACTGTACAATTGCATGGTGTGTTAGGGGCAGGATTACCCTGACAGTAAGGTAGAATTGGGATCATGATACGGTAGTGGGGGTGGGTGGGCAGGAAGCATTTAAGAAGAGGAAAGTTGTATGTTTCATCGTTGCTATACTACACCCTGACTGGCTAGTCTCCTCCCTGTGACCCTTCTGTAAGGGAATGTCCAGTTGCCTACAGATGGGCTTTGGGTCCCCAGCCCACACGCCACCATTCATAATGATATGATTTTTTGTTCTTTGATGCCTGATACCTGATCTCATCGACACCTCATGATCACACAGGCAGTGTGTTTCTTCCATGAGGGCTTTGTTGCTTCTCAGCTAGATGGCCACTTGTTTATCTTCAAGCGTTTAAAAACCTAGGTGCTATCTATATCTTTTGATAGCCGGGCACCATCAGCTTTCTTCACCACATTTGCTTATGTACCCGCTTTGTCTTCAGTGATCCTGTTGGGAAGGTGAGCATCATGGAATGCTATTGATAGAACAAAGTGTTCTTGCATTGACTTGAGTAGAGATCCAATGTCCATCTGCTACCTTAATACTAAATCTATAAATACATGCACATAGATCTATTTCCTTATCATCCTCTATATATTTACATAGGTACATGCCTATATTTAGAACTCTATAAATGCCCTTTACCTCTTAGTTCTTGCTTCTGTTTCCTTTTACTTTACTCTTTTCCCACTAGCCTTCATTTGGATTTCAGTAATTCCTCTAGGTTACATTGCCCTTGAACAAGCCCAAACAGGCCTCTTACACCCTCCTCACCATCGATTTTGGATCATTTGTTTTTTCCTCTGCCTGGATTTGTTAACACCACTTTCTTTCTCCCACCACCCCCTCTTATATGTCCTGATGGAAATGTAGGTCCCGTTGTTTTCTCCTCCAAATGGGACTTTTATTTATAAGATTTTATCATCTGAAAATATGGAATGACCTTCAAAATGGAACCACAGGCACAGGTGTATGAAGGGCAGAGCTATGTAAATAAGGAGCCACAGAGAGAGGGCCCATGATCAGGGACCATAACTTAGTTGCTATGACTGGAACTGACTCCATGGCAGCAAACAACAGCAACGTCACGACTGCAGAGCCACTGATAATGCCTTCCTGAAACGATTGTTCTTGCTGTGCTTTAAAGAGCCTGGTGTTCTGTTTCAAGTATTCCTCCTATGACTGTTATTGCCACTGTGCTCTAAGCGCTCGCTTTCCTCTCTCACCACTGTATGCACTGATAAAGTTGCTCCTATCAGGTGGTTAATGGATGTTAGGAGTCACACTGTAGTTTCTGGCTCAAAGTGGCACAGATGTCAGTATTAGACGCTGCCTTAGGTCGGCTCCTGTTCTTTTCTTGATTGATTTGTTTGTTATTATTTCCCAGATGTGCCCCAGGCTCATCGTGGATGCTTCCTATGAATTGCTATAAGAGCCCCCAATAAAATGACTTAAAAAAAAAAAAAAGATGCGCTTAAACAGGAGACTACACACAGGAAGAAATGGAGGAAGCACACTCACGGCACATGGGATTCACAGGAGTGGTAAGAAGAGAACCGAAAAGAACCCCAACAGGTCTGGGCTCAGCTGTTAATGGAAGATGGGAGGGCGGCCATGGGGGGCATACACAGGGGGCAGCCAGAGACCCTCAGGAGTAGTTCTGAAGTCACATGGCACCCTAACCGTGAGAATGGAGGGGGTGCTCCACCAGGCACAGCTCAGTGACCACGAATTGCGCCTTTATCCGAGGCACTTGGCTACACGGACGGAGCACTCGTCACATGACCGCGCACTGTGTCCCAGGGAAAACGCCAGATAACGTGCAATCAGACAGCATCATCCCATGATGAGGAATTCTACTGCTGCACACTCTGGGGTCTTCAACTATAAGTCAAGCTGAGCCGTAGTCTCAGGAATAAGGGAAATAGAAAGGATGTTGGGCCGGCAGGCCACAGTCCAGCACCTTGAAATAAAAGAAATCACAACACTGAAAAGTAAGGAAGCAAAGCACAACTCCTACGCGCGGACCGGGGCCTAGGTCCTGACAGGTAAACGCGCACAGACAGGTCCT
>NW_022106463.1:12141389-12143216 GCF_000313985.2 Echinops telfairi | reverse complement strand
TCAGGCCCGAACCCCTGTCCATGGTCCTGTGACCCGGGGTGGACTGGTTGCAGAGCCGCCCTTGTCTCTCTCAGGCCTCTGGGAGGTCACCTCTGTGGCCCTTAGGAGGAGCGCAAGAGGATGAGTCAGGATGACTTCCGGTACCTTTTGTGTATGATGTAGCAGTTAGGTTACCCCGAGGTCTCTGTAAAACACTTGTTCACTAAGGCAACACTACCTGTCTGCAAAACTAGGATATGTAACAAAAATGAAAGAAAAGATGACCGTAACAAGTGGTAGTCTCAAATTGGCAACTAGACAATCTCAAGCAAGAAATTTGAACCCAAATCCAATGACTTCCAAGGTCACGAACTTGGAATTTCAGTCCTCTGCTTGTTCTCACACTAGGTGCTTATGTTTGAAGTTCCAAGAAGTACGTCAGTTCCTGTCATCCTCAGTAGGTGTGTTTAAGGTAAATTCTATTTCACTCAGAGGGGTTTCCAAGTAGACTTCTGATGGGAACTATGAAACACTGCATGCCTCACAAGGACATAATCCTTATAGCACAACGCCTACATTGTGGGATACCAGCCCTCAAAATCAAATGCATGTAAGAGGTGGATGTGTAATTGAGAGGTAAAATTAAACAGTCATCAGACAAGATAAAGCATACAAGTGCTTACTTCTGGGACCCGCACGACTGCAGGAGCCGGGTCTGTGCAGAGAGAGAATATATTTCCAACCAAGGTTTACATACTCGAGGGAGGGGGCACTCAAGCCCCCTTGTATCATAAGCCTAAAGTTCCCTGACTACATTGGAGGAGTAATCGAACCAGTGCCTGGGGATGGAGGTAAGGGGGAGAGGCTGTCCTCAGTGCCTAAAGATCAATGGGAGATGTCTGCTGCTATAGTTAAAGCAACAGGGAAGATAACAATTAGCCATGTGCTTGTAAGAGGTAACTTTAACGTAGCACTATTATGGAAAGACATAGTAGGGAACAAGATTAATTATGAGAATGTGAGTGGGACTCCTCTCCAACTTACAAGGGCAAAAGCCTCCCTCCACCCCAGAAACTCAGCCAGCCAGCCTTCTTCATATGAGAATAAAGGATTCATCTGGATACACTCTTCCTGCTTGCTGCTCCCCACACCAGATCAAAAAAGGTTGAAGAAAAATTCCACCTAAGCCCATCCAAGCCTTCCCGATTTCTGAAAAGGAAACTGACCCAGAATAAATAGAAGTTACCTGGAAACTTCACTGTATGAGGGTCACTGGTCAGTAAAGTTTAAAGGTGTCGTCCCCCCCACCCCCACCCCGCTCCCAGGAGCCTGACCCATCTTCTAGAAACTTGACTGGTGGGGGCTCTACCCCACTGTATGCCCTTCCAGGATGGGATCAGTGGCAATGGATGCATGCTCTCAGTTCAGGAGAAGCATTAAGAGCTTTTTAAAAAACCAATGTAGTATGCACACAGAAGACAAGCTGCCTATTTTAAATATAGCAAAAACGATGACTATTATCTAACTAGCCTACCTGTAAAGGAATGGGATCCCACTCCTATAGTGAGAGGATAAATCACACAGCCAATCGATGATGCTCACCTAAGAGTGACCTTTGCAAGTGAGGAGGTCTATCAAGAAGCAATATAGAAACACATTGAACAAGTTGACTTTTGGGGTAGGTATTACTGAATACTTATTAGTATTTAAAATTTTTCTTAGAACAATCTAGTTTTCTGTACCTACCTTTTATTATCCTTGTTGATATTCTTGCTGAAGTACTAACTTGTATGAAATAAAAAACCACCTTTTGTTATACATAAAACAGCCATTAGGGGAGTTCCCACG
>NW_022106463.1:12121343-12141289 GCF_000313985.2 Echinops telfairi | reverse complement strand
GGGGGGGGGGGCTTGGCTTCCCGCTGTGGCTGCAGGCTTCCGAGTTGTTCAATCCCGACTTCGTGGCGCGGATGATGCCCAGGGTGGAGTGGTTGATGCTTCTGGAAGCGGCCGAAACCTTGCATCTGACCGAGGTCCCCAGCGCGCCGGAGGAGGGATATGAGCGGGATGAAGAATTTCGGAGGAAGATGGCCCACGTGCTGCTGGAGGTGGGCTTGTTAGAGGGCACCCTGCAATGCCCAGAGTCCAGAAGGCTCTTCCCCATCAGCCATGGAATCCCCAACATGCTGTTGAACGAGGAGAAAACGGAGACTTAAGCCAGCCAGGCACCGATTCCATTCTGTGACCTTGTAGCTGTTGTGTCCCTTGTATGTTGGCTGCCTGCCTTTCATTTGTATCCACGACCCTCCACCCAGTGACGCGCAACACAAAGAGTGTCCTTGAGCTTGATAGCATATATATTTTTTCAAGGTTCAAAACAAACAAACAAACAAAAAGCCATTAGGGCAGAGAACGGGTTGTTAAGTTATGTAAGTCTCACCACCAGTTGCATCCACCCCCAGCTGCAGGTACTGTTTAGTGAATACTGTCTTTTGGTTGGAGGTGGGTTAATCTTAACTTCTGAAGGGAAGCGGCAACAGTTGTTTGTTCATGAATTCTACCAGAATCGCAAGATTAGTGCAAAAGAGGAGCAAAGTACAGGATGCCTCAGCTAGATACTGTGGCACAGAGCAGCATCAAATTCAAAATGATAATAATTTAAGGGAATAATGGTCAATGGATGTAAATTTAGTAGACAAAATAAGATATTTTTAGAGCCTCAAAAAGGACCTCCCAATGAGTACTTAGGAATACAAAGGCTAAAATTCTTAACTTTTCAATGGGTAAAAGTGGAATACATGGAAGTAAAGCACGATCAATTACCCAAAAACCACTCAATCCAAATATAAGATCAGCACATTTTATTGCAATTTAACATCATTAAAAATTTAAAACCACAAACTCATTGATGTTCAAGGCTGCTCCCTAAATCCTTATTTGTGATACAAAAGCTTTGAGGTAAATTTAGCATGGACTTAGAAAGTACACACCTGCACAGCTGCTCATGAGACTGAAGAATTAGCCATTCATTAAGACAGATGTATACTTACGATGAAATTGTTAGTTTTCCAAAACGCACGAAGTAATTTTCATGATACCTTCTTTCCACTTCTGTTGCCTTCTTACTCTCTGAGATGCTTTCTCTTAGGAAAGACTTCAAGGAATTTGTAGTTTGACGCATCAGTATGTGGAAAACCATCCTTACTTAACATTTCTCTTTACCGCAAGTGTGCTTGTGCATAGAGAAGTCTGAGGACCAACGAAAGGTTTTGCCACATTCCTTACACTCATAGGGCCTCTCTCCACTGTGAATTCTCCTGTGTCTGATGAGGGATGAATAATGAGAAAAGGCCCTGCCACATTCTTTACATTTATAAGGCTTCTCTCCACTGTGAATGATCATATGTTTAATGACATTTGAGGACACACTAAAGGCTTTCCCACATTCCTTACATCCATATGGCTTCTCTCCACTGTGAGTTCTCATATGACTACTGAGGGATGAAGACCGAACAAAGGCTTTCCCACATTCCTGACATTCATAAGGCCTTTCTCCATTGTGACTGCTCATATGTGTTCGAAGGTGAGATGGATAGCGAAAGGCTTTGCCACATTCTTTACATTCATAGGGTTTCTTTCCAATGAGAGTCTGCACTGGGGTCCTGGGGCAAGGAGGCCAACTGCAGGGTTCTTCGCATCCCTTATCTTGATAGGTACCATATTCAAAGTGAGAGCTGATATGATGTGTAAGTGATGAATGATCCATGGAGGATTTAACACACTGAAGGTATGATGAAGAATAGGCTTCCATAGGAGTTCTTCTGAGCACAGAAAGATCTAGAACCCAGCTGAAGGGCTGTCCACACTGAGAGTCTTCAATAACTTCACTGACATTCTCTATTGTATGCCTTCTGTTGAAAACCAGCAACAGTTAAATATTATATATTTGTTAGTTTCCACAATACTAGTCACAGTAAAAATGTTCTTTTTGTTTACCTTGAATTATTTCACGGTTCATATTAAATTATCTGACAAAGATGCTACCATTATTCTCATTCCATTTCTACCCCTTTGGTTATTTCTAATTGTATATAAGTGAAATATGTTTTAATTATTCAGTATTTCACATACTTATGAACTCACAAAATGGGAAGGTCATCAGTCAAAATAACCCTAATAGTAACAGGTTTGAGTTGTGTGCACCACAAAAGTTACAACCCATGCATGTGTTTCTGTTCACATACTGTCAGTTACAAAGTTTCATGTCAACCTGTACATATCCAAAAGTATAGGGGTGGAGTTTAGCCTGCAGGGCCCTGGGAACTTCCCCTTCTCTCTCCGCCTTCATTCTCCTGTTGGATGACCAGATTGCTGCCGGAATCACCGCCATTGGACCCACACAAATTTGCACCCACGGGCTTGTGATCTTCCTGCCTTCTGCATCACTGCATGTGGCTGTGTGAGTCTGAAGAGGGGCATGTGGACTAATATCAGACTTACGTACTTGAGTTGTACTGGGCTTGGATGTTTCCTTGATGTAATATTAATTCTTGATATATAGCTCTTTGTTCCACATATGAGTATCTCCAGACTTGTTTCTCTAACCCAGCCTAACACATTATGGTACCTGGGGTGGGTACCTCAGAAACACATCATGAAGATGGACAGTGGACGCTTGTCTGACCTCTGCCTTATGGTAGTTTTTCTTCGTTGGCTAGCCAGAGGTGAGACGGGCCACACTATTCACTGGGGTTGTTTCTGGGAAAGGCATGGGAAGTGAAAGCTTTGAGTCTTACAAGCTGTCTTTGGTTATGCCTTTCTGAAAGGGTGAAAATGAATGTGATTAATATATATTTAGCGCTCAGGGGGTGAAATCACCCCATGAACTTCTCTGGGCCCATGCTGCTTAGTCAAATGGCTGACTGAAGGTCTGGTCCAGGCTTGATGCAGGCAGAGGTCTAAGGCCATACTGCCTATGAATTGGGTAGTTTAGAGGAGAAAAGATTGCATTTGACTGCTTTAAGAATTGAGTTTAGGATCTAGCTATACAAGGATTATACTGATTTCTTCTATTTATTGTTATTGATATGTGATATTGATTGTGTGATAGAAATGATTATAAGTATGAATAGAGAGCGTTTGTAAGCTCACTGCCTTCACTATTAAATTGGTTCTAAGGAATGGGTATATATAGGAAATGCCTGTAAAAATGCATAGAAAAGGTATGCCCCACTAAGTGCCTCTGAGTGCTCAGTACATTTGCATTGGAAAAGACATGCCTGGAGAGCAATGGGCACAGTGAAGGGGACCAAAAAAAAAAAAGGAGCATTTGGCCTTTTTGAAATTTGAACTGGCCCTTTGCTCCTGAATCTGGAAAACTGTGTGAGTTTGGAGTGACTAGAGAATCAAATGCATAGACACTCATGTGAGTATAAGAAAGAGCTTACTATAAGGAGTAACTGTATATTAAGAAAACATCCCAGCCCAATCCAGATAAATCCCTAAGTCCAACTTTAACCAATATGTTCATACCAATCCATACAGTCCTCTCCAGACTCACGCAACACAAGCAATGACACCAAATGCTGGAAGATCACAGGTCAGTGGGTGGAAAGTCTTGTGGTGGTGGAAGTATCTAAGCACTGGCATATGTCTCCATGTAGCTCCTACAGTTCTGGGGCTCTGATTCCATCAGTGTGTTCCATGTGGCTTGTCAACAGGAATGTCAAAGCAGAGAGTGAAGGTGTAGCCTCCAATGAGCTACTTATCTCTGTAGCGCCTCAAATGAGGTCATCAAGCTGTGACCTGATTGACAAGCTAAATTCCACCCCTTCACTATTAATAGTCTCACGTTGACACCAGCTTACGTAACTACCACAGACCACCCTTTCTAAACTTGACATTTTCACACAACTCTCTAGCCATATATAATTTTCAAGCAAGCAGTAATAAAATCATATCTGTACCTAACAGGATAAAACTAAAATGCAAACAATTTAAAAATGTGCAACCCTCATCCAAATATAACATTTTATTAGTGAACACTTACACCATAATCCTATGAATATACTCCCCCAACTATGAGAGTTTGTAAGCCAACCACTTCATGCCTTTATCCTCCAATTTTGGGTATCCAATTTCTATACTGCCCTCTTACATCAACCCAGCGCCCTGAGGAGACAGTACAAATCTTTAATGTGAAGAATCTTCTTTCTAGTTGGAACCTTGTTAAGTCTGCATCCATAAGCAAAGTCAAATTAAGACAGGCCATCCAAAAACTTGGCAGCAATATGCATCAGTTCACATGCTCAAAAAATCTCTCCATCTGGTCATGTTCTGGTCAACTCCATGTGGGCTGCCTCACTTAGCCTCAACATGGTGCCCATTGGCTGCGTTGCCTTTAGACCAAGGGACTGGTCAAAAATCCTCAACAACCCTAGCCCCCTTGGGCTAGGTCTGAAACTTCAAACCAGTTAACCGGCTCTTGTCTTCTCTCCTCTAGTCCCTATGAACCAGGCACATGGGGCGGAGGGGCCAGACTCAACCCTCTACTGCTGAGTTTCTCTCACTTCCACTCAACAAGTGGATCTAGGTTGTCTCCTAGCAAGCATTCCTTTAGAGGCTTCCTTTAATGTTCAGTCTCAGAGAGTAGAGTTTCTTTGTGGCTCAAAGTATTTTCCAGCTAATGGCACAAACCACTAGTTCAAAATTAAAAAAGCCAAAGAGTTCCTTTTTCCTTCAATCTGCCAACAGCCCCCTAGGCAAATCTCTTCACCTAAGGTCCTGAGCACTGAGGACACCGGTGGGGCATATCTGTTTAGAGCCTTCTTTGCAGGCCTGTCCTAATTTACTCAAATTCCAATTTCATGGCTGAAGGCAAGTAGTCTTACAAACTATTTTTACTTCCCAAATATCATTTCTAGCCATCAATATACTAATAACAACAGGCAGGTCTTCACACAATTCTTAAAGCAGCCAAGTTCAATCCTTATCTATCTTATCTTAATCCTTATCTAAACTATTCCATTGATACAAAGTATGGCATTAGAACTCTGACTGAATCAAGCCAGGCCCAGGCTTTCTGTCAGCCATTTTGACCTTCTGTCAGCTATTTTCATGCAGCAGCATGGTCTCTAAGAAACTCAAGCAGCAATTTCACCCTCTGAGCTCCAAATATACATTAATCACACTCATCTTTGCCATCTGAAACAGGAATAACCAAAGGCAACAACCAAAGAAGGGAATCAAAACTTTACCTTCTTTCCAGAAAACAACCCAGTAACCTGCACGGCCATATCTGACCTCTGACTAGCCAAAGAAGAAAAACTACCCTGAGGCCGAGGTCCAGCAAGCGTCCACTCCCCGTCTCTGACTTGTTCCTCTAGCACCCCACTCCCAAGGAAGAGGGACTTATGGACCACGATGGGACTTAAGGACTTGAGTTGAACTGGGCTGGGATGTTTCCTTGATGACATAAAGCTCTTTCTTACACATGAGTGTCTCTGGGTTTGTTTCTCTAGTTAAACCAGCCTAATACACATACATTACAGGGGATTCTAAAAGGTCTTAGAAAATTAAGATTATATTTTCATTTACCACTAACTTTTTAAAGATTTCTCTGATACAAACATTTTAATGTCATGATAGCATCTTCAAACTCTCTTTTGAAGCACTGTTCTATCTCAAGTGAGTGACAACTCACCTCACAGACGCAGTCTGGTCTTTATTCTGATCTTCAGTGACATGCAATTCACAGATTTCTCCTACCACAGAGGACCAGGTGTCATTTTTCATGAATTGTACTACTGTATTTTCAGTGGACAGCTTTTCTCCATCATCAAGGTTTTGAGAAACTGAAAAATGATTTGTTAAAATTTAAAAGAAAAGCAAAACAGAAAGGGAATACTCAGAGTGAACAGGTCATTTAATAAAAAAAGATTTTAATGCATTTTCCTGTCTCAGAACTTTCACAGTGGTCAAAAAGCAACTCCCCAAGACATACTACCGTGAAGACTGAGACTGACAGTGACAGAAATGGAAAACAATGGGAAGAACAAAGTAGACAGGCATTTGACACAATCCTCACGGAACATGATGAGAGGAATGAGGCCCAACGTCCTCTGTGAGCGCTGCTGTGCTGGGATGGGTGCAAGTCAGAGAAGCAAGCTCCGTCTCTGAAGGGCATATGCTCCACCCAAAAGAGCCTTTTCAAACGGACTTCTTTATTCCGTTTGCATAAAGATCTCATTCCCTCCATGCAGGCCTGGTCCTTCGGAGGCTTCTTCCCTCCTGCAGCCCCCACCAGGGCTGCATGCACTCTCCTCAGGTCTTCCTCTGGCTACTCTGGGACAGCACATGTGTGTGGCTGACCTGCTGCTCATGGATAAGACTGTTCACCAGGGAAGACAGCAAGAGGCGAGGAGCGCTTTCCTGACACGGAGCCACGGCTTTGTCAAGGTGTCCAGAGTGTGGGGAGATGTAAATTTCACTGTAACACAACTACCTGGTCAGACATGTGACAGGCATAGTAAGCCTCAATGCAAGGCTCAGACTACAAATATTCTCTCTGTGCACCAAAGAAAGTGCTATAATCAATGTTCAGGCTGACAATAGTACAAAAACCTTAAAGCTTTAAATCATAATTGAAATAAAATGTCCATTTAATACACAGAGCTCTATATTCACAGGGAAGCCGTGACATGATGCTCCACAGGACAAATGACCACATTTGTAGTACAGTGTACACTCAAGTATAAGCCAAGTTTTTAAGCACATTTTTAATGCAGTTTTTGAGGTAAAATTAGGAGCCTCGGCTGATATTCGGGTCGGCTTATATCAACAGAGTCCCATTACTGGGCCTACACTGTGAAGTACCAACAACGGGTATGCCACATGTGGTCCCAGAGAAGGTGATTTTTAAAAAGAAGTCATCCATACCTACTGAGGCCAGGTTTCTGATGGTTTCCATCATCACGTCTCTGTAGAGTTTCCTCTGGGAAAGATCCAGCAAGGCCCACTCTTCCTGGGAAAAGTTCACAGCCACGTCCTCAAGGTCCAGCGAGTACTGAAACATCCCACAAACTCTGGTTCAGCAAGTTACCTAGTAGATCTCAAGTAGGGAGAAATGTCTTGAGAATGATGATGGCAACATATGTACAAATGTGCTTGACACAAAGGATGCATGGATGGATTGTGGTAAAAGCTGAAAGAGCCACCAATAAAATGACTAAACAGCTCCAAAAAGTTATCATATAGTTCAGTGTGTGAAAGGAGGGGAAGGAGGAGAGTCCTGGGGAACTGAGATTTCGTAGGGATTTGACGCGATGTTCAGTGTCCTACTAATTCTAACCTAGGGTTGAGCAATTGCCAATCCCTCACTGTCTAGGTTTACTTCAGTGCCGATTACATGGCATCTCAAACACTTAATAATTCTCTTAATACAGTGAGATATCTCCCCACAGTTTGACTGTGGCCTTTTGCAATCTTATTCCTCTCTACTGTGATGGTTTAGAAAAAAACACTCAGAACACAACATAAATTAGATAACTGCTCTAATACTTAAACCTTATGCCTACATTCGATCATCTCTTCCACTAGTGAGGGAAGGGGGTCCTGTTCACCTATTTCCACAGGACCAAGTTGAATGTTTATGAGAACATGAATTACACAGGAAGCAGGATGAGATGTTAACAAGTAGGAAGCACCTCAGACAGACAGAAACCCAGACAGCGCACAAATACAACCTTGTTACATGATGACATGAGAGTGGCCAGTCTCAGAAGAACCACAACAGCAAGGCCTTGTGCTGCTGACCATGCGTTTTAGTAAGTTCCCTGAAGCAGAGGCTTTGGCTGCTAAACTGTACATGAACATCAGGAAAGGGAGACTTACACACCAGTCAGTGAGATATTCCCATCCGTAATTTTATCATGTTTTCAGTCTCAGAACAGGCCCTTCAGTCTCTCTAGGAAGTTGACTACTGACACAGCAAGTGAGCCAGAGGAATGACAGGACGCACTCACCCTTTGATGTGTGGGTCCCTCACGAGTCTCTGGGTGGCATCGGCGGTTAAGCCTTCAGCCACCAAAGGTTTGAGGGTGAAGGCAAGAGAGTGGCTGAAAAATGAGCCACTGAGAGTTCTATGCAGTGCAGTTTTACTCTGAAATGCATGATTTGAAATGAAGCATGAGGGCAAAAGATTGTTTTTAATCAAATACTTGTTTTATTGGAATAGTTTATTTCTATGCTAAAGCCAATTGCAATATATTAGCTTTAGTTATGAGAACGTAACATTAGAATACATCCACAAGTCCTAAGCAAACATCATCAGATACAGAAAACTCTTCAAAAGATTAACAGAGGCGGGGGGAGGGAGGATTTAGCAAACAACGCCATAGACAGGGGAATAACTGGGGAATTAAAATCAACAAGGAGGAGGACATAGAGATCCTTGGGGTGTTGGAGCAATAGCAATCTAGCAGAGAGGGGTTACTAAGAGGCAGAAGGGCGAGCATGATGGTGGGACATGAGGAAGGTAAAAGGAAACAGGAAACATCTAGGAAGCAAAGCTAGGGTTACAGGTATAATAAAAACAGGTGTGTACATATGTAAATATATTAATTCCTACAAATAGAGGTATTGGCCTATGTACATGTATTTATAGGGCAATACATTGCTATAGTGGATGGAGTTTGGGCCCCTGCTCAAGACCTCTCTCAATGCAAGAACACTCTGTTCTAACAACCTTGCATTCTGTGATGATCACCCTCCCGGCACGATTGATAAGACAAAATGGGTGCACAAAAAAATGTGGTGAAGAAGCGGATGGTGCCCGGCTATCAAAAGATATAGTGTCTGGGGTCTAAGTCTTAAAGGCTTGAAGTTAAACCAGCGGCAATGTATCAGAGAACCAACAAGCCCACATGGAAGAAGCACACTAGCCTGTGAGATAATGTGTCCACAGGATCAGGTCATAGGTATCAGAAGACCCAAAACAAACAAACAAACACATTGCTGAGAACAAGGGGAGTAGGAGCAGAAACCTAAAACTTATCTGCAGACAATAGTGCATCCCCTCACAGAAGGGTCACAAGGAAGGGATGACTCAAACAGGGTGCAGTATTGTGCCGATGATACACACACCCTCCACTATCTTGACCCCACTTCCCTTTCACTTCGGGGTAGAACACTGGTACAGATAAGAACTCAGAACACATGGAATACAGAGCAGATAAACCCCTCAGGAACAGAAAGGGGAGTAGTCAAACCCTGAAGGTAGGGGGAAGGAGGTGAAAAAGGGAGAACCAATCACAACGAATGACATACAACCACACCACAGTCCCCTAGGGGGACAAAAACAGAAACTGTGGGGAATGGAGACAGCAGGCACTCTTAAAATATGAAAATAATAATAATTTATATTTATCAAGGGGTCACAAGAGTTGGAGGGGGGATGGAGGGAAAAAGAGGAACTGGCAACAAGGGTTTAAACAGAAAGTAAATCTTTATAAAATATAAAAATATGCTTCATACAATTTTTGTATGGATTCTTGTAAGAATAGTAAGAGTCCCCACTAAAATAATAAAGAAGGAAGATTAACAAAGGGAAAACTGACAAATTCAACTATGTTAAAATTGAAAGCAGTATTTCAAACAGCAACAAAAATGAGTGAGGATATCCATATACACCAGGGTAAAAATGTCCAAAGTTTATCAATCCACCCTAAAAATTCACAGAGGATTAATTAACATGGGAAAACAAGCCCAGCCTTCCAGTCGTGGAGCAGTTTAAGGGACTTGAAGGATGAAATCAAACAAGAACAAAAGTGTATCCCTGACTACTGGTCTCCCAGGTTCTACAGGAAGGAAGGTCTGGGTCCCCGACTGCACCCACCAGCCTGTGGCTCGCCTGCTTCCTGTTCATCAGACTCCCCGACTGCATGAGTTACAAGTTCATACACATTTTGTACAAGAATATGGACATTGGGCCTCGACTCAAGTACTCCCTCAACACAAGAATACTTTGTTCTAACAACCCAGCATTCCCTGATGCTCACCTTCTCAACACAATTGCTGAAGACAAAATGGGTGCATAAGCAAATGTGGTGAAGAAAGCTGATGGTGCTCAGCTATCAAAAGATACAGCATCTGGGGTCTTAAAAGGCTTAAAGATAAACAAGCGGCCATCTAGCTCAGAAACAACAAAGACCACATGGAAGAAGCACACCAGTCTGCGTGATCACAAGGTGTCCATGGGATCAGGTACCAGGCATCTAAGACCCAGAACAAAATCATACCCAATGTGAATGGTGGTGGTGGTGGTGGTGGGTGGGAGGCGGATGGAGTGTAGACCCAACGCCCATCTGTAGACAATTGGACATCCCCTCACAGAGGGGTCACAGGGAAGAGATGAGCCAGTCAGGGTGCAATATAGCACTGAGGAAGCACACAACTTTCCTCTAGTTCTTTGGTGCTTCCTTCACCCCAGTATCATGACCTTAATTCTACCTTACAAATCAGATTAGACCAGAGTTTGCACACTGCTATAGATAAAAGCATGCAACTGAGGGAATCCAGGATAGATAAAGCCCTTAGGGCCAACAAGGAAAGTCAAGATACCAGGAGGATTAGGGGAGGGTGGGGGGAATCTATCACAAGGATCTATCTATAACCGCCTCCCAGGGGAACAAATAATGGAAAGTGAGGTGTGGCGTAGGATGATGTAAGATATGGAAATAATCTATAACTAAGCAAGAGTTCGTGAGGGAGGGAGGGAGATCAGGGGGGGAGGGGGAAGAAATGGGAAGCTGATCTCAGGGGCTCAAGTGGGAAAAGAATGCATTGAAAATGATGATGGTGGCATATGTGTAAATGTGCTTGACTCACTGGATGAATGTATGGATTGTGATAAGAGATGTAAGAGCCCCCAATAAAAGTATTTTTTAAAAATTGCCTCATTACAAAAGCATGTGGAACAAATATATATATATATACACATTTTCTAGAGCAAAATCTGCAAAATACATGGCCTCATTTAGTAAACTTTAACTTCGCAACAACGCAGCAATTCCCCTCACTAGAAAATGACTCCCAGAAAGCCGTCTTAGCCCCTCCTTCGACAAGACGGCGACACTGGTTCCACCAGCCAGTGCTCCTCCTGCCACTCCTGTCACAGCACTGGATGCAGCAGTATCTCCTGGTCCCAACCCATGCCTGCATCCAGCCCCAGCTCCAGCTCAGACTGAGCTCCTGAGTCATCATCTGACAGGAGAGCAGTACTGGCGATGGCAGCAGAACTCAGGCTCAGTGCAAGCCCCAGTGCACGTTGGCACCTCTGCCACCTTGGCCTCCACTCCCAGGGCCCTTTCCTGGTGCACGTGGTCATTTTATCTTCTACCGTGGGCAGCTTTGAAGGAAGCAACCAGGGTGCTGCCCCAGTTATTGGGACCCTGCTGGGCAGTGTCCATGAGCATTCAGTGGACAGTAGCAATGCTTTTCAGTGGCTCACAATGAATCTGAACAAGAAGTGTCTGTTGACGTGGAATTTGCGAGGAACATGTAAGGATTGCACGAGAATGTCTGTCCGAATGAGTTCCTGGGCTGGTACACCACAGGCCATGATATCACCGAGCACTCTGTGCTGATCCATGACTACTACAGCCCAGACGCCCAGCCTCATTCACCTCACTGTGCACACCAGCCTCCAGAATGGCCACATGCGCATCCAAGCCTCTGCCAGCACTCCAGGTGGGCATGGGGGTGATGTTTACATCTTTGACCATGACGTAGCATATTATGACACCAAATGTATCAGAGTGCCCTGATTATGAAGACCTGTTCTAGCCCCAATTCAGTGATCAGGCTTTGCAGTGACTAGCAGCACCTCGGAGTGCGTCAGCCCGCATCCAGGATGCCCTAAGTAGAGTGCTGCAGTGTGCAGAGGATGTGCTGTCTGGAAAGGGGTCTGCTGACAATACCGTGGGCAGCGTCTTGAAGTCTCTGCTTAGCCAAGTACCCAGAATTGTTCTTCCTGATGCCTTTGAGACCATGCTCAACAGTGACATCAGAGGCCCGGTGGTGGGGACCTATCTGGCCAATCTTACACGGTCTTGTCCACCTGTGAATAAGTCCCAGGAAACACTCCTGACCCTCTGGGCCCCAAACCCAGGACTCAGAATGGAGTGACGGTGAAATGTTTCTTGAGTCACAGTGAATCAGGCAACTGATGTGACTAAATAAAGAGTCTCCCTTTCAAAAAGGAAAAAAATGAATGAGTTTGGAGATTTTGAAGAGAATGGAAAGAAACAGAGCAGTGATATTTCCCAGAGCAAAAGTTACTCTTGAGCCACCGAAACCGTGTAAGCAGATCTGCAATAGGTAGGTACATTCATGCAACGGAAGCATATATACGTGGCAACAGGGGTAGACCAGAGCCACGGTCACCAGCACGTATCAAACGCAAAAGCATCCTGAAGAAAACACATAACTAAGTCAGACACGAATAACAATTAAGTTTACAAAGAGGTAAACTAATCAGCATAAAGCTGATGGATTAAGATTGGGTGCTGCGGTGCTGCCCACTTCTTAGACACAATGAAACAGCTCTTGAGATTGACTTCCTGGGTTTGTAGGCCAGGACCAGAGACTCGTGGGACATCTTAGTCAGCTGTATCAGACAGCTCTACAACTGTATGCTCTGCACCCCAGTTTGCGGAGTCAGTGCCTCGGGTCTTAAAAGCTTTTGAGTGGCCAGCTAAGGAACAACTCCTGCGATTTATTCATCTGGAGCTACAGAGGTAATAAAAAAAAAAAAAACAGCCAAAAACTCAAAAGAGACTATAATCTATTGTACTAACTGTCTACAAGAACCACAGCTTCACCTACCCTGAGACCAAAAGCAGTAAAGCAGATGGTGCTGGTTACCGTTCTGATTATGGCTGTAATGGATGGGTCTTGATGGAATGGGAGCAAAATGTGGAACGGAATGTCCAATTCACATAACACAAAATAAACCAAAAAGAACAGCTCTACTGGACAAGCTCAGAATGAAGGCCTCCATTAGATTATTGCCATGAGATACTGTTTACAATTCAAACTGCAATGAGTCCCTGCAGTCTTGGCTGAAATAGGCTGATTAATTAAAAAAAAAAAAAATCACCTTATAAGACCAAATGACCACAATAATTTTATAAAGCGATGAAGTTGTAAAAGGGCAAGAAAATGAGATTCATGGAAAGTGAACAACCAGAGCAGAAATATTGAGACTACTGATGAATTGTGAAGACTGTAATCAATCTCATAGAACTAATTGTGTAGAAGTTGTTGAATGGGAACTAAAACTGCTGTGGAAACATTCACTCGCACACACAGACACAATCACAGAAAGATGACAACATAGTACGTTGTTATGAAAATAAAACAACAAAACAGTTTAGGGTCAATTATAACAGTAAGAATCCTAGCAAAAGTAAAGTCATCAAATGCCAAATGCACATGTTAATAATCTTCAGACAGGAAGGACAAGAGTTCAGATTTGAACACACTGGGAGGCCATAAAAACTGACAATGCCTACGTATCATCAGAAATCCAGATTCCTGTTATTTAAGCCAGACATGGACAGTAGGTACACTGCTTATGATAAGTTGCTGTTGTTAGGTGCCATCAAGTCAGCTCAGACCCACAGTGACCTATGCACAAAACATGTGACAGCCTCACAGTTGTTCCTATGACTGAGCCCAAGGATGCAGCCTCTGTGTCAACCCATCTCGTTGAGGACCTTCCTCTTTAACACGGAACCTCCACTTTACCGAACCGATGTCCTTCTTCAGGGACTGCCTCTCCTAACAGCATGTCCAAAGTATGTAAGACAAAGTCTTGCCATCCTTGCTGCTAAGAAGCACTCTGGTCTTACTTCTTCAAATACAGATTGGTTTCTTCGTTTAGCAGCCCAGGGTGGTTTCATTCTTCTTCTTCAGTACAATTCAAATGTTTCCATTCCTCTACAGTCTTCCTTATTCAATGTCCAACTATCACATATATATCAGGTAATGGCAAGGTCCGGGGCACCTTAGTCATCAAGGAAATATCCTGGCCCTTTAATATTCTGAAGCGATCGTGTGCAACATATTTACCTAATGCAACTCCACTTCTACTCTGTTGGCTATTGCACTCATAAGCACTGATTATTGTGGCTATAGCCAAGACAAAAGCCTGGACAATTTAAACTGTTTCTCCATTTCTCATGATGTTATCTACAAGTCCAGCTGTGAGGCTGTTGGTGTTGCCTACACTGAGTGGTAATCCATACTGAAGCTGCAATCCTTGATCTTCATCAGCAAGTGCTGCAATTCCTCCTCACTTTCAGCCAGCGAGGTTGTGTGATCTGCATATCACAGGTTATTAATATGCTTTGCTCTAACCCGGGTGCCACATTCTTTTTCAAACAACCCAGCTCCCCAATGATCTGCTCAGCATACAGACTGAACAAGTATGGTGAGAGGATACAACGGTGACCCACACCTCGCCTGATTTTAAACCACGCAGTATTCCATTGCTTGCGCAACTGGCTCATGATCTATGTACAAGTTCCTCATGAGCACCAGGAAGTGTTCCAGAATTCCATACTGCTCAAGGCTATCCACAGGTGATTAAGGACCACTCAGTCAAATGCCTTTGCATAGTCAATGAAACACAAGGAAACACTTTTCTGGTATTCTCGGCTTTGAGCCAAGAGGCTCAAACATAAAAGTCATTGTGAAGATGGCACTGGACGCCAAAAGGTCGCGATGGGTCTGGACAACCTGGATGGCGCGTAACAATAACACATAGGTATAAATGCTCTAGGATATTTTGTGAATTAAAAAGCAAGTGTAATACTAAGCTACCCTTTGTATAATAGAGGAAGACAAATGACATGATTTACTATTACATTTTTCTTTAGGTCAGTTCAAATACGCATTCACCTGTTTCAGAATCTGCACCTTTAAACTGAACACTTCTCAGTAGAAACGCAAGCTAATCTAGAAATTTTCTTGCAACGAAACCTGTAACCCGAGAGAATAAATACATCATTTGACATGTTGAGCTCATCACGAAGAAAGGACCGCGATCTTATTCATTCCCACTCCAGACTGAATACAGCAGATGAAAAGTAGAGACAACACCAGCTCTAGGCAGAAATGGTCGGAGGACTAATCCTTAGATGGGAACAACAAGCTCCTCACACACCTGAAAGCCTCCGGGAAAAAGCATCCTCCCTTAACAGGTGGATCTGGAGAACTCCCACATGCGCCAGCAGGGCTCCCTGCCAGCTGCAAATGTTTTCATTGGAGAATTCATGAGGACCAAGCCCCGCCCCTGGACCCTATTAACAATCAGCACTTTATCCCACTGACTCTCTCCCAGCTTAGCTACCACACCACACAGGGGCAGAGGTGGAACTGTGGTTGGGGCAAGAATGGCTCTGCTGGGCCTTGGACTCAGCCTCCTCAATCAGGGCAAATCCATCTTCAGGCTCTAGTACATGGTCCTGTCAGTGAAAAAAGAGGACTAAGGGGCAGGATGGGGCCATGTCAGCCCAGAGTCATAGGTCGAAGGTGATCGCAGGCATGAAAACCCATGTATGTGTACAGAAAATGTTGAGACATGGAAGTGGGAATCCAAGATCACTCATAGGGTTGAAGCCTTGGGCCTCTCAAACTACTCTTAAACCTCAGAGAAGAATCCCAGGGCCCAGAGTGCACAGCCCCCAACAATTCCATCTAGCCTTGCTGCTTCCAGTTACACAGCCCCAGGTCTCTGTAGCACTCACCATTTCCTGGCTACAGCTTCTGGAGGTGCAAGTGAATGTGCTCTCTAAGCACAAGGAGTCTCTCTAGGAAGAGGGCTGCTAGTGCAGGCAGAGCCACTGGGCAGTCTGGAGGCAGGTGAATGATGTTTGGTCCACAGACAGGCAGAGCAGAACGAACCCTTGCTTGGAATTTCATGAAAGTCCAAAACGGTTGTCCTTGGTCTCCAGCTGTCTAGACTCGACTGGCTCTCTGTTCACCTAGCCTGGGACCTGAAATGGAAGGTGACAGTGTTAAGGAGGGAGTGCCAGGGTCTTACCCAGCTGTTGCCCTGGGCAGAGCTTCCTCCCAGGGTAGACCTGTCTACACACTTGACAAGGAGCCATGTCTCAAAGATCTATTAACCTAAAAGTCAACCAATGGAACCCACCAGCTGCCCCACTGGAGAAAGGGGTTGCAGTCGGCTTCCATGAGGACGCACATCCCTGGAAACGCTGTGCGGCAGGAGTCTGTTGACTTGGTTTCATGGGGTCACTAGAGGTCAGAGTAGACTCTATGGAAACAGGTTTGAGTTTCTATATACGTGGCTCAATCCAAACAGATGCATGTTTATCCTGCCTCCTATCATATTGTGAAAATAACACTAACACCGACAACACCAACATTACAAACTCTTATAGATGTGTTTTTAATGTGAGTTACCAAGGACACACAATCACTTTTTTGTAGATTATCCAAGAAGGGCTGGGTGTGCTTGTATTGAGCTAAGAGAGGTTAGAGAAGCCATCAGGAACTGGATCATGCAAGCAGGGAATCAAAGCCCAATGCCCCACATGAAGGTTCAGAATTCTACCACTGACCCCTCAGTCCCACCTCAATTTCTGAGACTCCACGAAAGTTCCACAAAGAAATTGTTAACTTTGATGACAGCCATCCCAGTGGGCCTCAAGCACTATCTCATTTGGGGGTTGACTTGTATTTCCCTGATCACTACAGACTTGGCCATCTTCTGTGCTTATTGACTCCGCAGCAACTGAGGAGCGTCCATATATTTACCTCAAACCGGTTGTGTGTCTTCTATGCAGACAACATTCATACAGGTTCCTTTATTGTGCCAGTGTTTATTCATTGTTTGTTGGTTTTGAGGTGTAGGAATTTACATATTCTCAATAGTAAACCCTCAATGGACATGTTTCCCAAATATTACCACGATCTGCAGTTAGTATCTATGATTCCTGGATAAAGCCTCTGATTTGGATCTGGGGGAGGGGTGGGTCCTTGTTTCTCAGAGTAGAACATCACTCTGTAGGGATCGCTTCAGCTGGGCATTTTGGAAGGAATCTCCAGGCCTTTCTTCTTACTTACTTTCATCTTCTTTATGTCTTTCGATAACATGTCACAGTTTTCCATGCACAAGTTTCCCCTCCTGTTTAAAGTTACTCCCAGGTGTGTGGCACCACCCACCCTGCCGTTTTAGACACTTCTAAATGGAAGGGTTTCCTCAAGACCCTTTAAAGCTCTTCGTTGGTGTATTGATCTGAAGCAGATTTTTGCACATCATACCAACTTCCACAATTTTGCTGAGTTCATTTATTAGCCCTAATGCTTGGTAGAATCTTGGGACTCTTTTACGTATAGGATATATCATCTGCAAATATGGATTGACCTTCAAAATGGAACCACAGGTGCAGGTATGAAGGGCAGAGCCATGTAAATAAGGAGCCACAGCGAGAGGGCCCATCACCAGGGAAGGAAACTCAGTTGTTATGACCGGAACGGACCCCATGGCAGCAAACAACAACGTCACAAATGCAGAGCTGCTGATAATGCCTTCCTGAAACGATTGTTCTTGCTGTGCTTTAAAGAGACTGGTGTTCTGTTTCAAGCATTCCTCCTATGACTGTTATTGCCACTGTGCTCTAAGCGCTCGCTTTCCTCTCTCACCACTGTATGCACTGATGAAGTTGCTCCTGTCAGGTGGTTAGTGGATGTTAGGAGTCACACTGTAGTTTCTGGCTCAAGGAGGCAAAGATTTCAGTATTAGACGATGCCTTAGGTCGGCTCCTGTTCTTTTCTTGGTTTGTTATAATTTTCCAGATGTGCCCCAGGCTCATCGTGGACCCTTCCTGCCTCAGCCTCAGAAAAGCAACAACATCATGGCTCAGGATGCCTGAAATGGCTAATTCAGGAAGGATGGGGTTGTACTCAAGGTCAAAAATCTCATTTCTAGGTCATACCTGAAGTGCTGTTGTCTGTGATAGGATAATACACATATATTTACAAAGAAGATCAGTTCATACAAACTCACCAACCACTAAATGTAGTGCCCACGATACTGAAGAATTCCACCAACATGAGACGTGGGTGGGGAAAGGGAGAGTCAGTGAGGAGAAATCTTCTCTGATATCTGGGATTTCCTATACATGAGAGTTCATAAGGAAGGTGGCCAGGCCTGCTCTTCTGAAATAGGGAATGTTGAGGCAGAGGCTGGAAGCAAAGGAATACTGAAACTTTTACAAATGGAGTTTAGGTTTCTTATACTAGGGCTTTGAGCCCCACAATGTCAGCCTAACCAGGGGGATGGGCGGCAGGTAGAGGGCTAGAGACCAGCCACATGGACCACAATCCAATCAATCATCCCTAGGAGAAGAAAGACAACTGTGAGCCCGGACACACATGTAAGCATGCTGTGTTGGCGATAATCCTTGGATACTGTGACACCATCAGTGCCATCGGGCACACCCTGACGGTGAGGAAGCTTGATATTTGAGAGCCTTAGAGGAGATAGGTGGGCCTTTTACTCTAGTAAAGAGCCTCAGAAAATCAAAGAGCCTACCCTGGCCTGCAAGGTTGTTATTATTCGGCATCAACTTGATGGTAGTGAGTTCCACTTTGGCATTTACAAGAGAAAGACAAGGCTTTCCACTCCTATAAAGTTACAGTCTGGGGAACTCACAGGGGCACTTCTACCCTGTCCTGTAGAGTCACCATGTGAGAACTGCAAGATTCAGTGAGCTTGCTTTGCTTTGATTCTGCTTTACTCTCTGTCCTATGTGTCTCTTCTTTGACTGGTTCTTTTCTATTTTCCCTCTAAAAATGGAACCAAGCTGTGATAGGTTTCAGCAAGTTCTGAGAATTTCTACATGGAACTGGAGGGTGGTCTCTGTAAACACCCTAACCTGCAGTTGGTTTCAGAGTCTCAGACAGATTTGGCCACTAGTTCCCTTAACCTCAGTTTAGGCTCTGACTCTCAATACCATTGAGCCGATGAAACTCAGCACACCTACAGGACTGGGTAGAACTGCCCTGTGGGTTTCTGAGACTCTAACTCTTTACAGGAGTAGAAGGCCTTTTCTTTCTCCTAGGAAGCAACTGGTGGTTTTGAAATGCTGACCACTGGATTAGCAGCCAATGTGTGACCACTATGCAAACAGGATTCCTCCCAATTTTGGTTAACTATGTTATTATTTTACCCTCAGTTGTACTTAATTTAATGTTCCTTAAGATAAAATGTAAAAAAGATTCAAGGAGGCACATTCACACAGATTACAAAAGAAATCAACAGGATTACTCATTAGCACATCCTGATGCAATAAGAACCTACAGTAACACAGTCCCTTCATTTTCAGCCTACCTCTGATACACAAACGCACGGAGGAGATTTCCTCATCAAAGATGACGGTGTCTATATGTCACACAGTCTGAGGGATATAGCGACAACTTCAAGTCATAAATGCACGGGAGCTTTAAAAAGGTTGAGGAAGAACTTAAAACAAAAGAATGGAATTTCTCCATTAACTTTTGGAAGCCACTGCACACATGTTCCTAATATATTATGTTAAACAGAACATTCTGTGTAATGAATGTTACATAATTCCTTTAACATTATGAATAGAAACATGTTCAGGATAACTGATCTTGCATGATAATTTTTAAAAACCATAAAGATTCTGTCTTGTAAAAATCCCTAGTAAACTGATACTGTTTTCATGCCACAGATACTGAACAGAGTGCAGTCAGTCTACACCACGGCCAAATATATCACACAGACCCTGCGG
>NW_022106463.1:12106275-12118017 GCF_000313985.2 Echinops telfairi | reverse complement strand
CAGGGGAGCCAGAATTTCAAGAATGTGGACTGGGAAGGACAGGGATGAAATCTTGAGATGCTCAAGCTACCTGGTCAAGGTGGGAAAGGCACCAGCTGTTTTCCAGTCAGTCAATGTGGACGTTTGTAAAACTGGTGTAGGAACATCAACCAACTACTCCGACTTCACATAGGGGAAGGGAAAGCACAAGGTCTGGGCCGACACAATCCACGGAGATCCTGTCACTTTCAGTCTCTGTCTAGCAGTGGAAACATGAAACATCTCCCCAGGCCATTGGAAGTGAGTCTGCTTAAAATATGTTTCAGCCTCATCTTCCCTGCAGTGGAGTTCTTTCAAGATGAGGATCCACCCAATTTTCTGCTGTGAGGTGTCATCAATAAGTTAATGGAACATTGACGTTTTGATAAAATTATACATGGATTTCAGAAACATTATTTGCACCCAGATAAAACCATATGCTTACTTGTTATAGTATGTCTGAATAGGATATTGTTTGAAGCACTAAGAAGATAAGACATCAGTTTGAAAAGAGCCATGATCAGAGGACTATGAATTCTACAAAAATTGAAGCAAGAATGAAAATCTAATTTATGATGAATCTTGCATGTAAGCATGGTGAATCATCGATGCTTTATAAAAAATTTACAGGGACAATGCTCAAAACAAATCAATATTTTACAGGTGGGTAACTTGTTTTAAGAAGGGGCAGGACAACGTTGAAGATAAAACCTGCAACAGCAGCACATCATCCACATCAAAAGGAATTATTTCCAAGCCCTAATGATTAATAGCAGAAACAATAGACAAAACCATGGACATCTCAAATGGTTTAGCTTACACAAATCTGGCTGAAAATTTGTTGAAAAAACTTTGATGGGTGAGTAACAAAACCAGATCAAAAGGAGAAGAGAGCAGAGCTTCCAATGAAAATTTTATAACCAAGTGAGATCAAGAGCCTAATTAATTTCTTCAAATCATTGTAACATGACTTTACCCCTATGACCCGAAGAAAAGGCCCAATCAAAGCAATGGCTACCAAAAGGTAGAAAGAAGCAGACAGTCAAAAGAAAAGTGGGATTGATCACCTACAAAGCTCCAACTTATCAGAACAGCAAAAAGTGTGATTTCTGACAACCAGCCTGTTGTTGGTACCATAACCACCCATCTTGCCCCCAGTTGCCCTTGAAGCCTAAAAGACTACCGTTCGGGAACAAGCACCCAGACCTCACCCACCATCTGAGCCTGCACAACCTACTTCTGGGTCAGGTCCCTGATCTCAGATAACAGCTCTCTTACTGCCATCGAGTTGATCCAGACTCCAGCAACCCTATAGGACAAAACTACCCTTGTGAGTATCTGAGACTGTAACTTTTTAAAAAAAATAATTTTATTAGGGGCTCATACAACTCTCATCACAATCCACACATACATCAATTGTGTAAAGCGCATTTGTACATTCATTGCCCTCATCATTCTCAAAACATTTCCTCTTCACTCAAGCCCCTGGCACCAGGTCCTCATTTTTCCCCTCCCTCCCCGCTCCTCACCCCCACCCCCGAGACTGTAACACTTGAAGGGAGTAGAAAGTCCTGTCTTTCTTTTGAGGAGTGGTTGGTGGTTTCTAACTAAGACGACAGCCAACGCAATCTAAGACAGGCTTCCCACTTGCTCACTTGTAAGCTCCTTGGCAGCTGCTAACCAGGACTGGGTACCCAAGCCATCCAGTCTTCCCTGTGTCTGCCCCTACTCTAATTTTATTTTCCTTCCTTGATTTTATCTTTTCTCTATTTTCTTTTTGCTTCTTGCTTATCTCCTGTGGGGAACTGAGGGACTATATGAGAATGCAATGCAGCTAAATTCTCTATGCTCATAATAACAGAGTCTGGGGGGAAGACCCTCATGGGGTTATGAGATGTAAATATATCTTTACACGAGAGCATCCCCTAGGAACCCAGAGGGGAGAAGCCCTTAGAAGTGGACTATCATAAGGACAAGAGGCAGGCTGTAGAACAGAGCTGAAAAACACCTTTACTTCCACAGATAGAGAAGGGAACTTCAGAACAAGGGGATCTGAAGACCAGACAGGTTTTCCCTGTCTGTGTGGTCGATGTTAACAAGGATATGAGAAGCATCTTTATAGTGCTTTCCCTTTCCAGGTATTAAAAGATATCAAGCAAGTTCTTAGGGAAAATGATACTAAAGGGCAAATGTTTTAAATGTGGGAAGATCAGACATTTCCAAAAAGAATGTCAACAAAGTGTTAGGTTTCTTGAGTAGGTAATACCTTGGTTCTTGGCTTCCCACAATGAAGAGAATTCACGCCAAAACCCATTTTGTAATCCAAGTGGGTTTTGATGAAGGATAGGACAGGTTTCAGGTTTTACAGTCTCAAAGGGGTTCACAACTGGGCCCGAACAACCACGTAGAAAAGAGCACCTATGCGTGCAGAAATGGGGGTGGAGGGATCCGGAGAGGTCAGAAGCCCAAGAACCCTAGAGGCTAAGAGCATGTGGACCCAGAGGCTGTGGGCCCCGAGTGGGAGCCTGTGCACCCACATGGGGGAGGGAGACCCTCCCCCTCTACCTTCCTCTGACCAGGAGCAGGGTAAGAGAGAGAAGCCTTACGCAGCCAGGATATTTCTACCCTCTGGCTGGGGGTGTATGGTTGAAGGTATTGGTTGACCCCATTGGCTGGCTTGAGCCCACTTGGGTAATATCATGAGCCTGGGCCTACTTTGGACAACCCAGGTGTACCACCCACCTGGCTCGGGGGCTTGAGTAGTAGCATGTTCAGTTTGGGGTCTTCATAGATATCTAATGGTTGCCTGATTTCTTTCCAACCTCACCCATCCCTAAACTAGCTACCTAACAAAAGTCCCTCATTGAACTCAACAACTGGGAATGGCCCGGGATCCCCAGATTATCAAGAACCCTCCCTCCCTGCATTGTAAAAAAGGGAACCTCTGGATTGTCCATCAAAAGTCAGCAGCGAGGGGTTTCCCTTAGTGAATGCTGCCCAACAGGGAAACAGGGATCAGTCGTGCTTTGAGCCACACCCAACAGCCCTGGGGAGCCCAGTTCCAGTCCAACTGGACTCAGTCTTACCAGTCCATCTAACCACTCAGTCCCACCACCGAAGGAACACAGCGGTAGAGCTAACCAGCCGAGAAGTCGTTCAGCTGGTCCCAGGGGACCTTCAGCAACCATTAAGACCGGTGTCTGGGGACCCCTACCAGAAGGTACAGGACTGTTGGAAAAAGCTAACATAAGTTCTCAAGGTGTTCAAATTGCTACTAGAGTTATTGATCAAAATTATGAAGGAGAAGTTAGTCAGTCAAAGTATGGCAGAATGGAAAAATCCTGCAGTGTGTAGAGCCTGAAGAACAATGCGGTTTAATTATGGACGTAGTTACACTTAACCTTATGGCAGAATGGAAAAATCCTGCAGTGTGTAGAGCCTGAAGAACAATGCGGTTTAATTATGGACGTAGTTACACTTAACCTTATAAACCTGTGGGAAAGAGATCTGCTGCCCCAAATGGCCACATTAAAATAACTCTCAATCTTTGGATTTATTCGTGTGTGTCATGAAGGCTGAACTATGCCATTTGGTATCAGCATTTTAGGGACTGACTCAACAGATACAGAGTTCAGCCATTTCTCTGAGAGCAGAGCTTCTGAATTTGTATAATGATGTAAACTGTCTAAGAGGTTCAACTGGTTTTACACCAAACTGTTGGTAATTACTGATGGCATTTAAAAATATCAATTAGTAAAACAGAAGATAGAGATGAAATGAAAGTCTACAGGAAATTCTGTAACAAATTTCACTCAGCTTTATTAACCCCCAATTTTTTCTAACAAAAACGTTTAAAGTATCTAGAGCAAAAGGATACTTTTCCACCACTACAGACAAAGCCAACCATGCAGATTTGGCGGAAGGATGAAAATCATACTTGGGACCCGGGTTTGCTAACGGCCCAAAAGGAGGGGCTGTTTTGTAGTAATGCACCACAATTAACCCCGATGTAACCATGATGTAGCAGTCAATTTACATGTAGCCATCTTAGTAAAGGACTTACGGGTTGGATGTAGACAGGCTCAACTCTTAGTCTATGACCTTTAGTCACCTTTCCAGTCTGGGACTGAACTTACCCTCAAGTCAGAATAATCAACCATTTAAGACCAAAAGGGTATGATTTACCCAAAGACAAAGTTCAGAGGGCTAGGAAAGGAGGAATAATGGTAAGAATAGGTGATGGTACCTTGAGGGGATTGAATAGCATGAGCTCAAACAATGTGTTTAAGAGTTGTTGAATGTAAAACGGATGATCTGCTCTGTAAATCATCACCTAATTCACAATAGTTAAAAAAAAAAAAAAAAAAGCAGCCCACTCAAGATCAAAAGCCTTGGCATGTGTTTTGTTAATGCTCAGTGTATTTTGTTAGCCAACTTTCTGGAAGGCCAAAGAGTGATAGCCTGTTTCCCCGAAAGTAAGACATCCCTCGAAAATAAGACCTAGTTTTGTCTTATAGGCATATAAGGCATCCCACCCGAAAATAAGGCCCCCTGAAGCTACCATAACTCTGGAGTCTGGACTGTACTGGTGGGCCCTGCCACGCAGCTCACTGTTGGCTGCAGCACAGCTGGAGCAGACAGGAAGTGTGAAGTCTCTTTTAATAAAACAATAAATGTGTACCATATTCTTCTTCATGGAAAAATAAGACATCCCCTGAAAATAAGACCTAGTGCATCTTTGGGAGCAAAAATTAATATAAGACAGTCTTATTTTCGGGGAAATGGTAACATCTGCTTATTATGAGTGTTCAGAAAGGTTACTAAAGTTTTGGCAGAAAATGTGAAGGTTCACCATAGACTTCTACCCCACCAAGACATTGCTCTTATTCATTCCTCCCATCAAATAGGAGGGGTTTCATGAGTTTCAAAGGGAAATCATTAGGTATCTACTTGATTTAGCACTGACCTTTGTTTCTTAAATCTAAAAGTACAGAATATTAATGGGTACCTATTTTAATTCTACTAATAATATAAAAAAAGACACAACTGACAGGGTTAAACTCCCAGGACCCTCAGTTCCTTATGGATGAATTAAATGGTGGCATCATTTACAAAACGGTTTTGTGAACTCAATAGAAACTCATGATGACAAGAGTTTTTAATTTTATTTTTATCTTTTCCACAAAAGGTTGACAAAATTGACTCAATAGCAGCAGGTTTGATTATCCCTGAGGACATGTATTGCACAGACCTTGATTTTTAAAAGGAACCGGGGACATAGAAGGAAATGGTTTATTCCATGTCTTACTACACGGTACACAGTGAGCTAAGCACGTCCTGTGTACACACACACGTGCATTGGGCTATACCAACATCCTATGTGGCTACTGCTGTTAAGATATGGGATTACCTTTAATTCTAGTTAATTTAAAAAAGTAATCAATCATTGGAAAACATGAGTTAGAGTAATCTGGAATTGTGAACCTATTTTTAACAAAAGTAAAACTTATAAGATGCTGTTTTCTCTGGGTTCTGGAAGACTGAGAACAAAAAGATGTAAATGTAAGAAGTCCCATAACTAAATTTATACTAATTATTAACTTCATTTACATTTTACATCAACAGTAAATAAGCATATTGGAATAAATACGATTTTTCACTGGCAATTTCAAATTTCAATTTTACTATTATAGCTACAAAACATTTAAAAATCTGTTTGATTTGCATTTATATTAGTCAGAACTGTGTACACCCAAAGTACATCTTTAAAAAAATTACAAAAGATAAACTAAACAAAGTCATGATGAAATACATACAGTGAAACCTATGGAGGGAGATTATGATGGGACTGCCTATTTTTTCTTGGCCTAACACATGTTTTACTTTTTATAGGGTGCTTATCAAATTTAACACTCTAAGAATCTTTCTTCATAAATACCAAGTGAGTTTATCTTTTCTGACAAGTTTCTGACTTTATCATATTCCATCATTCACAGGTTTCACTGTTTCAAGTTCCAGAATATTTTAACATTTTACATGACAGATTAAACAGATGTAAAAATTAAAAGGCACTAAGGAAATCCTGTTTGGATGCTGCTTCAAAAACAACTATAATAGACACTTCATGGAGAATTGTCGAATGTTTATTTGTTGCATGGGACAACAAAGCTATGGTTTTGCTAGAATTAACCTTAGATGTAGAAGGAGCACGCTTAAAGGGTGAAGTTAAAGTTCTGTAACTAACCATTGTTGTGTTATCATAATTAAAATACAGGGGCAAGCCCCTTGTCCATAAAGCTTCAATCTACAGTGAATTTTCATGTTTAATGAGATCTGAGGATTTGCAAAAGAATTTCCCACATCGCCTATTTCCTTCTCTCCGGGTAATTTTTTATGTACTCAGTGAATGATGTGGAAAAACTAAATGCGTTCCACGTTCCTTACATTCATACCAATACCCCCAGTGTGAAATCATATTCAAGAAGCACTAAACTCTAAGGCATCTCACATTACTTACCTAAGGATTTTCTCCATGGTGAGTTCTTATATAAGCAGTGAGGTATGAGAAATTATGAAACAATTATGAATTGTTTGTCAGCTATTTTTCATACGTTACGGTTCTCCACACTGTGAATTTTCATATGTATAGCAAGATGTGAGGACTGACGAAAGGCTTTCCCACATTCCTTACACTCATAAGACCTCTCTCCACTGTGAGTTATCATATGTCTAGTGAGGTCTGAGGACTGACTAAAGGCTTTGCCACATTCCTTACATTCAAAAGGTCTCTCTCCACTATGAGTTCTTACATGTTTACTAAGGTGTGAGGAATGTCGAAAGGCTTTTCCACATTCCTTACATTCATAAGGCCTCTCTCCACTGTGAGTCCTTAAATGTGAAGTGAGGTGTGATGGCCAACTAAAAGCTTTCCCACACTCTTTACATTTGTAAGGTCTCTCCCCACTGTGGATTCTCATATGTGTAAGGAGGTGTGAGGAATTACGAAAAGCATTGCCACATTCTTGGCATTCATAAGACCTCTCTCCACTGTGAGTTCTCATATGATTAGTGAGGTGCGAGGAATGACGAAAGGCTTTGCCACATTCCTTACATTCAAAAAGTCTCTCTGCACTATGAATTTTCATATGTATAATGAGGTTTGAGAAATGAGAAAAGTCTTTACCACATTCGTTACATTCATAAGATTTCTCTCCAGTATGTGTTCTCATATGTCTGGTCAGGTCTGAGGACTGGCTAAAGGCTTTCCCACACTCCTTACACTCATAAGGCCGTTCCCCACTGTGAGTTCTCATGTGTATGATGAGGTGTGAGGAATGACGAAAGGCTTTCCCACACTCCTTACACTCATAAGGCCTCTCTCCACTGTGGATTCTCATATGTGTAGTGAGGTGTGAGGAGTGACGAAACGTTTTTCCGCAATCCTTACATTCATAAGGCCTCTCACCACTGTGACTTCTTACATGAGAATTGAGTTGGGATGGCCAAGTAAAGGCTTTCCCACATTCATTACATTCATAGGGTTTTTCTCCAGGAATAGTTCCAACAGGAGTGCAGAGGTAAGAGAGACAACAGCAGGCTTCTCCACATTCCCTATACTGGTAAGCATTGCATTCAGAATGATATCTGACATGATATCTAAGTGATGATTGATCCATCAAGGAGTCTTTACATTTAAGGAATTCAGAAGGACATGCTTCCAGAGTTGTTCTTTTGAGAACAGAAAGATCAGGAATCCAGTTGAAGTTTTGTCCACACTGATAGTCTTCATTACTTTCACAGAGGTCCTCTACTGTATTTCTTCTGTTAAAAATAGGCAGCATGCTGTTGGGTAAACATTTACTATGATTACCATAAACAAAAATTTGTTTCACAGATTAAATCACCAGGCATAGATGCTATTTAGTGTGAAGAATGACATTTTCAGTGTGCTTTCAAAAGACGAGGCTTTCTAATGTTTACTCACGTTTATGAAAATAATATTTTTGTGAATGCAATGTGAACACAAATTCCTGCCTTGTATTACATACATAGATATAGACATAAAAGATGGCTTAAAAAAGTTCACATAGAACGCTAATTAAAATAATGGAATTTTACATGAACTTTTTGAAGCCACCTCATAAATATACATACATACTTATAAAATACACACGCACATATACAATGGTGCTACAAAAAATGTGAGAAAAAATTCCCTTACCTTTTAGCTTTTTCAAAAATATAAACACACACACACACACACACATCTATATTAAGATGTCACTTTGAAGACTAAGGTGTACCTGAGACAGACATGGTATTTTCAAACAACTCATAGGCATGAAAAACCTGGACAACAAATAAAAAAGACCAAAGAAGAGTTTATGCTTTTGACTATGGAGCTGGCAGAGAATACTCAATATACCATACACTGTCAAACAATAAATAAATTTGTTTTGAAAGAAATACAGCCAGAACGGTCCTTACAAGTGAGGCTAGTAAAATGTTTTCTTTTGCACTATGAACATTTTATGAAGACAGACCAGTTTCATCCTGCTTCACTTTAAGTCAAAACTGTTCAACAGCAACTAGCAACACACTGTTGCTGTTGTCAGGTATTTCCCAGTTGAACGCAGCCCATATGGCCCACCAACTAAAACTACCACAATGATACTGCAAAGCAATAAATAGTTATGAATTGCTTTATTTCAGTTAACAGCCGAGTACTTAAGCATTTGTGCCACTTGGGCACTCTCTCTCTGTATATAAATATTTTAATACCATGATACCTCATGACCTTAAGCACTGCTCTCTCTCTGCGTGAATGATACTCACCTCATATCTGGTTTTTGGCTGTTATTCTGCCCTTCAATGCATTGCAACTCACAGACTTCTTCTAAAATGGAGGGCCAGGTGTCATTCTTCATGATTAGAACCATTATATTTTCAGTGGACAGATTTTCTCCATCATTAAGGTTTTGAGAATCTGACCCTATTTTTGTCGAGTTTCACAATATGGAACAAAAATTCAAAAATTAATTAGTGAGTAAAGGTAGTTGTGAGTAAAAGGGATACTTGACACATTTTATTATTTCACTAGTTTGGAAATTATCAAAAAGCAATTTTATTAGGAAATATTTCCATGAAGATTGAGAATTAAATTGTCATAAACAGAATGCACAAGAAGAGCCAAGGTGAAAGGCACTGGGTACGATGCGCATGGAACATTGAGAGAAAGAAAGGTGGCAGTAAGTAAGTGGAAGTAAGGGGGAAAAAAGAATGTTCTAGTAACTGTGAAGTACATACTACTCAACTTAAAAGAAAATGTTTCTAAATGACATGCATATAATACTCCTCCATGAGGGCTTGGTCCTTCAAAGGATTCTTTTCTCCTGGTGCCCCATGACATAATCCTGGGTGAATTGTATCTGCATTCTTACCCTTTCTGTTCCGGGAGAACCAATGGTGTAGCTGACATGATGATCACGGAGATAAGACTATCATATGGAAAGATCAGAAAGAACAACGAATCCTTCCCTGACACTGAGCCAATACTGTCATGTACAAGGTATCTGGAGATGGCAGATATGAATGTACTTGCAGAAAAGTAATTATGTCAAATATGTAATGAACACAGTAAGACTCCCATTCAAGGTCCCAGAACACAAAGTATCTCTGCATCAGAGAAACCTCTGAAGTCTACACTCATATTTACAGTATATAAAGCATCAAAAAACTTTTAACCAAAATTAAAATTTATTATACAGAGATTTGTGTTGATGAGGATACTGGGATATGTTTGTTCCATATAGCAAATTACCATACTCGTCTTATTTTAAAAACCATATCAGTACTCATACAAAATACTAGAGTAACATCCATGAGTATAATGTATTTGGTCACTAAATAATAAGCCTTTCAAGATGAAGCCATCCATACCTACAGAGGCCAGGTTTCTGAAAGTTTCCATCATCACGTCTCTGTAGAGTTTCCTCTGGGAAAGATCCAGCAAAGCCCACTCTTCCTGGGAAAAGTCCACAGCCACGTCTTCAAGGGCCACTGCGTCCTGAAACATCCACATCTCTGGTTCAGCAGCCACCAAGTACTCAAATGTGTGAAAGGAAGGGTGAGGCTGACAGCTCTGGGGAACACAGATTTTACACAGGGTTCTGTGTTCTCTTCAGGGCTATGCTAGGCTTCAGTCATCGGCCTCATCCCTTCACTGTCTACATCCACTTTCTCACTGATTACAACCTCTCATACGTTAAACAATTTTAACACAATGAATTTATCTCTCCAGTTTGACTCAGACCAATTCCAGTCTTATTCCACCTTTTCTTTATGGTCTAGAATAATCAGAACACATAGGATAAGTTAGAGAAATGCTCTACAGATGAAAATCATACCATCCTTTGGAAAGGCAGGTGAGGGGGAGTTCTCCTCCTTGTACTGGACCCACCAGAACACTTAACGAAGTGTGAAAACAGTATGGGATTAACAACTGGTAAATACTACAGGGCCGACAGTTTTCTTTTTGCCTCTCACCAGCCATGTAAGAGTCAGTGTTGTTGTTAGGTGTTTGGAAACAGAATGAAAAGACAACAGTGATATTCACAAGAGCAGAAGTTATACTTGAAAGCCTGTAAGCTCTACACTGGGTAGGTACATTCTGCATCATTCATACAAGGAGGGCATGCATATCCAGAACATGAATATACCAGAGTTACAAACACAGTATGTATGAAACTCAGCATAGATCACGGGAGAATTCAGACACAGTTAAAACTAAATTTACCACCACCATTTGTTATTGAGTGAATTCTGATTCACAGCAACGCTACAGGACGGAATAGAATTTCTCCTTAGGGTTTTCTGAGACTGCACAGCAGACAGCCCCATAATGTGAGTTTGAACACCTACCACACTGCACCAAGCAGGCGCTTTAATTTACAGATCTCAAGAGAGGCAAAATGAAACAACACAGAGAATATAGATTGAGACTTGGATGTTACATTTATGGATGCTTCTTGGTTGTTAACCAAATACTCTGCAGGATTGGCTTCCTGGGTTTAAAGGGGTTAGGACCATACTGCTATTCAATGCTAGGTCAAGCAACGTATTCTCAACTCCAAACTCACTGCCATCGGGTCAGTGTTGGCTCATAGCAACCCCACCCCCACACCCCACCCCCGCGCCCGGGGGGGCGTTCCTGAGGCTTTAACTAGGAGTAGAAAGCCCAGTCTTTCTCCCTAAAAAGCTGACCATGGACAGCAGCCCCATGTGTTGAGCAGCATAAGGCAGCTCATAACACTTATCTTCTGCATCCCTGAGCCGTATTTGGTGAGTAAAGGAGACCTGGTGGCATGGTGGCTTACACATTGGGCTGGCTGCCACAAAATCAGCTGTTCAAAACTGCCAGCTTCCCTGCAGGAGAAAACTGAGACTTCCTATTCCTATAAGGAGTTACAGTGTCAGAAACTCAAGGGGCAGGTACTACCCTGTCCTACAGGGTCGATATCACTCGATGGCAGTGAGTGAATTTGGTGTTTAGTCATCTGAGACACAACTACTGTTGACTTACCTGGAGCAAAGGAGAAAGAAGAAAACCAAAGGTTCAAAGGAAAAACTAATCTAAAGTCTGTAGGGACACTTACACAAATCAAGCCCTATCTACTCTGAGATCGGAAATAAATGAGATGATGCCTGGCTATCAATAGACCCCAT
>NW_022106463.1:12101628-12103585 GCF_000313985.2 Echinops telfairi | reverse complement strand
TAGTGAGTTAGTTGTGCATGCGTATTGCTATTTAAAACTCCAGGAAATTTGTTCATTAAAAAGTGCAACTCCAAGCTACAATTTACATAACAAAATATAAATGTTTTACTTTTGATAAGTATATCAGTTAAAATACGCATTTCTCTGCTTGAAAAGTTTATAGCCATTACACTAAAAATTGTTAGCAGAAACACTACTTGATCTGAAAACTTTCTGCCAATGGAAACCTCAAACTCAAGAAATACACCCTCTCCTATGCTGAACTTACCTGGCAGAAAAGACTACTTGTATTTTAGATTATATGAGATTAGATTAGTCACCCCAGACTGTGGAGAGCAGTTGAAAATTACAGAAAGTTACTACCACCTCTATGCAGAGTTGGGTGGGAAGACTAATACTACTAGCACGGGGGAAACCTGCTTGTCACACATGTGAAAGCCTTTTAGAAAGTCTCCCTCTAAACCAGATGGATCTGTAGATTGCAGAGTGGGACAGGCAGGGGAGAGAAGATCAAGGAATGGGCTACACTGTTGCTAGGTGTTAACTTGAGAGCAAGAGAAGGGAGTAATCCACAGAAGAGAAAATACATCACAGATGGTAAAGGATAAACTATGGAGGGGGGTTGATTAGTAGTTTAAAAATGTTGAATAAAAAGTTGATGGTCTGAAAATGTAACCCTCCACCTGCTTTACAATAAAAAAATTGCTATTAGAAACAAAACGAAAAAGCCAGATGACCCTACTCCCTTTGCATCAATTTCACACATGAATTCATAAAAGGAACACAGCCCAACCGGGACCCCATTAACGGTCAGCACCTTCTGTTAATTTTCTCCCCGTTACTACCGCATCACATAGTGGGAGAGGTGGAGCTGCAGTTTTAGAACTGCTGCACAGCCAAGCCGGCAATGTCGAGGGGAAGCCAAGGCAACTCATTGCAAAGCTGGACAAGAATGGCTCTGGAGGACCTGGGTGTAAATCCATAACCAGACCCTGGCAAGGAAGTGCTATGTCAAGAGAATCAAGGCTCAGGATGGGGATGTCAAGACTTCAATGTGACCTCCGGCACGAAAGGTTAGGAAATCCACATATGTCTTCAGTAGACACCTGGTAGCAGTGGAAGTGGGCCACAAGAGCTTCTTAGAGCCCAGACCCATGGCCTCCTTCTGACCTCACTGAAGAACCTCAGGGCTTCATGTATGTGATCCCCAAACAATGCCATCTAGCCTCGCCTCTTAAGAGTTACGACGCCCCAGGTCATTTGTAGTACTCACCATTTCCTGGCCCCAGCTTCCGGAGATCTAAGAGAACGCGTTCTCTTCACCCAAGAAGCACTTCAGGAAGCGTGCTGGGAGTGGAGTGGAGGCAGAGTCGCGAGGCACTTTGGGGGCAGGTGAATGATGTGTGGTCCACAGCCAAGCAGAGCAGTTAAAATCACTGAGATCTCATGGACGTGCAAGATGGTCTTGTTGGCCTCCAAGTGCCTAGACTGGACTAGCTCTCTGTTCACCACACCTGGGACCTGAAACGGAAGGAGATGATGGTGAGTAAGGAAGGGGTGCCAGGCTCTTGGCCTTCAGTTCTTTCCTTGGCCAGAGCCTTCCCCGCCCCCAGGAAATGCTACAGTCCAGGCTAGTTGTACTTGAGGCAGAACCTGCCTACAGGTTTCACAGGCTTCTTCCTCTGGCCACAATGTCTCAGGTAGAGGGTTTCCTCATTCATGGTATGAAGAGGGGTCAAAGGCCAAGGCAAGGGTGGAGGCCAAGAGGTACCTAGGAAGGATCCAAAAAGCTTGGGCAAGATCAGCTGCTCCCCCACCTTACAAGAAGCCTGGGTAGAAGCCTCAATGAGGTGCTGACAGGTGGCAAACAGCCTACACAACGCCGGGGGTGGGGAGGAGGGCGGAGGGCTGGCATGGGCTCTGAAGTGCCTGTCATGGCCTCCCTTTCTCAGCGTTA
>NW_022106463.1:12098881-12101101 GCF_000313985.2 Echinops telfairi | reverse complement strand
ACAGCAAAAAGCTGGTGAAAGCCTTGGAGGCCACCTCTGATGCCTCAAGACATGTACAAAAGGCCACGCAGGCCAGCGGTATTTACAGAAATGGTGACCCTCTTCAGTGACATTGGCTGGAATTTAAGTACAGTTCTACGAGGAAGAATGACTTTCTGTTGACTGCGCACTTGCAGCACCTTGTTTATTAACATGGGGACTTCCACAGCACCAAGAAGCTCAACTAGGAACTTCTACCATTTTCTTTGAGGAAAGGTGGAGAAAATTCTGCAAAGTCAGGCCATCACCCGATGTGGCAGCCCCTCTCCCAAAGTTAACCCTTCTCTGAGGGCAGTGATGGTGTAGGAGTGAGGGACCCTCTGCCCAGTAGGAGGAGAACAGATAGGGCAGGACTCTGCTCTACATGACATAGACTGAGGGAGGGGGCTCACGAACGGGGTGGGTACCAGGTTGCTTAGGAAGGCCCAAACCAATTGAATCATAGGTAGACTACATGGGGAACTTGCAGGCAAACTACCACTAAAGGCCATAAAGTTTGATTGTGACTTGTGGTGAACCTTTGAAGAGTTTCAAGAGATTTAGATCTTAATGGGAGTGTATAGCCTCGTCTTTCAAACATGGTGCCGCTGGTGGGTTTACATCATCGACCCTGCAGTTAGCAGCCCAATGCCTAACCCATAGAGCTACCAGCATCCCTGAACAAATAATCACACAGCCTGAAGATGAATACTTCAGCAGCTGGAGAAGTCAAGTAGTAAAAGTTCAAGTCAATGGGTTCAAACACAGCAATGACTGAGGGCACACTGACTCTTTGTTGAAGGCTAACACCACCATGCTGCCACAGATACCACAGAAGAGTACAGACCAATATCTCTTATGAAACTAGATGCAAAAATCCTCAAAACATACCAGCGATCCAAGTCTAGTAGCCTGTTAAAAGGATTGTACACCACGATAACGTGTGATTTATCCCAGGAAACTCAGTCCAAAGTAAGAAAGTCAAACAGGTGGACCCACAATTCCCTCGGAGTAATTCAGGTCTGGAGATGCATAGATCAGTGTTGCTATTCAGGACCTGGGCTACCTTGCAGTAATTCCCTGGTGGCACGGACAGGTAAGAGTTAGACTGTTCACCACAAATCTGGAGGTTCGAACTCACCAGCCACTCCCTAGGAGGATGCTGAGGCTATCTGCTCCCTTTAGGACTTCCAGCCTCAGAAACCTGCGGTGGGGTCGCTATGAGTGGGTGGTCAATAACAGTGGGTCGGTCTAAGTATGAACCCAAAGGCTAAGCCTCTACCCATTACAGACCCTGTCTAAAAAAACAGACCGTGGGATGTGCGTCCTTCCCCTCTGTCAAGAGAATGTCTGCGCACCTGCAGTGTGCTAGGCCCCAGGGAGCAAAGAGCAAACTACACACGTCTGGATGCAAACGGTGACCAGAATCAAAGTGAGCACGCCCTGGGACCTTCCCTGCAGCCAAACCTGTGCATTCCAGCTGCACTGGCCCAGGGGGCAGTGTGCGCAGAGGCCTGCCCAACAACCTTCAATGGCTCCCTTTCGCCCAGATTAAGGTCCACACTCCCCTCACGTCATCACTCTCTGGGCGCTAGCCCTAACCATCCAACCACCGCTAGATGTGTCCCTTGGCCTGTTGGTAGTGTGTGTCCATTTACAAGTTACAGCCAACCTCGGCGAATCCGTTCCCACTCATCGCAGCCCCACAGCAGCTTCCAAGGCTGCAGATCTTTACAGATGTGCGAAGCCTCGTTTTACTCTGATGGAGCCACGGGTAGGTCTGAACCACAGACCTTGTAGTTAGAAGTAGAATGCCACCTGGGCTCTTAATTGTCCTCAAAACCAAATCAAACTTGCCGCCATCAAGTTAATTCCCATTCATAGTGAGCCTAAGGCAGGGTAGAACTGCCCCTGTGGATTTCCAAGAGTGTAACTCTTTTTAAAATTATTATTAAATACTATTGGGGGGCTCTTACATATCTTATCACAACCCATACATTCATCCAGTGTGTCAAGCATATTTGCACATATGCTGCCATCAATTTCAAAGCATTCTCTTCCCACTTGAGCCCCTGATATCAGCTCCCCATTTCTTCCTCCTCCTACCCCCGCCTTCCCTCCCTAACGAACCCTTGATAAGTTATAGATTTTAAGAGTGTAACTCTTCTTGGGAGTAGAAAGCCTCATCTTTCTCTCGCAGAG
>NW_022106463.1:12096358-12097811 GCF_000313985.2 Echinops telfairi | reverse complement strand
GTGACACAAAAAGGCATTTTGCAAACAGAAAGCAACCAAAGTCTTGACAAATTGCTCCAAGGAGCTGCAGAATTAGAGATTGGTACAGGCAAAATTGGTAACTTAGATGGTCCACTTAGAGTACATATATCTGATTGGCTAACATGAACAAACTTACAGGTAGCAGGATTTTGACTATTCTTGCATTACTTGACATCATTTACAAAAAGGGGCACTTAGGTGACAAAAAATAACTGACTATAAATTTCCTGGGCCATTTTAAAATATAGTTCTTTCCAAATACAGAGTAAAATAGCTTCTAACTACGTTTAGTTAAGAGACTATCGGCTTATAGCTTGTCCACTAAGGCCACGTGCCTAACAGCATGTGTAACACCTGTATAGGATGAATCTTTTTAACATTGTCCATTTCTCATTTTGAGATTCCAATTGCTTATGTTTTATTCATCTTACACAAAACAAATTAGAAGGAGTAATACAGGATTAAACTGTCAAAGTAGTTAATCAATAGAACATGTACAAACTCCTTTGCCCCCCCCCACACACACACAAAAGGAAGACAGGTATATGTACAATGAAGAAATTCATATAAAATTAGTAGGATAAGCTACTTTCTACAGAAATGTATCTTGTCTAATGTAAGATTTCTGTCCCTCATTGGCTGGTCTGGGAGTGATGGTCAGAGACATGAGTCTGACCCTTCTTTCCATGTTTGGTCAGCTGAAAGTTTACAATGAAAACTATATGAAAAAATGCCTAAATCTACTCTTTTGGAAGCATACTGTCATAGCATACTGACTTGTTTTGGTTTTTCTCACCCATGGGAACTGAATTTTTTTTTAATTGAATTCTTATTTGGGGGCAATCTCCTTTAACATAATATGTTGGTGAACTTTGCCCCCTTAGCCCCATTAGTTATCAGTGACTCTTGATAATTGTGCAAGTCAGTCTTTGTGGAGCTGAATACAAGCTCATCCCGACAGGAAGTTAATTCTGATGTCCAATAAATGGCTGGCTTCACAAATCAACAGACCAATTTTGGCACCTCTGATGAAAAGACCAATTAAGACTCATTCCTCATTCTGTTAATTTACCCTGGAGGAAGAATCCAGAGGATGAAATAAAGTTAATTCTATACCTCTAGTATATGTTGGTTTCTCCCTTAGCAATTTGTTGGAACCTATCATCTTTTCTCTGATAGAGGTAGAGTGTTTGATTCCCTCCCACTTTTTCTTAACCTCTTCTATGTCATCAAAGCACTACCCTCTCATGTCCCCCTTAATTTGCAGACACAAAAAGAGGTCACACAGAGGAGGTCAGGTGAATCAATTGATTTCCATACATACATCAAGTGTGTAAAGCACATTTCTACATTCATTGCCCTCATCATTCTCAAAACATTTGCTCTCTACTTAAGCCCTGGGCATCAGCTCATTTTTTACCCCTTCCTCCCC
>NW_022106463.1:12082840-12083837 GCF_000313985.2 Echinops telfairi | reverse complement strand
CACTGGAGACACAGTGTGGAAATTCTGCCCGATCTGATCCCACCACATCGAGACAAAACACTAAGGGCATGAAACAGAACAGCAAGGGGCACAGAGCAACGAAGTTCCCATGGAATAGCAAAAATAGACTTTGGGGCCGGGGCTTGGCACCCCATCATACTCGACCAGAAAACACTCCTAAAGGCCAACAAACAGTCGTTGTACTAACTTCAGGCTTTTCTTTGTTGTTGTTGTTTTGTTTTGTTTCCTTTTGCTTTGTTTTGCTCTGTCTTGTTTTTGTGCATGTTATTATCTCCACAGGTCTGTCTAAATAAGATAGGTTGGTGAACAATCTAGAGGAGAAAACAACGGAACCGATGGTTCTGAGGGGACATGGGAGAGGGAGTGGGGTGGTGGGGAAAGGAAGTGGTGTTAACAAATCTAGGGACAAGGGAACAAGTGATCCAAATCGGTGGTGAGGAGAGTGTAGGAGGCCTGGTAGGGCGTGGTCAAGGGTAATGTAACCAAAAGGAATTACTGAAATCCAAACGAAGGCTGAACATGATAGTGGGATAAGAGGAAAGTAAAAGGAAATAGAGAAAAGAACTAGGAAGCAAAGGGCATTCATAGAGTCTAAATAAAGGCATTATGTTAGACAGGGTTCTATAGAGAAACAATACCAGAATGCTAATAATTATATATATATTTATACAGAAATAAACAGTTATAAAGCAGAAATATGTTTTTAATTATAAAGCAGTAAAAATGGCTGAGTGCAACTCACTCCCATGAGATAGTTGTGAGACACTGGCAGTCCTTCAACTCTTGAAGGCTGCCGGGTAGTCTTCTGAAGAGCAATTCAGGCTATCCTGGCACAGGTAGCAAACAGCAAGGCAGGTCACCAGCAGTCAGCCAGATGACAGGGTCCGACAGTTCCCAGTTCAAGAGATGTAAATTCTAATGGTGTGGTGAAGCAGGTCTTTAAGGAACCTCAAATTACAGCGACACAGTCCACGGG
>NW_022106463.1:12078618-12081001 GCF_000313985.2 Echinops telfairi | reverse complement strand
AAGTTTTCTGCAAAATTAAAGTTGAGAACAAGTCCACTGAATGGATGCCAAAGTTATTGTATCAGGATTAGCTTCACACAAGAGAACAGCTTGCAATAGAAATGTTAACTATGTGAGATCAAGATTGATCCTGAAGAATTTCTTGGAAGAATTGCAACAGGATAAGAGCTGCAATAGCCTTCAATAAAACGATGAAAAACAAACAAATAATCCAAAGAAGGTATATAGCACCATTGTGGGGGTGGGTCCATGCAAATAAGGGGTATGGATGGACCAAAAAAAAAAAAAAAAGAATTGCAACAGGAGATTAAATATGGCTTTTACGGTCTGATCCTGAAGAAGCACCACAAAGGCATTGGCGTGGATGGGAAGCAGACAGGCCAAGTGCCAAAGGCCTGGCATAAGACTTTGGGGATGCTCAAGACATTCTACTCATTAACTGTCTAGAGGGCCAAAGAACAACCATGCTTAATTAATATTAAAATCAACCAAGGCTTTAGCATAAAAACACCCTAGAAAACTTGACTAGAGTCCTTCTCCACCAAGACAATGCTGCTGATGCCCCTCATAAAACAAGGGCAATTTTTATGAGTTTCTGTGAGGAATTGCCACTTCACAGTCCTAATTTACAGGACTTGTTTACTTTTGTTTCTTAGTCTTAAAAAAAGCTTTAAAGGGCATTCATTATTCATCAGCTAATTATGTTTTTTTATATATATATTTTTTAAAGATAGAATTGACAGCGATTAATACCCAGTGTGGTAGGCTGTGTTGTCTAGAGGAAGAAAGGCAGTGACACTCATATATATGTAAGAACAAATTTTACATCAAGAATTAATTTTACATCAAGAAGGCATGACAGTCCAGTCTAACCCTAGTCCATGGGTCCAGTGCTATCCAGAGTCTACTCAGACTCATGTAGCTGAAAATTGATGATACCAAAAGGTGAAGCAACATGCAGGGAGACTACAAGCCGGTAGGTGCAGTCACGTGGATCCTAGGTAGATGGGAACATGGCAGGACAGTGCCCACATGTGGCCACCCTTGTAGGCAGACAAATTCCCAGCAAGCAGGAAGGCCAAGGGCCAGAGAGGGGTGGGAGATGTCCCTCACTATCTTTCGTATTAAAAAGGCCATGTCCCCAAAGAAGCATCATCAGGCTGTGACCTGATGATAGGTTAGACTCCACCCCGATACATCACACCGCATCAAATTGACAAAAATGTCACACCCAGGATCCTCTTACTTCAGAGATGGGCTCAATGGCTCATATCATCACTTCCAAAAGTGTCTTCTATTTGATGGAGTTGATGTTGAGAAAGTTTATATCTTCAAATTTTAAAAATTTCAATTATACTTTCCCATAAATGACTGGGATAAAATTAACTCAATGACAACAGGTTTTGTATTAGCAAAGAGTCCATGTATTAAATATACCTTTGAAAAGGAGCCAGATATTTGGGGGAGAAATGGTTGATTCCAGGTCTGGAACAGGAAAACAAAATGCAACCTAGGAAATTGTTCTGCACGCAAACACTAACCATGCTCTCTCATCAACTTGTCTGACTAGTAACCCTAAGAAACAACCTTAATTTAAAAAAAAAACAAAAAAAACTTAATTAACGTCAACAATAAACTTGATTCCATAACTGGAAAAGTATCTTTTTGGCAATCTGGTTTTAAAATTTTACTTTTTTTTAAACCAGAACATTTACTATATATGCTACCTTTGAATTATGCAAAACTTATGAAAAATGCCTCATACATAAATTTCTATTGGCTAGTTTTTAATTTCATGTACAATTTTATTGTAAATAACTAAATATTTGGTTAAAGATTTATCATTTAAAATTTTCAGTTATAACCATTAAAACACTTAAAATCACATCTTCAACTTGCAGTATGTTTTTATTACAAAGATCTGTGCTAGACACAATGTTTACCATAAAAATTACATAAGAAAAACTACTTAAACAAAATCATAATGAAAAATATACAGAAAATCTGTAAAGTCAAGAACACGATGGGTCCCATTTTGTTTTCCAAGGTCTTGCATACTTTCCATCTTTAATGGCATGCTTACTACATCTCTCAACTGTAAATCTCATAAATAACCAAGGAATTTTCCTTCTCTGACAGTTTTTTGACTTTCAAAGGTTCTAATGTTCAATTGTACTAGAATTTAATACTAAACACTTAAACTTTGCATAAGACAAGCATGAAAATATTCTATGTATTACAGATTAAACGTATATAAAAAGGCAATGCAGAAACTCTATTTGGATCCTAGCTTTTAAAAGTGTAATATAAAAGATAATTTATGGAGAACTGTAAAAGTGTTAATTTTTTTAAATGGGACAAAGATCTGGGTTTGCTTGCCACC
>NW_022106463.1:12074604-12078440 GCF_000313985.2 Echinops telfairi | reverse complement strand
CCACATTCTGCATAATCAAATTGCTAATCTCCAGGGTGATGTTTCAAATATTCAGTGTGTTATAAGGAATAATTAAGAGCTTACCCACATTCCTTTCATTCAAGGTCTCTGGTACTGTGAGGGTATCTATGTTCAGATACTGGCAGTACAATAGGTTATGTGTTGTGCTGACAACTGTAAACTCAACATTTGCAACCCACTAGCCACTCTATGAAAGAGAAAGGTTTTCTGCTCCCCTAAGGAGAGGTTCTACTCTCCTATGGGATCACTGAGTCGGAACTGACTCCAAGCAGTGAGTTTAGTTTTTAGTTTTAAGTACTGAACATGGCAAAAAGCTTTCCCACATTCTTTTATTTCATTCTTTCACACATTTCTCAACTGTGAGTTCTTATGTGTGCATTAAGGTGTGAGGACTGATGAAAAGTTTTACCACACTCCTTACATTTATAAGACTTATCTCTAATGTGAGTTCTCACGTGTCTAGTGAGATTTGAGGACTGATGAAAGGCTTTGCCACATTCCTTACATTCATAAGGCCTCTCACCACTGTGCGTTCTCATATGCTCAGTGAGGTGTGAGGACTGGCTAAAGGCTTTCCCACATTCCTTGCATCCATAAGGCCTCTCTCCACTGTGAGTTCTCATGTGTATAAGAAGGTACGAAGAATGACGAAAGGCTTTCCCACACTCCTTACATTCATAAGACCTAACTCCACTGTGGATTTTCATATGACTTGTGAGATGTGAAGAGTGACAAAAGGGTTTGCCACATTCCTTACATACGTGAGGTCTGTCTGCACTGTGAATTTTCATATGTATAGTGAGGTGCGAGGAATGACGAAAGGCTTTCCCACATTCTTTACATTCATAAGACCTATCTCGACTGTGAGTTATCATATGTCTCGTGAGGTCTGAGGACTGACTAAAAGCTTTCCCACATTCCTTACATTCATATGGCCTTTCTCCACTGTGGATCCTCATATGGATGATGAGGTGTGAGGAATGACGAAACGCTTTTCCACATTCCTTACATTCATAAGGCCTCTCTGTACTGTGAGTTCTTAAATGTGAAGTGAGGTGTGATGACCAGCTAAAAGTTTTCCCGCATTCTTTACATTCATAAGGCCTCTCTCCACTGTGGGTCCTCATATGTATAATGAGTTGTGAGGAATTACGAAAAGCTTTACCACATTCTTTACATTCATAAGACCTCTCTCCACTGTGGGTTCGTATATGATTTGTGAGGTGTGAGGAATGACGAAAGGCTTTCCCACACTCCTTACATTCATAAGGCTTCTCTCCACTGTGGATTCTCATATGTGGAGTGAGTTGTGAGGAATGACGAAACGTTTTTCCACATTCCTTACATTCATAAGGCCGATCTCCACTGTGAATTCTTAAATGAGAAATGAGTTGTGATGGCCAAGTAAAGGCTTTCCCACATTCATTACATTCGTATGGTTTTTCTCCATTAGGAGTTCTCACAGGAGGGCCAATAGAAGAGGGAGAACTGCAGGCTTCTCCATATTCCTTACACTGACACGCATTGTATGTAGAGTCAGATGTGATCTGTTTATGTGAAGAATTATCCATCAAGGATTTTTTACACTTAAGGTATTCAGAAGGATGTGCTTCCCCTGGAGTTCTGAGCATACAAAGATTTGAAATCCAACTGAAAGTCTGTCCACACTGAGTGTCTTCACTGTTTTCATAGAGGTTCTCTACAATATGTCTTCGGTTGAAAACAGACAGCATGCTGTTGAATAAAAAGTTGTTAACATTTCGCCAGTGTCATATACAGAAAATCTGTTTCATACAGTAAATCACCTGGCAGAGATGCTACCATTATTTTCAGTGTGGAACCTCCTGATAACTGTATATAAGGGAAGTATGCCTGACTCGTATTTATGAAAATAGTAGACTGTGAAAGCTCTGTGAGCTCATATTAAAGCAGATCACATACAGATATAAGACTTGGTTGGATAAAAAGATTTATGCTCATCTACAACATAAAAATTGGGGTATGATTAAATCTAGTGGCACTGGCATGAGTGGGAAAAAAATAGAGAAGTTTGAAATATATATATGTTTTCCCCATTATCAGAAAATAGAACATTTCAACAAAACCTTTTATACTAGAAATAGTGTAAGAGGAATCTTCTGCACTGAACTGCGTCCTCCCACAAAACATGCATATATTGGGTTGAGTCATGATACTCAGTTTTATGGAATTACCTTCCATTTTGTGATTTGTTATAATTATTCTATGTGTTGTAAAAATTCACCACTATGATGTTGATGGAGCAAGATTAGTTATGCGAATGAGGCAGGATGTAGGTTTAGGTAATATTTTCAATTAATCTCGACATATAAGGGGATTACACAATTGAGCAGAGGTCAGAGGTGCCTACTAGCTCCAAGAAAGAAGAATCAGGAAGGAGCTGAGCATATTCTTTAAACCCATGGTGCCTGTACAGGGGACATTTCCTGGACCCAGGGGAAGGGTTAGATCTTTAAGGAATACCAGACCCACGGATGATGAAAGGAGTCAAGGTCCTTTCCCTAAATTGTGAGTCAATAGATAGAAAATCTTCCTACTGAGCTAGCACCCTAAATGTCAATTTCCAGCCTCTGAAACTGACAGGATAAATGTATGCTTGTTAAGGACATATGTGTCTCTTACTCTTGTTACAGAATCATTAGGTAAACAAATGTAGGAAAGAAGCAATTGCACTAAGTTATATAGAAAAATCTGTGAATGTTCTCCCAATCAGAAAATAATGTACTAAATCTCACTAAGACATAAAATGCTAATATGAATATAGAGTAAAAGGGGACATAAGAAAAATACAACCTATTTAACTTAAAAGTAATGTATGTACAGTGTAGTTCCCAGGGAATGAGATTGGCAACTTCACTCTCACTATTCAGGGTGTTACGGTTCCCTGTATGACAAACACTGAGTGCTACTTTTGCTTCTGCCTCTTTTTATAAAGTGAAAAACCTCTCCCAGATTTCATTTAATGAGAGAAATCAGCTATGGATGTAATCCTTCTTAAAAGCCAAGCAGTATAAATCACTATTTCAAAAAGTGGGGTGTATCTCCAGATGTACTGCACTGGCGCTATGGGTTTCCATGCCCTGGTGTCAACCAAAGGGATCGTTTGAACAAACCATGGGTTGCCATAAGATGGAAGAAGTCTATCTTGGAAAAGTACAGCTATCGGCTCCTTAGATGGAAGGATGATAAAAGTGCTCACATACTTTGGACATGTCCACAGATGGAACCAATTTCTGGAAATGGAGATCATGGGCGGTCATGTAAGTCATCAGAAAAAAAGGGGGGATTAAAATGGTGAGAAGACCCCCAATGAGATGGACTGATACGGTGGCTGCCAACAATGGGCAAAAACATAGCAACAATTAAGAAAATGGCATAGGACTAGGGGTGGCTCTTTACTCTGTCTTTTGTAGGATCATTATGAGTATGAATTGACTCATTAGCAATTAACTGCATATGTTATTGTTAAGTGCTGTTGGGTCAGTGCCAGCAAATAATGACCGTATGTAACTGTCCCACAGGGTTTTATGGCCATATTTATTATGGAAGCTGATTGCCAAGAATTTCTCAGGAGAGTCATTAAGTAGCTTTAAAGTGTCACTCTTTTAATTAGCAGATGAGTGAATAACCCTTTGTACCACATGGACTCTCTCTGAGGGAAGGTGCAACTTAGCATTATGATACCTTTTTTTTTCTTCATGGTACCTTCTTAAGACTCTCCTGAAGCACTGCTGTCTCGCAAATGAATGACACTCACCTGATGTGCCCTTTCTTGT
>NW_022106463.1:12072138-12073082 GCF_000313985.2 Echinops telfairi | reverse complement strand
TATGGAGGCCAGGTTTCTGAAGGTTTCCATCATCACATCTCTGTAGAGTTTCCTCTGGGCAAGATCCAGCAAAGTCCACTCTTCCTGGGTAAATTCCACAGCCACATCCTCAATAGCCACCGAGTCCTGAAACATCCCACATATTCTGGTTCAGCAAGTTTCCAGGTACCCCAATGCGTGTGAAAGGAAGGGTGAGGCTGACAGTCCCTGAAACATGAGATTTCATGGGAATGTGACACAGTACTGTGCTCTTCTAAGGTTTACTCTCAAATGTAGGCATCAGCCCATCCCTTCACTGTCAACACTCACTTCCTCACTGACTCCATGTAGTCGTATAGACATCTAAACACTTCCAACACAATGAGCTTGTCTTCCCATACTTTGACTGTGACCAACTCCATTTTCATTGCTCTCTATTTTATGATCTAGAAGAGTCCAAATAAATACATAGTACAAATGAGAGAAAGTCTCTACTCTGAATGCATTATTTCCACATTCAGATCATCTCTTACTTAAGAGGGCAGAGGGGGTAAGGGTGGAGCTCTCTTCTGTGAGCAGAACCCACCAGAATATTTAACAAAACATGAAGCACAAGTTGAAAGTCGTTGGGTATCTACAAATGGGAAGCATGGCAGCAATGAGTTTTCCCTTGTTCCTCCTTCAGCAGTCAGTGGTCCGCACTAACAAATCGCCAACCCAAGGCCCTACCGAAGTCTAAGTGATCAGAAGCTGACATGACCACTGTTGGAAAGAGAGTCTTAGGTGGGACAATTATGGATAGCTACATGTCTGTCATTACTTTTCTTTTTTGTCTGTTTTAAAACTTTTTATTGTGATTTCGGTGAAAGGTTACACAGCAGATCCTGTGTTTCACAGTAAACTATTTATACACATTTTATTTCAACTTAGCCACGTCAGTCTCCTTAATGTATCATTGCTTATCC
>NW_022106463.1:12057618-12070971 GCF_000313985.2 Echinops telfairi | reverse complement strand
ATGTATTTACATATGTACACTGCTATATTTATACCTGTATCCATAGCTTTGCTTCCTAGATCTTTTCTGTTTCCTTTCACCTTCCTCCTTTCCCACCATCACACCCTTCCTCTGCCTCTTAGCAATTCCTTTTAGCTAGACTGCTGTTGCTCCAGCACACCAGGATCTCTCCGTCCTCCTTGGTGTGGATCTAATTCCCTAGTTGCTCCCCTGTCTATGGTGTTGTTTGCTCACTGCTCCCTTCGCCTGCCTCCTTCTCCCCACAAGACCCTGTGGAACTGCTGGTCCTATTGCTTTCTCCTTGGGCTTGTTTCCCATGCCCCTCTCTTCATTTTATGGTCTAACAATAGGAGCACCAGGTGGGTGGTCCACCTGGACGCCATCTTGACTCCTGACATTTGTAGTTCTTTACTACCCTCTCTCTTTGGGTGTAGACTGCCCTTCTGATTGGAAATGGTTGGCTATTCTAACATCAGGGTGAGTTCAGTTCCAGACATGAAGTGGGTCTAAGGGTAAACGTTTTAGGGTCTTAATAGTCTCTGTGTGTCCAGGGAAACTGGTCTCTTTTAAGAATTTTTGTCCTGTTCCACAGTCTCCTTCCACGCTACCTAGGACCTTTAATGGGTTATTTGTCAGAGGAGTTGTGAGCGGTAGCCGAGTACCCTCTAGTTCTTCTGGTTGCAGCTACTTTTCAGTAGCGCTACAGTTATGCTGTCATGTGCGCTCCCCATTCATGGAGATAGACAAGGGTATTGAAAAGAAAAACAAACAGGTCAGGTTAGATAAGGTCCATGTATCATCAAACTTTTCTAATTTTGACACTCCTACCCTGAACAAATAGAAACACACACACACACACACACACAAACACACACACACACACAATGTAGCTGTGAAATGAAAACAAGTCCAGTGTGTGGAGAACCAGAATAGCAGGCTAATGTGTTGGCTGTGAAGAACAGAGTACAATTGCGTTTCCTGTTAAGTGCATTGACGAGCTGATACCTTACCTGTTAAAGAGCCTTACACACCCTCTAGAGCAGTGGTGCTCAACTTTCCCAATGCCACGACCCTTTCATACAGTTCCTCGTGTTGTGGTGATCCCCCGACCATAAAATTATTTTCATTGCTACTTCATATCTGTCATTTTGCTACTGTTATGAATTAGGCGACCCCTGTGAAAGGGTCATGCAACCCCCAAAGGGGTAGTGACCCACAGGTTGAGAACCGCTGCTCTAGAGGTACCTCAATCAAAACTCCTCACATTTGCAGTCCTCAGAAGGCACGTAGGCCTGATTACATGAATTCTCACCACTGGAATCCTGTGGACTGTAGAGCTGGTAGTTGTAAAATATCATCAACCCTTTGACTCGCACAAGCAGTGAGGACACAGAAGGTCAGCACACCGCACTCCTGGTGTTAGAACGTCATTGTGCAGCCTAGCAGCTGCAGCACAAATAGGCTAGGGATGAAGGGAGCTCATGAGGTCACCATAATGAATCCTGGTTTCACAGCATCACAGCAATCTTTGAGCTAGTGCCACATTCGAAAGTCTTTTACACATATTTTAAAGCCATCCAAAAGCCCACCTTCCATTCCAACATTATATTCATGATAAAGTATTACAATTTTTTTTAGCGACTGTGATATTAATGGATTTGAAAAAAGCTGTCATGTCAGCACACTAGCTCATTTATTCCTCATGGCTCTCCTCCTTCCATTTCAGGCCCCAAAACCAAAAAACAAGAAGTTGAACACATCAGAGTAGGCTCGCTTAATGAAAAAGCCCACTTTTATTACCTAAACCCATGCAAAACTGTGGGGGCAGGTGAAAAGGACAGATACTTTACACTGGCTCTAGGGAGAGACAGGAGGCCTGAAACTTTACTGAGATGTTTCTCACACACCTGAACGCCCCAGAAGAAAAAAAAAGCATCTCTGCAGAACAGATGGATCTTGAGACACCCCGTGCATGACCCAGCTGGGCTCACTGTCCCCTGCAACTCACTGAACTGCTGAATTCATTAAAGGACCAAGCCTCGTCCAGGATTCCATGAACAGTCAGTCCCTTGTACAAAGCATCTCTGTTCCCTCCATTTTCTGCTCATTTTAGACCGACACAGAAAAGACTCCAGTTGTCCAGGGGAGCCAAGAGAACTTTGTAGGGATCTGGATTGGTGTCCTCAAACACAGCCATCCATCTTCAGACAGGCTAAAAGGTCATGTCATTCGACACGGAGAACCAAGGCTCAGGGTGGGGATCTGAACACCTCATGACGCCAGCCCTGAGGGTCACATAAGGAAGGTGATCCTGGCATCCAACCTTGAAAACCCTCATCAACGGAGGGGACCAGCCAAGGGACAGGAATGTAGGATGTGTCCCAGGCCACTGAGGAACTTCAGGGAGCAAAGCATATGGACCCCCAATAGTCCTTACCTAGTTTACCTCTTATAGTTTCAGTACCCAGGTCTTGATAGTACTCACCATTTCCTGCCCAGCCTCTGGTATTGTAAGAGAATGTGCGCTGTAAGCCCAAGAGGCCCTTCAAGGAGACAGGTGGGCGTGGAGTTGGAATCTGGAGGCAGTGTGGAAGCAGGTGAATGTGTGGTCCAGAGCAAGCCAGAGCACTTAAAGTCACCATATATGATGTCATGGAAGCCCAAGAGGGTCACCCTTGTTTCCCAGCTGCCAAGAGTGGATCAGCTCTCTGGGCCTCACATCTGGGGCCTGAAATGGAAGGAGAAGACAGTGCTGAGTAATGGGGGAGTGCCAGGATCCTGGCCTTCCCAGAGCTCTGTCCTTCCATCAGACACAAGGCCAGGCTCCATGCTGAGGGTATCCCCAGTTATGAGACATCCCCAGTGCACTCTTGAATTTTTCATGCAGCTTCCAGCAGCAAAAGGAGTAATTTCCTCATTCCAAAGCAGGGGAGGCATCCAGGTTGCCCACGGGGAAACACGTCCTCCAGGGATCCTGAGGCCTAAGGCTTAGGCTGAGTATTTACCTGGGAGGTTAAGGATTCACCTTTGTACAACACCCATGCTTTTATTTTTTATCAACATGGACACATTTTCCAAGTACCAGTCAATGAACTCATCCAGTATCTCTGGTTCTTACTTAGGTCCATTCACAGGTCTTCAGTTGTACTGTTTTTGAAAAACTTTTTTTTTTTTTCATTTTTAGCACAGTAACTCATGATTAGTATTTTTTCTGTCGATTTTATAACTAATATTCCATTCCTTCTTTTGAGTATTTCCATTTCATTTATCTTTTTGTTTCATTTTGCTTACTTTTCAATATCCGGTCACATCAACACCAGTTCCCAACCTTTCTAGACATCCAGAAAGGTTCTTGAGCACATTCCTTTCCATCTCGGAATCATCAATCAACCAAAAGCATCAGAGAATCATCCAGAGCTTTCTCTGTGGATCAACTCTGATCTATCTCCCTTTTTCTCTTCCTTTCTGCCCCACTCAATGGAATCCCTTATTTGCTGGCCTCGGGGCAAAATGCTCTCCCTTCTCTTAGCTCCCCCAACCTCTGACTTGTTCTGTGCTCATCACAGGAGGTAGGCACCACCCCAGCACCCTACACATATGACCGGCGTGTGTGGAGAAAGGTCTGGAGTGGTGGCCCATGTGTCAACACACAGGCATCTCCTAGGTAGAGTGTGGCTTACTGACAAAGCTCCTCAAGAGGGACCCTCAGACTCTGAGGAACAGGAAATGAGTGTCCCTGTAGTGGCCTTGGTCAGGGCAGAGGGACCTCGGAACTGGGCCCCAGGACCTGAGGGCTCCCTTTTTCCTGCTTCTCCTAGATCATCCTATGAGGGGAGCCATCATGACAGCCTTCCTGAAAGGCTTGGGGTTGTCCTCCGCAGGGCTAGTGATGACCAGGGCCAGGCCACGTGTGAGTTAAAACAGCAAGGGAGGGCACAGGCAGTGAGGTAACTGGGAAGGATCCGGAAAGAGGATACATCAGCAGCTCCCCCTCCTCAGCCGAGATCCGAATCCAGAGAAGCTGTTAGGTTGCAGGTGGCTCACTCTTGGGGACCCGTCTTGGCTCCCCTCTCTGAGAGGGAGGAGAAGCGAGCAGGGCCCTGTTCTCATGCCCAAGCCGGAGGCTGCAGACCACACCACACCCAGGGCTTGAAAAAAGGGGCCCAGCAAACGGAGTGTGGGGGAACGCTGTGCCAGAGGACAGGAGGGGCCACAGGGACAGGAAGGTGGGCTGCAGATCCTGCCCTTCCCACCCTTGGGAAGCTTTGCTGCAGAAGCTTGGAGACCAGAGGTGCCCGTGGCAGGTAGGGGTGGGGATGGAGGAGAGGGCGGGGCGAAGGTCTCCTAACAAGTAACCTGCAGAGGCAAGGTTACAACTGCACAACCTCCTCTTCCCCCGTGCCTCCCCCTATGTGTGCATGCCACCACGCAGGTTCACTTCAGGATGCTCACTACCCCCATCAAGGAGCTGGTAGAAGAAGCCCCGCCTCCCTGCCTACCCTCAGTTGGTCCTCTTGCTCTGAAATTCTCCCAGGAAAGTGTTAAGGGACAGAAAAGCCCAGAACAACACAATGTAGTAGTGGACACGTGGGGCCCCTCTCATGACACAAGGCATGCACCAAAAGTCAGAAATGATCCCCGGGGCCATCAGACGGCAAGCCTCTGGTGACATTTGCTGGAACTTAAGTACAGCCTTTAAAAAGAAGTGGCTTCTGTGGTTTGTAAACTTGGAACAAGCAAGGTGATTTCACAGCACCCAAAGAGCCCATGTTCTATGGGTTTCTACTGCTCTCCTGGGCGGGGGTAGATTCTGCAATATCCCTGTGTTAGCCCTGGTAGACTAGAGAAACAAATCTAGGGAGACTCATAGGTGTATAAAAAGGAGCTTTATATACAAGAGCAATTGACTATTGAGACAACATTCCATCCCAGTCCAGATCAAGTCCCTAAGTCCAATATTAGCCCATATGTCTGATACCAATCTAGAAATTCATTTTCAGACTCACAAAACACCTGCAATGAGGCTGAATGCAGGAAGATCACAGGCCAGTGGGTAGAAAGTCTTGTGGATCTGGTGGCAGTAAAGTCAGCTCAGCACTGGCAGGGGTCTCCATGTGGCTTCTCTAGCTCCAGGGCTCTAGTGTACCTCCATGTGTCTTGTCAGCAAGCCTGCCTCGCAGGGAGTGAGCGTGTGTCCTGCATCCAAGGAGTTTTTTATCTCCTTACCAGCTCCAAATGAGGTCATCAAGCTGCGACCTGATTACCAAGCTAAACTCTACCCCTTCCTCTTAAGTCTCAAATTGACAACAGATTATGTAACTACCAGAGACCACCCCTATTATGGTACCAGGAGTGGGGTGCTAGAGAAACAAATAAAGATGGGGAGTGGATGTTTGTTTGACCTCGGCCTCATAGTAGTTTTTCTTCTTTGGGTATCTGGAGGTCAGAGATGGCCATGCAGTTTACTGGGCCGTTTTCTGGAAAGATATGGGAAGTTAAAGTTCTGATTATCTTGTTTGGTTATAGTCTTTGGTTATTGCTGTGTGAAATGGCAAACATGAACGTGATTAATGTATATTTTGAGCTTAGGGGACAAAATCGCCCCTTGAATTTCTCAGAGCTGCTTAGCAAAAATGACTGACAGAAAGCCTGGCCCCAGCTTGATGCTGTCAGAAACCTAATCCCATATTTTGTATCAATAGAATAGCTTAGATAAAGATTAAGATAAACTAAATAAGGATTGAACTTGACTGGTTTAAAAATTGAGATTAGTATCTGATTCCACTTGTCTTGAGCCACTAAAATTTGATCTTTCGATGGGTTTAGGACATGCCTACAAAGAAGGGTCTGAAAAGATAAGCCCTACCCAGTGCTTTGGAGTACTCAGGACATTTGCATGCAAGAGACTTGCTTGGGGGCAGTTGGCAGATGGACGAAAAAGGAACTCTGGCCTTTGGAATTTTGTGCCTGAGGCTGGAAAAATCTGGAACCTTGAAGAAAACAACTCTCTAGGACTGAACATTAAAGGAAGCCTGTGGGCAAGCGGAAATGTTTGCTAGGTGACCACCTGTTCCACTTGTTGAGTGGAAGTGGAATAAGTGAAGCAATAAAGAGACGAGGTGAGTCTGGCCTGACACCTGCGGACCTGGTTCACAGGAACTAGAGGAGAAGACTAGAGTGGGTTGACTGAAGTTCATGACCTAGCGCAAGGGAGCTGGGGTTGACAATTTGTGACAGGCTCATGGTCTAAAGGCAAGGAAGCCAATGGACACCCTGTGGAGGCTAAGAGAGGCAGCCCACATCGAGTTGACCAGAACTTGACCAGATAAAGAGAAGATTTTTAGCCTGTGAACTGGCATTTTGCAGTTGACTTTATGGATGGCCTGTCCTGATTTGACTTTGCTTATGGATGTGGATTTCACAAGGTTCCAACTGGAATGAAGATTCTTCACTTCAAAGAATATTATTGTCTCTTCAGAGCACTGGGTTGATGTAAAAGGGAAGTATAGAAATTGGATACTCAAAATTGGGGGGATAAAGGCATGAAGTGGTTGGCTTATGAACTTTCATAGGTGGGGGAATATATTCATAATTATAGGATACGGTATAGGTATTACTTAACTGCAATTGCTAGGGATAGGATATTTGTTTTGTCATTTATAGAATATTATGCTTAAATGAGGTGGCACATATTGAATTGTATGCATTTAAGTTTTATCCTGTTAAGTACAAATATGATTTTATTATTGTTTGTTTGAAAATTATATATGGCTAAAGAGTTATGTGAAAGTGTCAAATTGACAAGGGTGGTCTGAGGTAATTACATCACCTGTTGTCAATTTGAGATTTACAAGTGAAGGGGTGGAGTTTTGCCTGGCAATCAGGTCACAGCTTGATGATCTCATTTGGAGCCGCAAAGGAGATAAATAGCTCCCTGGAGGCAGGACACACGCTCACCCCCTGCAAGGCATGCTTGCTGACAAGACAATGAAGTTACATTAGAGCCCTGGAGCTGAAGAAGCCATGTGGAGACTCCTGCCAGCGCTGAGATGCCTCCACTGCCACTGGATCCACAAGACCTTTCCACTCACTGGCCTGTGATCTTCCTGCATTCAGCCTCATTGCATGTGCTTTGTGAGTCTGAAGAGAAATTTCTAGATTGGTATCGGACATATGGGCTACTATCAAACTTAGGGACTTGATCTGGACTGGGCTGGGATGTTGTCTCAATACTCAATTGCTCTTTATATAAAGCTCTTTTTTATACACATATGAGTCTCCCTGGATTTGTTTCTCTAGTCTACTGGGACTAACACAATCCCCCACTTTCCCTGTGGTAGACCTTCTCCTAAGTTTGTGTCCTAGTCTGAAGGCAGTGGCTAATTTGGGAATAAAAGACTGTTTAACAGGAGGGTGGCAACAGGGCAGGACTCTGAGGGAATGGTCATTTCCATGAGACAGGCTAAGGGAGGAGGGGGAAAGAGGGTGGCAGACAGGCAGGAAGCTAATGGGGGTGGGGGCGCGGCCTTCTCGTTGAGGCAGCTTAAGGGAGGAGGAGGGTTCTGGAGCCAGAAGGATTGCATGCCCAAGAGTATATAAGATTGTGAGAGAGCATATTATCCCCAAGATTATATGAGATGTGAGAGATATATTCCTCCCTCAGTCTGGTTCTGGTCACCATGGGATGGGTGAGCACTTGCATGTCTCGTCTGTCCTTTCTTTAATTTACCTGTCAATTACATGACTGCCACCTTGTCAGAGTAACCAGCCTCTAACAACTGAGGAGTCCGTAGGCACAAGTGTACAGTTATAATATATAAAGATCATAGTAGTTAAAGAAGATAGGAAAGATAAGAGTAAGAATAAAATAAAGGAGTCAGACACATTTCATAGTAGCATGCTCACCTCCGGGATGGCCATGATCTCAGCCGCCAGGTCCATGTAGAGAGAGAGAGTCTTTATTGTCTTGGGATATTTATAGGTAGCCATAAAACATGCATATTCAGTAGTTACATACGTCACAAAATGGGTGGTGACCACAGTAAAGTTCCTGAGCTCACAGGTGAGGAAACCTAATACCTGCCTTGGAGGAAGGCATGAGGGGAGATGGGTGCTGTGGTGGGAGGAGATGATGAGGATGTTTGCTTCTACAGGGAGACAGAATCAACCATGTGCTCACTTTAAGGCAGCATAGCTGTTGGGGGAGAATCTGTGGGAATGATATTTAAAGCAGAATAATGTACTTGGACTTTATCTCTAACTTACCAAAGTGATGGCTGTCCTACCGTGAAATACTAGCTTTCCAGATTCCCTCTGCTATAAGTTAGGTAATATAGTCCTAGTCATATTACCCTCAGTATTAGTTTTCCACAGAGGCTGGCCCCCCACATTACTTAAGAGGTTACAAATAACAACTCAACAAAAAGAAGGTAAGCCACCATGTGCAAAGGACATGAATAGGCATTTCTCTGAAAAAGACATACAAGTGGTAATAAGCACATGAGATGATGTTCAAAGTCATTTGAAATAATGTAGAACCAGTAAAATGTAGAAAGGAACTCAAGTCCAAAAGAAACCCGCTAACTGGTTGTGGTAGTTACATAATCTCCTGTTACCTGGCGAAGGAGTGGAGTCTGGCCTGTCAATCAGGTTGCAGCTTGATGACGTCATGTGGAGGCGCCACAGAGATAAATAGCTCACTGGAGGCCAGATGCACACACACTCTCTGTTTCATATTCCTATGACAAGACACATGGAATTATGCTAGAGCCCTGGAGCTGGAGGAGCCATGTGGAGACCCACGCCAGCACTGAGATGCTTACACCACCACTGGATCCACAAGACTTTCCATCCACTGGCCTGTGATCTTCCTGCATTCGGCATTGTTGCCTGTGTTTTATGAGTTTGAAGAGGACTTTATAGATTGGTATTGAACATTTGGGCTACTATTGGACTTATGGACTTGATCTGGACTGGGCTGGGATGTTTTCTCAATATTCAATTGCTCTTGGATATAAAGCTCTTTCTTATACACATATGAGTGTCTGTGAATTTGTTTCTCTAGTCCACCCAGACTAACACACTGGTCAAACAGAGACAGGAGGAACCCCAAGAATATGATCCTCCATTGGCCTGCCATCCAGAACTGCACTCACTTTTGCTTTAGGACTGTTAGCCGCCTCGGATCCAAAGCACAGTGTTCGTCCAAGGACAGAGGTCAGGGGGTTAGGAAAGAGGAGAAATGGGAAGAAGAGGGAGGAAGTAGGGCAAGCAATGATACATTGAGGGGGTTACAATGGAAGATAAATTGTTAAATATAGAACTATGATCTGCTCTGTAAACCTTCACCTAATTCACACACACAAAATTAAAAACCAAAAAATCCAAAGTCATTAGTAATTAGGAAAATACAAATCAAAACAAAAATGAGATACCACTTCCTACCAAGAATGATGGCTACTCCTAATGGCAGTAATTTAAAATGGTATTGCCCCTTTGGCACATGTTGTAGAAACACCTCAAAGGGCTAGATGCCAGTGGGGGTACAGGTAGACTCCCAGCTCCCAGACTAGACACTTCATATGGTGCCATCACTTGTTTGACACTGGGGGCTTGGGTGATACAATGAATCGGAACAGGTCTCAGTGGAGCTTTCAGACCAAGATGGACGAGGAAGAAAGGCATGGTGACCTGTTTCTCAAAATCCAACCACAAAATTCCCAGAATCACAATGGCCCATTTCATTTCACAGTGTGAGGGTAACTATTGGTCACGACGACGACGAGCAGCTGAAAACAGTACCATAAAATACCAAGAAAAGTACCTTACAACTAATCTAATGGCATTAGATTAATGGATTAATTTTAAATAATGTTAAGTGCGATAATTATGCATTTATTCTTATACAAACACAGTGTAAAGAGTGATCAACAGTATGACAAATTATTGAGAATGACAGTCATGCCAACCTTAGGTGTGAGTCTTGAGCGTAAACACCAGGATATTATCATGTTGGGCAATTACTGTACAAAAATCTAGAGTAATGAGAAGATGAAGGGTAGGCGATCAATTCAAAATTCAATTATGAAGGGCAGGTTAGTTGGAGTACCTGGCTTTGTGTGTCGCTCTCATCACCGATGGAAGTAATTTACCATGGTAATTCTCCAATGCACAAAATTCCAACCAATATCCAGATACTCTCAATACAGAATTACAATCTCATTGGTCAGGTAAGAATGTTTTTGTTTGTGAGTGACAAAACACCTGGAAAATGGAAAGAATTGTATCAGTTTATCCTCTCATATAACAGGAAGCCCAAAGGTCACACTTCAGAACGGGCCAGATGTTCTATGCAGGTTTTCCTGCCCACTCTACCTCCATTACACAACCCTCACATCCTCATTGTGCTAGGTTGGCTGCTATATGACAAGGAAGAAGGCGGGAGGATTTTTTTAGGCTTTGCATCGTTTTCACAGAAATCTTAACACTAGATGACGTTTCTACCCTATGAGGAAGTCCATTGTCAAATTATTGCAATGAGAAGCGGGGCACTGATGTTCAATGGTAGAAGTCCAGCACTGGAGGGCTCCAGTCTTGGCCAAGGCACCTCATGCTCACCCACCCCGTCCGTGAGTGGGCCTTGCCTGCTGTTCTGCTGCCAAGCAGATGTCAATGGAACTGCCTGACTAAGAAAAGCTTAACCATCTACTTCCAAATATGAAAATTGGCCCAGGAACTTCAACAGTCATTTCTCCAAAAAGATAGCCAAATGTCTAATAAGCACATAAAGTGATTCTCAATGTCAACTAGTCTGTGTGTGTATGTTGCTCTCTCGTCTCTCTCAATGAGTAGAAAGCTATGTATCTCTCCCAGGGAGCAGCTGGTGATTTTGAACTGCTGACCTTGTGGTTGGCAGCTCAAGCACTACACTACCAGGGCTTCCCATCAAGTCATTCACTACCACTGAGTCCATGCCGACTCACAGCGAGCCTACAGGACAGGGTAGAACTGCCCCTGTGAGTTTCTGAGACTAACTGTTTACGGGAGGAGAAAATCCAGTCTTTCTGCCTTGGAGCAGCTGGTGGTTTTGAACTGGTGACCTTGTGGATGGAAGTCCAATGTGTAACCACTACACCGCCAGGGCTCCGATCTAGTCACTGGGGAATTGTAATCAAAATGGCATGAGATACTACTTCATGGCGCTGCAGATGGCTATTATTTTTAAATGGAAAAAAAACCATGTTGGTGAATACGTAGAGAAGTTGGGATCCTCTCACAGTATGGGTGAGAATATAAAATAAGACAAAACTGAAACCCAAACCAAACTCACCGCCATGGAGTCGATGCCGACGCAGTGACCCCATATGGCATTACCACTGTGCAAATCATTGTGACAGTTGTTCCACAAGTTACACACCGAATCACCATATGGCACGCACATCCACTCCCAAGTTGTCACTGAGAACCCATGACCCGCTCCTGTGAAAACTGCTGTTAGATGAGAGTCAGCTCAGACCCACAGAGACCTGACAGACAATAGAACGCAACACTGCGTGGCCCTGCACCACCCTCACCATTGTCCTCATGTCCAAGCTCACTGTTGCTTCCACTGTGTCCACCTATCTTGTGGTGGGCTTCCCCTTTCGGTGCCCCTCTACTTTCCCATGAAGATTACAGCCCAGAAAACCCTGGGGAGCACTTCTCCCCATCGAATGGTGTCACCATCAGTTTGAACCAATTGAAGGGCACGAATACAAACTGAACCTCTACTAAAAGGTTCATCAGGTATGATCGTAAAATGAGCCAGAAAGAATATGCCTGCTATTTTCAAATAGGGGCATACCTGACCATAGGTATCCATTCATCTACTGGATATCATGTTGTCTGTGAGTAGAAATAAAATCGTGATACAATTGCAAAACAGAGGGAGATTAAGGAAATAACAGAACTTTCGCAGTGAAATAAAAAGCCAAAATCAGAGAGTGGAACAACAGTAAACAAATTCAAAACCAAAAGATAGTTTATATGCTTAGAATACCATTCCAGGAAAAGTTTTCTATAATCACTATGATTGCTGGTAACAGAGCAGGTTAAATCATCATCCTCTTAAAGAATAAAGTACTCAAAGCTGAAGAATATGATCAAAGTAGTGAATTTGAAGAAGTGTTTCATTAGAAAACATGATATCAAAAAGGGAAGGATTTAAAAATGAATACTGATTTTACAAAGACAGTGAAAAAGAAACCTAAAATTCCTAATTAAAAATTGAGTAAACCACCATGCTGATCGCAGCCCAACATGTAACCACGAGCCAAGCAAAAATTGCTACAATGCTGCCCAGCTCCTGAGTAGCAAGGCGCATCCATGCACTCCCAGCCAGAGTGTACACCCAGGCAAGTAGGAATCCAGAGCTAAGCCCCTAACCACGACGGCCCCAATCTCAAAATGTAGCCAAAATGTGGTGTGTGGGTCATCTAGTCTTGCAAATAATTCAAAATTAGCTGCTCTGTGGGGGGCCATGCAGGGGGGATGAAAAGCAGACGCATATCCCGACGCAAGTGATGGCCTTCCCTGGAAGGTTTCCACGGTCTAACCTGTGGATTCAGGGTGCACTGGCTGGTGTGGCAGAGTTCGACTACCTTCAATGGCTCCTTTTCACCCAGAATAGGGCCCAGACCCCCAAGTCATCGCCCTGGGGGCCACCCCTACCTAAACAACCCTGCGGTAGTACAGTCTGCTAGTAATCCCGAGGGTGTCGGAACGTTTGTGGAGAAATCCACGCGCTGACATTCCATTCTTCCAGCCAGCAGAGTCCCGACTTCCTTCCCTAGTCCGCCCACCACTCTTTCCTGGCCTGGCCCCTGCGCAGTGGGGAGGAGAAAGGCTCAGACCTCCTGCCGTCTCAGGGCTGGGGGCGCTCAGAGGCAGGGTCCTGTCTTGTCCAGTGCTCCCCCAGGCCCCTCGGGAACCCGGACTCCGACCCCGGACTGGAAGGCGCCGCAGGGCACCCCGGAGGATCGGCCCACCGGGCTGCACCTTCCCGCACCGGGCCTCCAGTCCAGGCTGCCCAGGCTCCCGCCCCTGCCAGGCAACCCGCAGCAGACAGCAGACCCGAGTCCGCACTTACTGAACCCCGCCGGACAGTGAGTGACCTCGCCCGCCGGTCAGTTCGGGCTGTGCCTGCCTCGGACTCTACAAATCGGGCGCTGGACTCTCACCTGGGCGCAGGACGCCCCTCCGCCCCAGTGCCCCAGCCAGGCACAGGTAGGAGGACTCGCCTTGTCTGAGCCTGCGCTTCCCTCGCAATGACGTCTCCGCAGCCCCACCCCCAGAATGAGTCTCCGCAGCCCCACC
>NW_022106463.1:12054781-12056775 GCF_000313985.2 Echinops telfairi | reverse complement strand
GCAGCAGCAAAGCCCACGTGGAAGGAGCACACCAGCCTGTGTGGACGGGAACAGGCATCAAAAGTTCAAATTGAACAATCTCATCAAGGTGATGGAAAGGGGTCAAAGTGGAGACCCAGAGCCATCCAGGGATAACTGGACATTCCCGCACAGAGGGCTGCACAGAAAAGATACATCCCGGGGCAGTTTAACACTGCGGAAACATACAACGCTCCTCTAGTTCTTTCACCCTTCCACCCCCCACTTTTATGAGCTCAGTCCCACCTCCCCAATCCCATCAGAACAGTGTACTTACAGCGGCACTGACAGGAGCTTTCCATACACGGAATTCAGGATAGACAAACCCCTCAGAAACAGTAATGGGCGCAATGCTTCAGGGGGGGTAGAGGAAGGGGGTGAAGGGGGAACAGATAGCAATGATGGTGGAGTAAACCCCCTTGAGGGTAACAAATACCAAGATAGTAGGTGAAGGGCTAGAATGGGCAGTGTAAGAAATGTATAAATAATACTACATAATATATCAAAGGGCTCCAGAAAAAAGATAATATTCAGAAATTGATGATGACAATTGTACATGTCCGCTTATATAATGGATGTATGGATTGCTATAATATATGCAAGAGCACCCAATAAAATGATTTATTTTTAATTTTTAAACATACTTTTATTGGGGGCTCATCATCTCTTATCACAATCCATACATTCATCCAGTGTGTCAAGTACATTTGCACATATAAAATGATTTATTTTTTAATAAATAAAATTGCCTGCAAATTTAAAGTTGGAAAGTCACTGGAATTTAGAAACAAATTTTATCTATATGCCATTTTAGGATTTGGAATGCACATTAAGGATTGTGTTACCAAAAGAATTGTGTACAAATTGCTCACAATATCTCTGTACTGACTTCAAAACAACCAATCAAGTACCGGTTACAAAAAATAAAGAAAGTACCAGGGACTGCCCAAAAGAGCAAACAAATCTGTCTTGGAAAAAGTACAGCCAGAATGCTCCGTAGAAACATGCATGGCTAGACCTCTTACGTACTTTGGACACTGCAGGAAAGACAGGTCCCTAGAGAAGAACATCGTGATTAGTAAAGTGGAGGGACCGTGAAAAGAGACAGACCCTCAAGGAGACGGATTGACACTGAGGCTACAAAGGGCTCAGGCATCAGAACAATTGTGAGGGTTGTGCAGGAACATGCAGTGTCAAAATGAAGCCCTTGTGAGGAAAGGCCTCCATTAAAAAGTCATGTGTATGAGACTAAACAGTGAACTCTTGCTTAAAAACAGAGAGGCAATGTAAGGGTTCAAATTCTAAGCCTCTCACCTTAACACTCTAACCACAACCATCTAAACTTCACTAAAACCTTAACCAATAAACCCTAACATGAATCCCTTCACCCAAACCCTTTAAACCTAATTCTAACCCTAATCTGGAACCTAACCCTAACATCTGAACTATAACCATAACTGGAACCCAAATGCTAACCCTCGACCCTAATCATAACTCTTGAACCCTAACCTTCAAACTATAACCCCCTATGCATAGCCCTCTCACCCTAACCCTAGCCCCTTAATCCTAACCATAATCCTTTAACCCCAACCTCGTAATCCTAACCCTAACCCTGAGGGGAAAAAAACTGCTTACCAATATTTATATAGAACCCAAGGGGGGCATGCATCCAGTACTATGTTTATAATTAGACTTTTTTCTTTTTAATCCATCCTTGGTGACCCAGGCCTTGTGCTAGACTCCTGGCACTTTAGACTCTGACCTCGAGGCGCACATTCTTCATCAGACACACTTGAAGGATTTGATGTGGAAATCCCACAATGCTAGTTGTCTCACTTGTAGGAGACTTAATGACTTGACAACACTCCCTTGGATTTAAGGCTGAAATGCCCTAGTGTGAGGAGCAGATGACTGCTATCCCAAGTTGACAGAGGTGGTGGTTGCTGGACTTTGGTTCAAATCTCTTGCTTTGAGGG
>NW_022106463.1:12052804-12054463 GCF_000313985.2 Echinops telfairi | reverse complement strand
TCTATCATAATTATGATGTTCTCTATCATAAAATGATGTCTCTAAAGTGAACCAGAGACATATATAAACCATAGATACGTAAATGGATTTTGTGCTCACACTTAATTACAACCCCAGTCAAAAAACCATTCTTATGACATGGCACTACTCAATACTCACCTTCAGGAAGAAATCACTGAAGATAAGAGTAAAGTCTGTGCTGAAGAAACCAGATGGCGCCTGGTTATCAGAAAGAACACAGTCCGGAGTCTTAAAAAAGGTTTGCCCTTTTTTTTATTAAACAGTGTTATCGGGGCAGTATCCACATCTCACACAATCCAATTGTTCATTCATATCAAGAAGAGTTGTACAATCATGACCACGATCAAGTTTAGCTTCTTCTTTTTTGTCCTCCTTGTTACTTGCTCTCCATTTCCTCCTGACCTCCCCGCCATGTCCCACAAAGCTGCCAACCCAGTTCCTGTCTCTACAGCGTCAACCGCCTGCATTTCATTTGTCGAAGGCGAACACCACCAGGGTGTCAGACATGCCAAAGAGGAATACGGACCAATTATCTCTTACTAAGCTAGCTCCAAAAATACTCAAAACATACTGGTCAACTGAGTCCAGGAGCATATTAAAAGGATCGTACACCATGAAGAAGGGTGATTTATCCCAGGAGGCTCAGTTCAAAGTGAGAAAATTAAACAAGTAGAGCCACACTTGTCTGAGAGCAAGTTCAGGTCTGGTTGTTTCGGGACCTGGGCTACTTTGCAGTATTTTGTGTTTGACCTGAGTCACCAGTGAACCAAAAGCTCCCAAGATTATAGTAAATGCACAGGTTGCAGATCTAATTAATCCTCTGTTGCTTTCAGTAATCAGAAAGGCGGACAGTTGTCATTTGGGATCCTTGATTCGGTTCTGACGTGCAGTGGCCCTATGTACAATGGCATTAAACACCACCTAACCCTAAACACCACCTAACCCTGCACCACCCTCATGATCATGGCTGCCGCACAGCCAGGGAATCACTCCATCTCCTGGGGAATCTTTCAGCCTTGGTGGCACTGACAGGTAAGAGTTAGACTGCTCACCACAAATCTGGAGGTTCGAACCCACCAGCCACTCCCTGGGAGGATGCTGAGACTATCTGCTCCCTTTAGGACTTCCAGCCTCAGAAACCTGCGGTGGGGTCGCTATGAGTGGGCAGTCAATGGCAGTGGGTGGGTCTAAGTATGAACCCAAAGGCTAAGCCTCTACCCATTACAGACCCTGTCTAAAAAGACAGGCCGTGGGATGTGCGTCCTTCCCCTCTGTCAAAAGAATGTCTCCGCATCTGCAGTGTGCTAGGCCTCAGGGAGCAAAGAGCAAACTACACACATCTGGATGCAAACGGTGACCAGAATCAAAGCGGGCACGCCCTGGGACCTTCGCTGCTGCCAAACCTGTGCATTCCAGCTGCACTGGCCCAGGGGGCAGTGTGCGCAGAGGCCTGTCCAACAACCTTCAATGGCTCCCTTTCCCCCAGATTAAGGTCCACACTCCCCTCACGTCATCACTCTCTGGGCGCTAGCCCTAACCATCCAACCACCGCTAGATGTGCCCCTTGGCCTGTTGGTAGTGTGTGTCCATTTACAAGTTACAGCCAACCTCGGCGAATCCGTTCCCACTCATCGCAGC
>NW_022106463.1:12049853-12051559 GCF_000313985.2 Echinops telfairi | reverse complement strand
GAGAGCCTTGTCTTTCTCAGGAGGACAGCTGGTGGTCCCAAACCACTTACCTTGAGGTTAGCAGCCGATGTGTAACCCACTCTGCATGGGGGTCCCCAAGTCCCTGATCAAAACGTCCTTTTAGAAAACTAGGAGGCTGCTAAATGAAGAGGGGAAGAGGGCATAATGTGTGTGTGTGTGTGTGTGTGTGTGACAAAAAGGCATTTTGCAAACAGAAAGCAACCAAAGTCTTGACAAATTGCTCCAAGGAGCTGCAGAATTAGAGATTGATACAGGCAAAATTGGTAACTTAGATGGTCCACTTAGAGTACATATATCTGATTGGCTAACATGAACAAACTTAACAGGTAGCAGCATTTTGACTATTCTCGCATTACTTGACATCCTTTACAAAAAGTGGGTTTTAGGTGACAAAATAGAACTGACTAAATTTCCTGGGCCATTTAAAAAGATTCTTGTTTTTAACTACAGAGTAAAATAGCTTCTAAATATGTTTAGTTAAGAGGCTATCAGTTTATAGCTTGTCTACAAAGGCACATGTGTAACACCTGTATAAGATGAATAATCTTTTGAACATTTCCCATTTCTTTTTCTTTCTTCTTAAACTGTCAAAGTAGTTAATCAGTAGAACATGTTCACCTTTCTGTGCCATCTCCCCAACACGCCCCCACACACACACACAAAAGGATGACAAGTGTATTTACAATGAGGAAATTCATGTAAAATTAAAGTAATTTTCTATGAAACTTTCTTTTAAAAAAAAGAAAGTTTACTGCTGTCTGCAGTAAAATAGAAGGGACAGATATACCACAAAGTCCAAGTTTTATAGTATCAGTGCAATAAATTTACAGAACTCCATGACACCTATTTAAGCAGAGTTTTAAGAATTATTACCAAATGTATGTCAACAGTTTTGGCCCTCAGAGAATCACTCTTACAGATTTCAACTGCTCTATAAATTTCTAGCTACTGACAACTAAGAGAATGATTCCATGAAGCTTTCTAAGGAGTTAAAAAATCTATTTAGACCAGAGGCCAATAATTGTCGTGAGCCAGCTCGTTCCCATAGCTCTTGTGTTCTTTAGAGAAGGAACTGTGTGGGGGCTGGGTGGTGATTCAGTGTGAAACAGGCATGAGAAGCAAGCTGGAGGAGAAAGCAGTGGGACTGATAGTCCCCCCATGGGACTTGGGGGTGGGGGGCTGGGAAGGGAGCTGTGAGCAAACAATGCCATAGACAGGGGAATGACTAGGGGATCGAAATCAACAACGAAGAGGATCCTGGGGGGTTGGGGCAACAGCAATCTAGTTGAGAGGAATAACTAAGAGGTGGAAGAAGGGCGAGCTTGATGCTGGGGCAGGAGGAAGGTAAAAGGAAACAAAGGAAAATCTAGGAAACAAAGCTATGGATACGGGTATAAACATAGGTGTGTATATGTGTAAATACATTCATTCCTAAAAATAGAGGTATTGGTCTGTGTACATATATTTATAAGGCAATACACTGAGGTAGTGGATGGACTTTGGCCTCTGCTCATGCCCTCCCTCAATGCAAGAACACTTTGTTCTAACAACCTGGTATTATGTGATGCTCACCGTCCCAGCAAAATCACTAAAGACAAAATGGGTGCATAAGCAAATGTGGTGAAGAAAGCTATTGGTGCCCGCTTATCAAAAGATATAGTGTCTAGGGTCTTAAAGGCTTGACG
>NW_022106463.1:12047303-12048911 GCF_000313985.2 Echinops telfairi | reverse complement strand
AGTGAGGCACAGGGGCTCCTCATCCCATGTCAGGACTGAGAGAGAATGCATTTTCCAATGGGAATATATAATGGGGCTTATAGATCTTTCAAAAGGTATCCATGTCATACAGCTACATATTACAAAGTCAATCGGTAATATCATATGGGCGTAACATAATAAGCCATCACCTCGACCTAGTGCTAGTTGACCTCGAATGTCCCGAGCTCTCCCCAGAGGTTTGCTCTATTTTACAGTGGGTCAGATCTAGGACCTGATTGCGTTTACCTACAGACAGCCTTCAGACAAAGTGAAGTAGCCAGACACAGGAATGAGTTCTCCCTTGTGGCAGTTCCCCTCACAGTTCCTGTATGGGGGTTATTGGAGGGACTGTGTACAATTATGAAACTATATATTAAGAACTATTTATGTCTTATAACCGTGAGGGTCTTTCCCCATTGCGTCAGCTCTCCAGGCCTGTAATAATGAGCATGGCGGACTTAGCTGCATCACATTCTCATCCAGGCCCTAAGTTCACCACAGTCTCCCTCGTGCCCAGTCCAGGGTACTTTGAATAGTCCATGTTGATTTCATCCAGGAAGCAACAGTACAAAGCACCGATCAGGTGGCTGAGGACGAGGTTGTGGATTTGCTGTCCTACCTCAGCAACCTCAGCAGAGCGACGACCATGCCTTCCTTTAGCCTGAAGAGGTGTTTCCACCAGCCCACACCTCTGCAGCCAGTTTTTTCTAGATTGCTGCAAATTTCATAGAACGTTTGCTGTTGCTCAGTGATCTATCTATTGGATCCAGAAATCCTAGGTTCCAGAATGGGAACAAGGTAGTCAAGTAAGCACACAAACATAGCAAACTGGAAAACACCGGACAGAACTGATGGATTCCGTGAACAGATCATCAGAAGTACCAGAGGCACCGTGACTCAGGCAGGTGGAAACCAGGCTCTCTCCCGGGAGGACTTTGCCATCAGCATCACTTCTCCCCCATGCTAGCAGCGGTTCTTCCAGACTGCAGTGTCTGCAGTTAGCAGGCGGGTGCTGGATCATCACCCGGATGCTGCCTCTGCAGGCGTGGGTCGCCCTCGGAACTAACCTCCCTGCCTCGAGCCCGAGTTGACCTTGGCCACTTAGTCCATTTCTAACCATTAACCAGAGCTAACCAGATCAAGGTGGGCAAAGGGGCCTTTATCTCTAGAAAGTACTTGTTTCTAGGTCAAAGTTGTCATGGGCAAAAAATGTAAACTTCTATTACCTGATGGTCAATTTTTTTAATTTAAGAATTTATCAACCCTCCCAATAGCTTGCCTGTCCCTGCCCCGCCCGCCATGCCGTTCTCTCTCTTACAGTGTCTTATCTTTCCTTTCGCCAAGTCACCTGCTCTGTCTACTCCCGACTACTTTTACCTTCCCTTCCTGCTTAAGTAACCTTCAAAGTCTGCACCTTTGGGATGAAAATCTTTATCTTAAAATATCTTTACGACAGTGGTCGGGAGTCTTCGGGGTGGGCTCGGCAGCGGTTGCAGCTTAAGGGGGCCGTGGGGTGTGATGGAGCAGTGCCGGAGGCCAGGCGTGGGGTGGCCACCTGCGGGGGCACCTGGGCGCAGGGAACTCCGG
>NW_022106463.1:12044558-12046226 GCF_000313985.2 Echinops telfairi | reverse complement strand
AGAAAAGATTTGATCAGCTTCTTGTGGGGGGGTGGGGGTGGGGGGTGGAGTTCTCCCCACGGGACTCTAGAGCTCCCCCAAGACTGCAGTGTCCCCTAACCGAGTTATGCCAATGGACACAAGTTCGTCTGTACAGACTGACTTGCAACCCTTCCGGGAAGTCATAGCTCTGCATGGTAAAGCTGTTTAAACCTACTTCTTTGGAAAATGGTTAAGAGTGTGCCTGTGGGCCCATTTTTCACGGGTAGACTTAGGACCAGACATATATTGTCCCTGTTGTTTTGTGTTTTGTTCTTGTCAGTTAGAGTAGGCACTTGAGCTAGAAATGTTTAAATAGCATGTAAGGTAAGAACGTGACATGTCTCTGGCTCATTGGCAAACCCCTCCTAACTACTGATGTCTTTAGGAAGGGAGTTTGAGCTTCTCGGTGTTACAAATAAAACTTTTTCTGCAATGCCCATTGGAATTTACTGCTTTGCATTTTGTACATTGTACATTTTCTTACTCATTACTGAGTTAAAAGGGATATTGCGTCAGAAGAATTCTGTTACATCTGTAATTGCTAGGCCTAGTCAGGCAAGCAAGTCAACCTTGAGCTAGTTCCCATGAGAGCACCCTCTGTCACCCTGTTAGCTGCTGTACGGGACCCAAGGAGGAGCAGATAGTGACAGCTGGTGACTTTCCTGAGGCTTTTTGTTCCTTAGGTTCTTGTAGTTTTGATTGTCCCGTAGACAAGACTTCTTGTCATTGATCAGGTCGGGCCTGTCCTCAAAAGGTTTTGTACGTTAAACAAGACATGGCCATTGAAGTCCATGATAAGGCTGTTGTCACTTGTTGCTGCCTATCACAGACTGAGGGCAGTCGGGGGGAGGGGGGTGCGGGGGTGTGGGGGGAGTCATCCCTTCTCTTAGGGGGCTGCAGTCAGCATGCATTGACTGGCCACAGGCCAAAGAAGACAACACGTTTCTGAGGGACCTCTTAGGAGATCATGCATACAAAAGAGCCTGATAATAAAATTTGTGGGAAACTTTGAAAAACAAAACAGTGGTTTCACATATTAGTCCTTTTGTGATTGACTAACTTGACTCGGCATAATGTCTTCTAAATCCATTGTTACGAGGAATTTCACAGCTTCATCATCATCATTCTTTAGCACTGCATAGTATTCCATTGTGTGTGTGTACAAGAGTTTATTTATCCATTCCCTCACTCATGGTCATTTAGCTGTTTCCACCCTCAGGCTATTGTGAATAGTGCAGGTGAGGGTGCACATACCTGCTCCTGCTTTCTTCCTTATTTCTTCAGGGTGTATTTGGAGTAGGCAGGCTGTGGAGTGGGATGGTGTTTCTATTTCCAGTTGTTTTAGGAAGCACCACATCACTTTCCACAGGGGTTCTCAGTCCCACCACCAGGTCTCTGCTTGCCCGCCCATCTGTGCTATTTTCTTTTTTAAACATTGGTATCACTGCTTGTTTGGGGTAGTATCTCATTGTCGTTTTCATTTGCATCTCTCAGAAGGCTAGTCATTATGAGAACTTCTTCATGTGTGTTAACCACCTTGATGTTTCTACATATCCCCTGCCCATTTTTAGTTTATTTGCCTTGTTGAAATGTTTCTGTTTTCTATAGATTTTAGACATAAGTACCTTGTCCAATATATCACTGCCA
>NW_022106463.1:12042286-12043563 GCF_000313985.2 Echinops telfairi | reverse complement strand
TTTTTGTTTGGGACTTCACCTCACCGAGAAGCTTGCATGGCATGGGAACATTCTAAGTGTTGGACTGAAACTGCCAGGATCACAGTCTGGGACCTCCAGACTCTGTGAGAGAGAGAGGGGACCTCCTCTCAGACTCATCTTCGGACCTTACTGGAGCCAACCCTACCCTTTGAAGCTGCTGCCAGCAAAATCTGACCTGCAGCCCAGGTCACTGAGGCCACATGTAATTGTCAGTAAAACATGCTCTGATAAGATGACTGTGGGAACACCTAACCCCATCCCCCTGCATGTCTGTCTTTCTGCTCTCCTGTGCCATTTCTGCCTCCATGCTCCCCTAAGCCTCCCTGCCAGTCATGCTGCCAGGATGAGGGAGTTGTCATCTGGCCTCACACAGCACAACCCTCTTGAAGCAGCATTCAGCTGAGAAAGTAGCTTGGCACATCAGTGCTGGCAGTGAGGAAGGTGGGATCCTTCCTTGTTTCCCAAACCCTCCTGGTGACCAGAAACATGACCAGTCCCCATCCTCACCCACCCAACATTCAGCACCACCCTCCCACTCATCCAGCCCCCTGCACAGTCTCTGATTTTCCTCAGGTTGGTTGGAGGCAAGTCCTCCTGGATCAGTCTCGGTGCACTACTGCCATGGTGGGAAGCATGTGGACTCTGTCTTATCAGACCTGCAGAACACACTGTGCTGGGTCTCTGGCCAATCCCATGCCTCTTCAATATAATACTGGATTTTTAGTGCAACGGTAAGGCAAGAAAGGTAAGTTAAATGCATCCAAATAGGCAAAGAAGAAGCAAAACTCTATTTTCAGATGATATGATCCTATACATAGAAAATACCAAAGACTGGGCATGAAAATTGTTAGAACTAAAAAGATTCAGGCAAGTACCAGGGTGCAAAATCTGGATACAAAACAGTCAGTCATATTTCTTTATACAAGCAAAGAGAAAAGGAAACCAGAAAAATACCACTTACAGTAGTCACCCAAAAGACTAAATACTTAGGAATAAATATAGCAAGAGAACAAAAAAGATGGTTACAAGAAAACGGAATTATTAATAATATCAGGGACAAAGGAAGGGACAAATCACAACTTCAAGAATTCAAGAGATTTCTGGTGTGACGGAGTAACACATACCAGAGGGACTCCACAGAATTCAGCCCAGGAGAGTTGCTTAGAGGGAAATTCAACACTGCTGGACCACAGGAGGAGCATCATAAAGATAAGTAGGCACAGACTCACAAGGATTTGAGGGGCTGGGGGCTTTTG
>NW_022106463.1:12039880-12041041 GCF_000313985.2 Echinops telfairi | reverse complement strand
TTTTTTTTTTTGGTCAACAATAAAGATGTACTGTATTTTTCTTCATGGAAAAATAAGATATCCCCTGAAAATAAGACCTAGCACAACTTTGGGAGCAAAAATTAATATAAGACACTGTCTTATTTTTGAGAAAACAGGGTAGGTGAGATCCACCCTGTGCAGCTAGCCCGAGGCTGGGGAAAGCCCTGCTGACCTCCACCAGGGGATACTCCGCCAAACTTTTTACTGGGGAATTCCTTCCTGTAGGCCTGGAGACCTAAGGCAGCTCAGCCAACACTCGTCAACATTACAAGCTGCTGCAGGAACCTCTGCCTAACCTCCGCAACACCAAAACAGGCAAACGACCAGCCTTCTGGGGCACTCCCCTGAGAGGGAATCTACAGGAGGATAAAGTGGTAGGTTAATTCCATAGTTAAATTAGCTGTAGGCAGTTCAAAGAAGCATTCCTACTAGTCTCCCAGAGAGAGCGAGTACTCTTCGACTCCCTGGAAAATGGCACCTGGCTCCTCTAAAACAACGCAACGCAATGATCTCAACAAAAAAATAGCAGAATCAAAAGTCAATGGCAGAAGATGTCCTGAACATAACGACATGCATAGAAGAAGCAGACATTGAGCTGCCACAGAAAGAAATTTTCACAATGCTGCTTGGAGTCATACAGGATATGAAGGAAACAATACAGGAAAAGGATGAAATAATAGAGGAGATAAAGACCATACACCAAAGGAAACACAGGAGCTTAAGGAGGAGATAACAAAAACCAGTAGCAGAAACACAGACCTCAAGAATTGACTGGAGGAATCAGAGAACTGCATCAGTGACTTGGAGGACAGCCAAGCAGACTTTAACAAATGCAAACAAAAATCTAATAGGACCATCAGAGAAGCTGAAGAAAACCTAAGAGCTATGTCTGATGCTATGAAGCATAAGAACATTAGAATTATTGACTTACCAGAGGAAGACACAACAAAGAAGTCATCTGCAACAATAGTGAGAGAATTCTTGGAGGAAAACTTGTCCAGCTTAATGAATGAAAATCAGGCAACCATTCAGGAGGCTGAGAGAACACCAGCTAGACTGAATCCCAAGAAGAAGTCACCAAGGCACATAATAGTTAAACTATCCAACTTTGAGGAAAAGGAGAAAATCATGAGAGCAGCT
>NW_022106463.1:12027771-12028733 GCF_000313985.2 Echinops telfairi | reverse complement strand
GTATGGATTGTGATAAGAGTTGTACAAGCCCTCAATAACATGATTTTTTTTAATATAAAATAAAAAAATAGCTAAATGAATAAAAGTTTGGAGTCTAACCAAAAAAATAAAAAAGAAGGATGCAACCACGTTCGGAGAAAGATGGACATGAAGACAGGAAGGAACCACAGAACCTTAATCATAATTCCTTTTTCAGGTTAATGACACCCCGAAGGGAGGGGCTATCTGTTTATATTTTCACAGGCAAAGGAGAGAGGTGGATTTCTCTTCAGCCAGCAAGGCCCAGAAGAAAGGAAGGAAGCTATGCATGACCTGACCCTGTCCTGTTACTGAAGTTATCCAAAATGTCAAGAAGACCTCGCAGATTCCTGAGAATGGCAATTGCTGACTGCTGAGATATTGCTTCCATTGCTGATGCTGTCAAAGGGACACTCTGGGACTCTATCAAAGCTGAACATTTTATACAATAGTGACTGGACTATTACTACAAACTGTTGCTTTGCTGAAAGATCGAAATTTTTGATTTGTCAATGCTATAATGTTGTTGGAATGTAACTGATTTTGTATAACCCCTTACCCATATAATAAAGCATTGCATGATTGGGATTGGATAAGAAAACATTTGCAAGGGTTTAAGGAAAGCATTTCATTAGATGTGATTTAGCTAAAAGGATAGTTTCTATACATTCAAGGGTGGATTTAAGGCATTCCACTAGCTGAGGTATTTAAACAAATGGTGGTTGGCATAGGAAGAGGCTGGATCCCACGTGCTTGGGTTAAAAGCATTTCACATAGCGTAAGTCTAGTCAGACTGTGTTGTTTATTCATCATAATTTTGATGCTCGCCGTCTCATGTCGCTTCTATAGGAAGCTAAGAGATTTGAAGAGAGACCATGTTGCCTCCATGACACTATTGAATCTTAAACGTAATTCAGAAAGGGGAAATGTGGGATACTAGCACT
>NW_022106463.1:12021757-12027208 GCF_000313985.2 Echinops telfairi | reverse complement strand
TGAGGATGATCAGTTTCCAGACTGTAGTGGGCTCTGCTCCCTGCTGTTAAGGACAATGGGCAGGCCTACAGTCATCATTTGGTTCCTGCAGGTGGGGTTTACACCCTACTGATAATGGTTCCTATGGAGATCCAGAGAACAGATCAAACCCGCTCAGTGATATCAAGTTAGGCTGCCATCCTGAATCTAGGACCCGCCCATCTTGTCACATGTATACCCCAACCCCTCCTCTTCCTATTGCGTGTATGTCCCTAGATTGTCCCCCTGTCATTGCTGTATAACCTATAGTGCAACCCCTTCCTGTGACGCATGTCTTTACCTGTAATCAGTGGGCTAGCACGCCCCCAAAGGTACATAGGCCTGGGTTAGCAATAGAGAGCCCTCTTTCTTTCTGTTCCTCCCTTGACCTCTCCTCGGCTCCCTCTCCTCCCCTGTTCCCTTTCCCCTTGTCCTCCTTCCCTTCTCTCTCTCTCTCCACATGGACCACCAGGCAGGGCTGAGGTGATCATGCTACCGTGAAATGTGTCTGACTCCATTATTTTAATCTCTCTCTCTTTTATCTCTCATGCTCTCTATGACCTTACTATAATCTTTACTTATTATCGCTGTACAATTGCACCTACCGGACCCGTGATGATGTGCTAGGGACAGGTACCCTGGCATTGGAGGTGTGGGGAAGAGGTATGTAAGTACCTGTGAATGGGCCAAGAAAGTGACAATAATTGTGTCTCATGTGAATGCTCACCAAAGTGTTACCTCTGAAGAGAAGAAATTTAACAGTCAAGTGGATAAGATAACATGCACTATGGAGACTAGTCCTCCTCTTTCTTCCACCGCTCCTGTCATTGCCCAGTGGCACATGAACAAAGTGGACATGGCAGGGATGGAGGTTATGCATGAGCTCAGCAACATGGACTTCCAGTCACCAAGGCTGACTTGGCCACTGCCACTGCTGAGTGCCCCACTGTGGGGGAAAGACTAGCCCCCACAACTAATTGGGGGTTAGATAGACGCAATTGTACAGTTAAGATATATATAAAGATTATAATAAAATCATAGAGAAATGGGAGAGAGAGTCAAATAAAGAAATCAGACACATTTCATGGTGGCATGCTCACCTCCTGGACCACCATGATCTTACCACCCAGGTCTATACACAGTGTGGGCCGAGGGCAGGAGAGCAAAGTGAGGTGGGTAGGAGAGAGTTGGCAGGAGAGACCTTTATTGCTTACCAAGGCTTATATCAACTTAGGGGGTGTGATTACAGGTAACCACACATTACAGGAAGGGGCTGCACAATAGGCAATACAAGCAATAGGAGGGGGATATACAATGGGCATAAGCATAACAGGAAGGGGAAGCATGATCAGAAGGGGAGGGACTAGGGTAATACATGTGACAAGAAGTGGGGACCCTAGATTCATGAGGGCGGCCTAACCTTGGTCACCCTTGAGTGGGCTTGACCTCCCTGGGCTCTCCTTCAGGGAAATAATCTACTACTATCTTTATTCGAAAGGACTGGGCCCTGATTATTGTGGGATAAACAGTGGTGTCTGATTGCTCTAGTTGACTGATAACCCTTAGGGTCATAACCCTGATAACTCTAGATGACTGATAACCCCTGACCTACTCCGGTTGGTCGCCAAGTGTAGTCATTTACCATGTGTAGCAAGCAGCTAAGTTTGGCATATATTTGGGGGAGACAACTTGGGAGAAATCTTTCTGTTTCCCACCCCATCTGCCAACAGTAAAAGCCAATAAGTCCAAGTGTAGCAGTTACCTAATCTCTTGTCAACTTGCGAAAGGGTGACGTCCAGCTTGTCATTCAGGTCACTTGATGATCTCATTTGGAGGCGCTAAAGAGATAAGTAGCTCACTGGAGGCGGACACGGACACTCTTCCTGCGAGACATCTTGTTGACAAGTCACATGGAGCCACGCTGATGGAGCCAGAGCTCTGGAGATGGAGGAGCCACGTGGAGACCCACACCAGCACTGAGATGCTTCCACTGCCACTGGATGCACAAGACTTTCCACTCTCTGGCTTGTGATCTTCCTGCATTTGGCATCATTGCATGTGTTGTCTGAGTCTGAAGACGAACTTACAGACTGGTATCAGACATATGGGCTAATATCGGACTTATGGACTTGACTGGGATGTTTTCTCAATATATAATTGCTCTTTTAGATAAAGCTCTTTCTGATACACATGCATGTCTATTAATTTGTTTCTCTAGTCAACCCTGACTAACACACCAAGATATGGAAGCATTTATCAGGGAGATGAATCAGAAACCTGGTGACAGGTTGATTATAAAGGACCACTTGGAGGTGGCAGCATTTTGTTCTTACACATACTCTGGATATGGATTTGCCTTTCCTACATGCAATGCTTCTGCCAAAACTACCATTTGTGGACTTACGGAATGCCTCATCCACCAGCATGACATCCCATATAGCATTGCTTCAGATCAAGGAACTCACTTCACAGCAAATGCAGTGCGGCAATGGGCCTATGCCCATGGAATCCACTGGTCGTATCATGTTCCTCCTCATCCTGGAGCAGCTGGCTTGATAGAACGATGGAATGGCCTCCTAAAGACACAATTATGGCACCAACTAGGTGGAAAAACCTTTCAGGGATAGGGCAGTGTTCTCCAGAAGGCTGTATATGCTCTAAACCAGCAGCCAATATATAGTGCTGTGTCTCCAAAAGCCAGGATTCATGGTTCCAAGAACCAAAGGGTGGAAGCCAGAGGGGCACCACTCACTATTACTCCTAGTGATCCACTTGCGGCATTTTTGCTTCCTGTCCCAGCAACTCTATGCTCTTCAGCTGTGGAGGTCCTAGTTCCGAAGAAACATTCCCACCAGGAACATAGCATTGAGTACATTGAACTGGCAGCTGAGAATGCCCCCCTGGCCATTTGGGGCTCCTCAGTCCTTTGGATCAACAGGTGAAGAAGGGTGTCACTGTACTGAGTGGTATGACTGATCCTGATTACAAAGGGGAAATTGGACTGGTGCTACATAATGGAGATAAAGAATATATCTGGAATCCAGGAGATTCCTTAAGTCATCTCCTAGTATTAAATAAATGCTCTCTGATTAAATAAATGGTAAATGACAACAACCCAATCCTAACAGGACTACTAATGACCCAGACCCATCAGGAATGAAGGTCTGGGTCCCCCTCCAGGCAAAGAACCACGGCCAGCTGAGGTGCTTGCTGAGGGGAAAGGGAATATAGAATGGGTAGTGGAGAAATGTAGTTCTTCCTATCAGTTACTACTACGTGATCAATTCCAAAGGTGAGGTTTGTGACTGTATTTCTTCATCTGTGCTTATCTAATTTCTGTCCCTTGTTCATGTACAATATACCACATACAAACAGCTTCACTGTTTTTCATTTATAAGTATGTTAGCAATATGATGTTATGTGTATGATTTCATAGATGTCTGGAAATTATATGTCTAAAGAATTGTACACAAGTGCCACATTGGCAAGGGGTGGACTGTGATAGGTAGGGGTTTTTGTGTGTGTGTGTGTGTGTGTGTGTGTGTGTGTGTGTGTGTGTGCCAACATGGCTCCCATAGAAACATGTGAGTAGAGTTCAGCTTGTCAATCAGGTCACAGCTTGTTTGGAGGGTGACCAAAATAAATAGCTATTTGAGACTTGCCTCTTCTTCTTCCTCCATGGTGATCTAACCAGTGCACTGCTGCCTGAATTAGCTGCTCTTCTCTGCTACGTGTGGGCTAAGCAAACCCCTGGACCATGGTGGACCATGTCCTTGTGCTGTGCATTGCTATGCCTGGAGGTCCCATCACAACCTGCTTCGTGATGCTTCTGCACTACTGGCCTCTGCTCCACCTCAACATCTCATCTTCCTGCTGTTGCCACCCCCACCTTGCCATTTCTGCTGCCTGCAGGCCCACTCTGCACCTCTGCCAGCCACTTTGCTGCTTGCTTCCTTGGCCTTGGACCACCAGCCGGCGTGAGTCAGACTGAGCTCTCTGTACTGCTGTGTGGACTAATCAGCTGTTGTATTCCTTCTTGCTATATTAATATATATTAGTTAATATTAATTAACTTGGAACAAGCAAGGTTATTATATATATTATATATATTATTATATATATTTATATAATAATATAAACTTGGAACAAGCAAGGTGACTTCACAGCACCAAAAGTTCTCGTGATCTACGGGTTTCTTCTGCTCTTCTGCAAAGGTGGGAGGGGAGGGAGAGGAATCCTGCAATATCTCCTAGCTTTTCCTGCGGTAGACCTTCTCCTAACATGTCCTAGTTGAAGGCAGTGGCTCATTTAGGAATAAAAGACTGTCTAGCAGGAGGGTGGCAACAGGGCAGGACTCTGAGAGGACAGTCATCTCTATGAGACAGGCTACAGGAGGAGTGGGGAGGAGGTGGCAAACAGAGAGGAAGCTAATTGGAGGGGGCTGGCCTTCTCTGTGAGGCAGCCTAAGGGAGGAGGGTTCTGGAGCCAGAAGGATTTCTAGTCGCTCAGGGGCCCTAAAATGATGACATCAAAGTTGGGCTTCATGAGGGATTTCCAGTCGAACTAAGACTGCTTACAGCTGAAGACCTGGAGAAGGCAGGTGGTAGAAATAAATACATTTTCCCATAGTCGTTCTTTTAAATTCCAGTCAATGGGCTCAACCACAGGAATGTCTGAGGGAACACCAACCTGTGTCGTCATGAGGGCAGTGATGCCCTGATCCTGAAGGCAAAGAAAGATACCACAGGATGAGTTCGAGCACAAGGAGTCCTCACCCAATTGATGGCACCTAACATCAGCCACACAAGAGGGCAGCCCAGCGTTTCCATTTTCACCACTGCTCAAAATCCAAGCACACCAACCAGCAACCTCACTGCCATCAATTGGATTTAAACTGATAGCAGCCCTACAGGACAGAGTAGAATGGCCAGACAGGGGCTGATGAGTTTGAACCTTGTGGTTAGCAGTCTAACATGTAACCCAGGGCAACGAGGTAAGAAAAAGAAATCGACACTATACAAATAGAAGAGAAAGAAGTAGAATTATCTCTAGTCATGGATGATAAAATTCTACGCATGCGGGTAGAAGGAAAGAAATACTATGTCAAACAGTGAAGTATTGTTTCCTGATCTAATCTCCTTCTAACTCGATACCTTCTGAATGCAGGGTCTCCCTCTCTCTCACTCTTCCGCAGAGAACTCCCAACTCTTCCTTACACCAAAGCGGCAGTGTCAGCATCTCATGAGCCCCAAACCATATTCCTTTGAGATATTCTTTCAGTTTGGGGACACAAAGAGGCCTGAGGGGCAAGATCAAGGCTTCAGGGTGGAAGGGACAGGTTTTCCAATGACATCCTCAGGACGGCCCTGGCTGCCCTCCTGGAATGAGCTGGTACAATGCTGTTATGGGGAAAATGCCTTAGCACAACTTTCC
>NW_022106463.1:12019438-12020521 GCF_000313985.2 Echinops telfairi | reverse complement strand
AGATCATGGACTTCCAATATCATGGGATGCTAAATGGATTAGAACGTTGCAGGTTTGGTGTAACCCCTTATCCATATAATGTAACCTTAAAGGATTAGACTTTAATTAGACACCATTGGCAGGGATTTAAGGCAAACATCTATTTAGATGTAAGATAAAAAAGGGAAATGTTCAAAGTCTTTTGCATTGCTTAGGTAAGGGAAACATCCCATTAAACATCAGACAGTTAAAACAGAGATCTTCGATACATTTAGATTTTCAGCCTTCCCCTAGTGTTGGCACAATTGAGCAATTGGTGGAGGGGCTGAGGGAGCTTAACCCCCTGAGCCTGGGTTCAAAGTGTTGATCCTGCCATTGGAAGAGGTGAACACTTGCAAGTCTTGTTTGATGTTTCTTTAATGTACCCTTCAATTACACAACCGCCACTCAGGATCCATTGGGCTGTGGAGACTGGTCCCCCACGGAGGCCTCGTAGCAATGCCTTTTAATTTACCCTCGGTGAGAAGATGCCAAAGCATCCTCAATTACTGCCCAGGAAACTCAATGCCGACTCAAAGTGATTCTGTAGGGCAGGTTAGAACTGCCCCACGAGTTTCTGAGGCTCTAAGTGCTTATGGGAGCGGAAAGGCCCAGATTTTCTCCAGAAGCAGTTGGTGGTTTTGCGCGGCTGCCTTTCAGACTGCGCCCAACGCATGACCACTATGCCAGCAGGCTCCACAGTGCCTAGAGATTAAGGACTCAGCAAAGTTGCAGATGCTGTTCAACACAGAAATATCAGCTGTGATCCTATACACCAGCAATAAACACCTTAAAAAGGAAACAAAGAGAAGTCCCATAGATAAGAAAATCTTTTAAAAAAGGCACCTGGGGATAAATTCAACCAGGGAGGTAAAATATTTATGTAAAACATGTAGAAAGACATTAAAAAGACTCAAGGAAACAGAACTCACCACAAAAGAAGGGCCTGGCGCACTACTTCCCCAAACCCAGGCTAAGGCCAGCCCTGCCAGTCAGAACCAACTCGGAGACAAGTGGTGTGTTTCAGATGCAAGGAATGGGGAGATTGTGTGTGCTCCCAAACTG
>NW_022106463.1:12016661-12018404 GCF_000313985.2 Echinops telfairi | reverse complement strand
CACCCAATTAAAACAAATGGGCAAGGACACGATGGACATTTCTCTGTCAAAGACAAGCAAAGTCATAACAATGTGAACCCAGTAACGGAGAAGGGGACTCACAATCCCTAAACCAGGCTTCCTGGCCAGATGGACACAGGGCAGGAGGAGCCCCAAGAATCTGATCCTCCGGAACTGTACTCACTTTTGCTTTAGGACTGTCAGCCACTTCGAATCCAAAGTGCAGTGTTTGTCCAAGGACAGAGGCCAGTGGGTTAGGAAAAAGGAGAAATGGAAGAGGGAGGAAGTGAGACATCTTCCCCACCTCCAGCTGTTCTATAGCCAGTACTTCCCCCATAACTGTTGTCCCTTTGTCTCAGTCTTTTCTCCTCTGATTACCAGCACCCAGTCCTTCCGCTTGGCAAAACTGTCCCAGGATTGAACCAATTCTCCATTTTAGCTTACTGTATAATCTCTTCTCCACCACTGACTTATACAACTGGAAATCTCAAGACCCCTCCTGAAAAGAAAAGCCCCAAGCCCTGATTTCCCTCTTGGAAGTCTGTATTCTGCACACACACTGCCCAACATGGGGCAACTGCCAGCAATTATTAGTCACCCTTTTTACCTTTGAAGAGAGAGAACCCTCTCTTCAGCCCAAAGTGTGGGTTGTGTCAGGGGGTAGGGCGGTGGAGAAACTCACTGGCTGGTTTGTGGGCACGCCCCAGGAAAGACAGGATCAGGCAAGAGAGATCATGCCCCAAGATCAGCCCAATTTAGATCCCAACACTGATTTAGTCTCTGGGGCCCTCACAGCTTATCATGCCGCCTCTTAGGTGGGCTCCAGGGTACAACCCAGAAACCTACAAATCTCAGGAAGATGACTGAAATTCAGCAGGAGACTGATAAGCAGACTGATAAGCAAGAGACTGATAAGTCATGGGCTGTCAATCTTGCCTTTGTAGCTTTGTTAGTCTGGGTGGACTAGAGAAACAAATTCATAGACAATCATGTGTATAAGAAAGAGCTTTATATCAAAGAGTATTATATATTAAGAAAACATCCCAGCTCAGTCCAGATCAAGTCCGTAAGTCCAATATTAGCCCATATGTCCAATACCAGTCAATAAGTTCCTCTTCAGACTCATGCAACACATGCAATGACGCCGAATGCAGGAAGATCACAGGCTAGTGGGTGCAAAGTCTTGTGGATCCAGTGGTGGTGGAAGCATTTCAGGGCTGGCGTGGGCCTCCACATGGCTCCATCAGCATAGCTCCAGTGTCTTATCAGCAGGAAGATGAAGCAGAGAGTGTGTCTGGCCTTCAATGAGCTATTAGTTTCCATTGTGCCTCCAGATGAGGTCCTCAAGCTGCAACCTGGTTGACAGGCTAGACTCCACCTTCACAAGTTGACAGGAGAGTATGTAACTGCCACAGTAGCCCAGTGGGCCCCAGATATTAGGCACAAGCTCCCAAAACTGGATGGATTTACAGGTATGCCAGTGAATTTTTTTTCCTAGCTGGGGCTAGCTGTCCACTCTGCTCTAACCTCCTTCCTTAGACCCCAAGCAGTAGCTTTACACTTAGCATCTCCACTGTGCTTAGATACCACAATCCTCAAGGCAAGGAGGAAAATAAGTTAACCAACACTTAAAATTGACCCTCAGACAATTAACACAAGAAACTCAGATAAACTGAAAAGATGAACTGCTGGTAGCTCTGTCTCAGATTTCCCCACAGCACTTACATGTTTAAACCCCTATAA